>NC_047162.1:12452500-13052500 GCF_009819705.1 Hippoglossus hippoglossus | reverse complement strand
TTCAGACTGAAAGATCTCAAAAGTTATTGGATGGATTGCTGTTTTAATATTGTGTTTTTTATTATTGGATGGATTTCCATGATTAGCCTATTATTGCCAACAGAAATATTGATGCAACACATTCTTTTAAATTTGTTTCATAAACACATTTAGTGCTGTGTTTGTTTCCTCTTGTTTGACCCGTGCCACCATGCGTCACAGAATTTTTTTGAGAAACCCTCTGCAGGGGAAACTTGTAAGGAGTGACTGCCATGACGTGCAGGAGGTAAAATGGAGGCCAGGTGTGTGCGTGTGTGTGCGCGCGCGTGTGTGTGTGAGCTGAGGCTCGCTGGTTATTTGGCCAAAATGCTCCCAGACATTTGTAGCACGAAAACTGTCCTACTTCAGACTACAGAGGGGGGGCACCTTGTTTCATTTACAATCCTCTCCCCTGATATGATGCTGCCACAACTTTACACACACACAGGTTTGTGCAGCTATCATTACTAGGACTTTGCATTAACCTCAATTCATGCCCTAACCAAATCACAATTCCCATCTCACCCCTAACCTAAACCACAACCTCAGAAAATAAGTTTTGCTTCATTCGACATGTCAAGGTCAGTGTTTATTCTGGAAAAGGTCCTCACACACACACACACACACACACACACACATTTATTTTCAAAAAGGTCAGATAAGGGTTAGAGGGCAGAGGAAAGAGTGAGGCATGGGAAGTTTTGTAATCTCCTTCCTATTGTTATAGAGGATTTTGTCCCTCCCACACCAGGCCCTACCACACACACACACACACACACACACACACCACTCCTGTCCATTACTTTGGCCATCGTTGGAACCAGACACCTGCCCTGTTCCATGCACTGAGGTTGGATTTCAGGTATCAGGTTGAAATGGGTCAGTGACCCCTCCTCTGTCCTTTTTCCTAACCTCTCTACATGCTCAGTGAGCATGTGACCAGTTTACCTGTAGCTGTGTCCTATACATATGCACGGCAGCTAAATGTAAGAGTATACCTCCCCCCGCACAACACATTAGTGAGGAGAAGAGAGGGCGACTGGAGTTGAAAGGCAATTATGTCTGGTCTCTGATGAGAGAGCAAACTGAGGCAGACAAAGCCGTGTAATGTGGTGAAGCCGTGCAGCCGTCCCCAGGTACACAATAGACAGCCAACTCAAAGCCCTGCAAAATGCATTCTGTCTAGACACGCGAGCAAGCCAAAGCAAAAATAGTCCATACAGATGAGATAAAGGCATTCAGTCGTCGATGATACAAGAGCAATGGAAAAAAAGAAGTTGGAAATGTTTTGAAAGTACTTTGAAGCACTTGAAATGCACTTGAATCAACCTGTTAAGCCCTGTAAGAGGCACTTCAGTTCAAAGATCAATCTTTGTTTTTCATGTGTCTGGTATTTGAAGATATTTCAAACATGTCTATGTCTAAAGAAAGAAGACTCAAGGTTCTCACGTTCATGTGTGTTATGTTAGCCAATTAGCAATTGGAATAATTTACCTTAATCATATTTGCTACAAATATAATTAGCTCCAACAAGGAGTTTATGTTTTCATGGCCGTTTTCATTGCCGTTTGTTGTCTATCAGCAGGATTACTTATTTCCATTAAATCATTAGCAGGGTTGGTGCATGATCCAAGGAGGAACCCACTAATATAGTATATTAGTATATAGCATAGTTCACACCACAATTTTTAGCCTGATTTTCCACTTTTGAATGTCACCAACAAAAGAACAAAGACAAATCAGTGTCCGGCTGTTGCCAATCGCTGAGTGTGAACTCTTCAAAGACCTGATTCAAGGGGCTGACTAGTTTTCTAGCAGGCTAAAAATCTGAACAGATTGGCAACAGCTACAGCCAATCAGAGCGGACATACCAGCAGTAATATTCGTCTTTCAGGTGTGTGTGACCCTCTGTCGCCAGATGGTTGGCTCTGCTATAACTAACTAAACCTTGAAGGGATACTGCACTTAAATTAATCATTTTAATATAAGTTGAGTATTTTAGTATTAAAAGTGGCTCCATAGTCATTACAAAAGTCATTTTCAGCCGACTACAGCTGCACTCTTCAAACTACAAAAGCCACATTTCAAGTGGGAAGTATTTGAGATTTTAGTGGACTATTTCCTTAAATCGGCTTCATCCCAATTCCAACACTTGCTTTCTTAAAGGTCACTGTAAAACTAATATAAATGTACCCTCACAGATCATAGTGGTCACTGTGCTGCTGCTGCACAGAGCACTGTAGCCCCATAGAAGGTTCACTCCAAGTCTTATTATGCTGACGTAGTGTGAAAGCCGCGAGTAGTGAAGTGAAATGTTTTGACATTCACGTAAACACCTTTACTCCAGTCTCCTTTCAGTCTTAATTTGTTAGTGATGCTTGATTGATGATGTAAGTTGTCATTTGTCTGTAATAAGTTTTTACGGGGCCTGCATGAACACCTGTGACATGTGCTCAAAGTCACTTTGATTCCCCGCTGGAGCTCCCAACAGAAAAAATTCTCAAACAGCATCAGAAGTGCTGCTTCCAATGATGGCGCACACTCGCATAGACACACATAAAACACACACATGAACCCGCGGTTTTCTAGACCACAACAAACACTTACTCCAGGATTAATCCCCCTGTCTGTTTGTAGTGTTTCCTCCTGTTTACACTCTCCAGTAATGAGAGGGCCATTAGACATGAGACTTTGTCTCACATGAAAGGAGTCATAGCGCTTCATCATCACAATGGTTTGTTGCCTGTTATGAGGACGGTGCAGCGAGGCTTCCCCTCATCAAGCTGCTGATGCCTTGAGTCATGGATTCCCGCAGTGGTTTTCCTGACTCACGGCAAATCCCACTTTACTCCAGCTCAGCTTGTGGTTTGAGACCCACATGAGTGGCCTCAGGATAAAGGATCCCATTATGAAGTTAAATATTTTTCAGACTTTTTTTGTCAATATTAGCCTAGATAATAACACATTTTGAAAAAGCATCAAGTTGTTATTTATTATTTTGCTATTTTAGGAAAGTCTGCTGGTGATCGAGAACAATTTACTCGACAAAAAATCCTATGGAAAAAATAAAAAATGCATTGGTGGTCTCACTTCTGTATCTATAATTAATTTAATAAAGTTGCACCAAATTGCACACAATTATCAAAATCCATTCATTATCCCCATGGAAATGTTAAAGAAATTCTAAATATATATCCTGAATCTATCCCCAATGGTTCTCTTAGCTCATATTCAATCCTTTCAAGTTTGGTAGAAATCCTTTCAGTAGTTTTAGCATAATTCTGCTGAAACCAGACTCTGGTATCAATGTATTATTCCTGCTTAAGTATTGTTTGTGGAGCCAAAGCCTAATAGATCCTACTCTGTACCATAGAGCTCCTTTGTTACGAGCCACAGTTTATATGGGCACTGTAGTTTATTTTGAATCAATCCCATATACACTCTCCTGCTACCACAAGTACAAATCCACAGCTGAAAATAGTCTCCAACAAGTGCAGTGTTTATTTTTGTTTATCTTAAATCTACCGCGCTAAGTTGTTTTGGGAAATGAATTCGCTTTTTGAAAAAAAGATGAAGTCTTTCCATTTTTAAAGTCGGAACAAATGAGATTGGGGTTGGTTGCCACAGACGGGCATGAAAAGTGTAGAAGCTTTGAGTGATGGACTAATGACTATTAAGATTTTGTTGACTGTCATCACCAGCCTTTTTCTTTAAATCAACATGTCACACTTTCTTTAAAAGAAAGGTCTGTTGCTTCCTCTGTCACTGAGCAGCAGCTTTAGTCAAAGTGGATTCGCTTCATGTTTCCATATGTTGACCTCTAGTCACAGCAAAGCATGAGCCTTGAAAAAAGACGGTTCCTTTAATATTAAGTTTTCCGAGCAATCGGGGCATAGTGAGAACTGTGGATGTTTTCTAAAAGATATGACGATTTGGAGCTCAGAGACTTCTTTGTGATAAATCCTTTTAAGTGTTTTTCATATGGTGACCAGTGTAACTGGTATATTGACTTCTGTCATCACCATGAGCATGTGTCTTCTCTTTGGGGTTGGCTGTTTTCTCTCTGCCACACACACACACACACACACACACACACACACACACACACACACACACACACACACACACACACACACACACACACACACACACACACAGTCTGTAGGGCTTTTTTACAGAGTGTAAAGCGTCTGCTGAGGCCAACTCCCTCATATGGAGGCAACAACACGCAGAGATCTTTGATGTTTTGGATGCAGACCCAACTGAGTCCACATGTTTCCCAAAGAGATGATTCATGGCTAATAGAACAGAAAGGGATTAATGAGATTCACTGCAATACAGGTCATGAACTTTGTGCACAACAAACACATTGGGACACATTTGTTTGCATTGTGGTTTTAATTGTCTGAGATTGTGGAGTGATTGGAGCTTCCAGAGGCTAAAACCTGCAGCTCTGGTACAGTAGAGCTCGCATATGTGTGTGTGTGTGTGTGTGTGTGTGTGTGTGTGTGTGTGTGTGTGTGTGTGTGTGTGTGTGTGTGTGTGTGTGTGTGTGTGTGTGTGTGTGTGTGTGTTACATCAGCAGAGTTGGACAACTCGCAGCACCTCTGGGCTCAAAACAGCAATACCTTACACATGTAACTAATTTTAAGGCAACAAACATTAATTATTACATAACCTTTTATTTGTACCCTTGTTCATCTTCCCAGAAACTGATTATTTAGGTTGTTCTGCCCACCCATTTCCTTTCTCTTTGTTTTCACACTGCACAGCAGACAAACAAACAGCACTGCAGCAACAGGCAAGAGTAAGCACCTGCATTTTATGTTCACACTTCAAGCTTTATCTTCTCTCATTTTTAACTCCTGACTGCTTTATTCTTGACCATGTAAGGCGACGTTCAGACTAACCTGAATCCTGCGTGATAAAATGGATCCTATGCTTCAATTTGAATTGAGCCAGAGGGTCATAGGAGGTAAAAGAAGAAGAAAAAGTATAATCTTTTTCTAGTGAAATGTTTGATTCAGGCTCAGCTTTTGCTGCAGCGGAATGTTTACCAGTTAAATCCTTCAGTGATCGGTCAAATACATGCAAACACTGCCTTTTTATCCTCTACTTTGTGATTGTGGAAATAGTTGCTACTGTGATGATTTTCAGTTGTAAAATCCTCTCAAGTATCACAACTCTCAATTACTATTGCCGTAAAACAACAACCCTGTGCTGTTTTTAATACAGTGTTGTCTATCTGTCTGAATCCTCACTGAGGTTGTAATTAGATATGATATTTTAAGCAGTTATGATGCTACATCATTCCTCTTTGGCAACAAGGAGGTTATGTTTGGGAGATTATGTTTTTTTACCCGTCTGTTTGTTTGTTTTTGTTTGTAAGCAAGATTAAACAAAAACAACTAAGTAGATTTCCACAAAACTTTGTGGAAGGATGTGGTATAGGCGAGGGAAGAAAAAAATCAGACACATTTAGGAAACCGATATCTATGAGGGTGTGAAATTTAGAGAGACTGTTGGGCCTTGGTGGAACTGTGCCATTCTAGTTGGTTTATTTTTTGTTTGTCAGGAGGTTTACGCAAAATCTTCCAAACCAGGAGGGACGGACTCTAGGCTGGGGGAGAACCCATTAAAATTTGTTTTGGATACAGATTAGGGGCAGATCCAGGAATTTTTGCTAAATTATTATATTTCTTCTAAAAGAACTTCAGACAACCATGTTTGTTCGACAGAAGATTTTGTCCTGTGTGCCATTCTAGTTAATTCTTGGTTTTAACTTTTCTCATGCTTTTGTTCTGTCTTTAATTGTACTGCCTCATGGTGTGACGTCTGTGTGCTCTATGGGTGGTGGTACACATGGTTAACATCAGCCATTCATTCATTCATTCATATGTTTTTCAGAAGGAAACACTTTTTGTTTTTTTATTCAGACAAGTTCACTTGACATTTTTACATTTAAGTAGAAAAGCGTTTTTTCTAGTTTCTTTTTTTTGGTTTAGATTCTTCTAAGCCCATCCTAGATGTGTCATTGTCAGAGCTACAACCTTCAATTCAAAGGAGAAACCATTACTGCACACAACGTTGTACAAGATACCAAATTCTGTGTCTTTTGGAGCCCACAAAAGCCACCTGTGACAAAGTGAATGTGTCAGATATACTGTCGTCTACATCAGCCCAACACATTCTGTTAAGATGTGGCAGAATCCCAGTAAACAGCACAGAGGTTGGACACAGTCAGCAATGTTTAGTCTATCTTTGATGTGATCTGGGGAGCATCTGGTGCATGTAAGGCATATTTGGGGCAGAGCAACAAGCCAGCTTTAACTTAGCATCTTTTTTAGCCATGTGGACTGACAGACTGGGACAGCTGAGCTGGCTGCACAGTTTTGTCATCAGAGACACATTAACCACCTGCTGCTGCCGTGGACAGGTCTTTTCTTCACCGTGCAGCAAAATCTGCAGAATGGTTCTGTAATTTTCCGGCAGCTCAGCTGACTCAACAGGAACACTCATAATGCTGCTGCCCAGAAACGTAACATTTTCTCGCCTATCGCAGGCCTCCTGTGAAGGCAGCATTTCCTGCAAATGTGCAAGCAATCTGTGGAGTCATGGGAAATGTACCATTTATTGAGGGCAGAAGGGGGATTGCATGAAAAGTGACGTTACCGCATGTTTACTAATGAATGCATGATAATGGGAGAAATGTTTTTTACGTCATTGGAAGAGGAGGGTCGGTGGAGCAGGAACAGACTTAGAAGAAAAGGCTGATGACAGCTGAGCTTTACAGTGAGACTAAATGACCTGACTCACAATCGACCTATTTGTTTATTTTACATTTTTCCCCAATACAATAGATGAATCTCACATAAATGTCTTCAAATGAAAGTGGCTTGTAGGGAGTCCATCGTAGGCCCAGATGGTTTCTGGTCTTACAAAAACTGACATCAATGCGTTAGGTTCCATCTAACTTCCTATTTACCTGCTAGTGAGTAATTGAAGCTCTTTTTTTACCTGATGAAGTTTTTATTTAATCACCAGTGTCTTTCTTTCCTGTTTTTCATCTGCAAGAAGTGATTCTTCTTTCTGAAATAACTCACAGAGAAATACTACAAATTCCCGCTCTCCTCTCCTCTGTCTCTGTATATCATTTCCTCTCTGTGTGAGCTTCTTTTTTTTGTTTCTCTGAGTTCGTCTTGCTGATAAATCTCATCCAGTTTAAGAGACCACACAGAATATGCTTGTATCTCATGGACTCACACATAACAAGACATATGAGGATTTGGTTTCCCAAGAAACACTTGAACCTTTACTGTAAGAGTATGACTGTGCCTCTTATATTAACTGGTTTTATAGACTGTGGGTGTTTTAGATGTTTCACAGATTATTTATGAACCTTGATGGGTAACGAGAGACAATGAACTAATCTGAGAAAAAACATTATTGGAACCCTCAGCCATTTCCAGCTGAGCCTAAAACAAACGCACATGATTTGATGACTACTCAAGCTTTTACTGGCAGGGGATTACTGTACCTTTTCCTAGTGGGTTGCTGGTTTGAAACCTCATATCACGTCTGATTATGGATTTAATCCTGAACCTGACATTGATGGGGTCCAGTGGACCGAGACAAGACATCCGCTGACTCAACAGGAGGGGCCTGGATCATGGCTCACTGAAGCTTCAGCTTGAAGCAATTTCTCTACGTCGTTCACCTGTCCAGATGATAGACAGCCATGATGGTGATTCATTAAATTAGCATGACATTTTAGCTGGAAGATATGAGATTCTTTATTATCATGATGGTGTTTTACCACATTGGTTAAAAGGGAATTTGTGTTAAAGCAGAGAGGCAGTGGGAGAGTGTATTGTAGCACAAATCATTCAGGACCTTTCTTCAAGCATCACCCATACACAAGAAAGGTTTCACTTGCACACAAAATATGTAGCAATCTCTCCTATTAGGTTTGTCCTGTGCAAAAATGCACACACAATTTGAATTTGGCACTCAGGATATTGCATAACAAAAGTGTTGATGCGCAATGTGATGTCTCATAGAAAACGATGATAATTTCTGCCTTAATGTCGGCCATGTGTGCAATAACGCTCTGACAGCGGGGGCTGAGAGCTTCAGTCCTGAAAACTCTCCTGAGCCCTCGTGTCATTGACCATTGTGAGACTGAGCTACCAAGAAAAACGACAACATTGGCCGTTTCAGAAACCCCCCAAAACAACATTTGGGAAGAGATTGTGTTGGATTAGTCAACAAAATGTTGAACAAGGAGTTATGGTTTTAGTCTGTAGTCATATTACAGCTGAATGTCATTGTGGTTTTATGACTGAAGTTTCACAAAGCGTGTATGTTTTTCATGTTTTTACCAGCTGCAGTAGTTGTCAATCATTGATGTCAATCACTGTGAAATCTTTTTGCAGAAAGTAAATTACATTACTGTCCTGGTGCCTCAGGCAACTCTTCATTCAGAGTTCACCGTCCAGTCCCAGACATGAAACCGATTATAGATTCATGTAAAACAGTACAATCTTTTATAAAAAATTTATAATAAATAATAACCACCAACATCTATCAAACTGCACATTCTCATAGATTTCAGTCCCCTAGATATGATGCCAGGATTTTTCATCAAGATTCATGAATTATTCCTTTGGAAATCTGTGACAATGCCAGAAAAGTCTCGAAAGCGTTTAAACATCCCTGGATCTGCCTCCTTAATCAAATCTAAACATTCAAAAGTTAATGGGGTTATCCTTGGCCCATAGCCCAGCCTTCCACCACGTTTCAGTTAAACTGGATCTGTAGCTTTTGCATAATCTTGGTATAAGTCGGACAAATGGCAATGAAAACAAAACCTCCCTGGTGGAGGTGTAAATGATATTGAGACTACTGCTCCTTTGAAAGAAACACCAGGAGCACATTATGAGGACGAGTGCAATGCAGCTGCTCTCCACATATGTTAACGTTAAAATGTTTTTTGTTTTTTTTTATGCAATGTGTCAGAAGCACATTTCAAATCATCAAATAATCGGACTATTTAAGCCGTAACACTTTTTCTTGGCCCGAGTGGAGTCCATTAAAGCCATCAGTCGGTGTCAGTTAAGCAGGCAGGGACCTCCAGCAGCAGGTCATACCAGTTCAGTTAGCTCAGTAGCACAGGGTGACCCACATTCTGTCTGTCTCTTTCTCATCGCCTGCGTGTCTGTTTTGTTTTTAGCCCCTCTCACAGTCTTCATAGTCATTTATGCACAAACACATGCATACACGCAACCACTCAATCTAACGTTTTTCTCATGCTCCCGGTAAATAATCTTAATTTCCTAAAGTTTTATTATCATCTTAAATCAATCCCCAAACTCAAACTATCCACAACGTGCCCATCTGTTGGACTGTTAACCCGGCAGATGCAGTGATCCTTTGGGTGGTAAATCTGTCAATATGTCTAATGTTATATACGTCTGTCCCAACTCGTCCTGCATATCCAGCCACTAGCGTGAAATCAAGAGGAGTCTTCATGTTGAGAGGAAAAGTTCTCAGCTTATGAGAGAGGTTTTCTTTTAAGTTGTTATGTTGGAATATGTTACTGCAGAACTTCCAGAAACACACACTTTACCTTAATTAAGAAGTTTATCAAATAACCTTTAATTAATTGAGATTTTTAATTCATCTTAATACATTTTTTAAAACATTTCACTTGGATTTTATGCTAAAACATTGAACTTCATAAGAATCACTTTCTAGCTCTCGGTGTGTTAGGAGGGACGGTATTAAGAAGAGTGGGGGCTTTGTTATATATACAACAAGCAATGATGTCATGTGAACAATTTGTCTGAGAGATAAAAACGAGTGGGTGAAGTTATCTCCGAGAGATGGAGAGAGAGGTTAAATAGATATATCATCACTGAGACCAAAGGCTGATCTCCACCTCAGTTAGGACAAAAATACTTAGAAATATAATTTTAATTGTCAAAATTGAGGGTTACAAACTACTTTTGTATGTTACTCTTATTATTGATATTAGTGTTTCCGTTGGGTCTTAAAAAAAAGGCTAAAATGTAATAAGAATTTTTAAACTTTAAAAGTCTCATATTAAAATATTGTGTACTAGATTGTAACTATGGCAACACTCATTTTACACTAATTCCATCGCACTTTAAAATAAAACATTTTTATAGAAATGTTTAGCGATATGCATAGTTTGAAAAGGCTCTGCGTGTTCTAGTTCCCTCTCATTGATACAGACATTAACAATTTAAAAAAGACCAACATGGAACTGATAAGTGTCAACAAAGCCTGGGTCATGATTTATCTCACTACTTTTGCCCGTGGGAAACTGTATGGATTCCTACATTACAGTTTGTGAGATAACATGGTGTATCAAGGGTTCTTTTCTACCAGGCTACTTCACCTTATCTTCAAATATGGGGGAGTGTAAGTAATTCTAAGACACCAAGATCCATTTACATGTATCATACTTGACACAGGTCTTACATTTTATTTATTACGGTCTTAAAAAGGGTCTTAAAAAGTCTTAAATCTAATTCGTTGAAATCTTCCGATTATGATGCTTTTATCACTATAAAAGTTAGTTTCTGTGCGATGTTCTGCAAAGTTTGGAAGCGAAAGGTTAAACAACGTCTGCCGTTTTGGATATGTTAAATTTCATCTTGTTCATACTTTCCAAGAAGTGACTGTTGCAACACTGCAGAGCTCCTCCACCGCTTCCATTGTAACTCGTTTGCAGAGAGATCTTGCAAAAGTCCAGCTGTGGAGACGAATTCCCCAGCTTCCAGGAAAAATGCTATCAGACAGCAATAGCCCAAATAACATTGTTGATTAATCATTTACTAACAGGCTCTGACGTATGAGAGACATCCAAAGGCCAAGGCATTACTCCCTCTGCACACACACAGACACACACGCAGTGGGAATAGAACTCCAGCATTCATGCTCACGTGCACAAAAACACTGCTTCAAGTGTGTGCATGCCGCTCTCAGGCTCCTTTGGCCTGTTACCTGACTGTAGCTCGCAGACCAAGTTTGGTTTGTAATTCAAGCCTCTTCTCCCTGCGAACGTTTGACAAGCAAAGCTGCAGCAGGTGACAGAGACGGAGAGCGAGACGCGGACGAAAACCTGATTGTTAGGCCGTTTTTCCTTTTTCTCCCAGTGAGAACTTAACCTCAGCCAGATAAACGGTGATTAATTTAACTGATCAGAACCACATGGTTAAACTGCTGCGAGGGCCTGATGAGAAGTGAGTGTAAGGGCCAGATACACTCTGTCTAATTCATTACTTTAAGTACATGTAGATTCATTGCCTCAGTGACATCAATGGATCAAAGCAATATCTGCAGATTGGATTACCCAACTTACAGTAATGATGATTGCTTTGTACAGCGAGCGCAGCGAAAGATAAAAACTGAGAACTGGATATCTCTCTCTCAGTAATCCGATGACAACATTATTTTCATGCTGGTGTCTCCCTCATTACAGTAAACCAGAACACATGTACGCGGTGTCGTTTGTTTGCTCTTGTAATTAAAGATCTGTCACTTAGAGACACTTGGGTCTCCCCGGGCCAAGACGCACACAAAGAAAGAGACGTCTGTTGTATAATAAAACCAAATGAATCATTGTAATTATTGTCAGAAGGATGCTGGGAGCAAATACCTCACAGGCCAACATTATAGTGTCATGTGGGCACCAGCATCACTTCAGTGGAGACTGCAGATGCAGGATATCGTGGACTCATTCGGACACTAATTATTCCCTGTAGCTATGATCTGCGCTCCAAGAAAGTCTCTAGATATTTCATGGCATACCTGCGAGCACATTACACGGGACAAATAGTTTAAACCGTGCTGAAATACTTTTTCAAAAATGGAAAAAGACACATAGGCACTGTGGGCCAAGTTGATTCAGCTACAAATGATATTTTCGTTTTCATTTTTCAGCGCTGCGGTCGGGTAAAAATCCCTCAACGCCACTGCTGCAAAACCATCTGTCCAGGAGGAGAGTAATCAGTGTCAGGTGAAATAACATGGATGGACCATGAATCAGTGGAAAACTTCTAATGTTGATTAGAAATCTGTGTTGGAAATCTGAAGCAGTGCCTTGGACAGCTCTCGTGAAAAAAAGGCCTTGAAGTCGTTTCATAGAAAGCACTCTGTTTTTCAGGATTTCTATTCAAGTGTGCAACTGTACTCGCCGATGTGACTCAGGTTTTAATATTTCAGAAGATTTTCTTACGCATGGCAGTTTAAATACCTGACACCTGGAGTTGTATGAGCCAAAGTACTGTATGTGCCCTCACTGTCAATTTAAGGTGTTAATATGTCAGTGTTGTTTTCAGCTTGTTTTTGCTGCCCCAAGTGGCTGAAATACTCAGTCATTGCATAAATTGAGGATTAAATTGAAAAAAAAATGTTTTTAGAAACTTATTTTATAGTTAAAGCAGGTGGAGCTGGTGCTAATTGTAACACATTTTATTGGTTGATCTTTAATTTCGTATACAAGGGATTAAAAAGCAAAAAAGGAACTAAGGTGTTAATCAGTAGTTTTTCTTTTCTGTTTTGCATCTTTCTCTTTTGAATATTTTATAACAGTCATTATTTTTTATCAGGCTGCTTCTGACTTATACAATCATTGTCAACAGTGCTGAACATGAACCTCTGTACCTCTGATTTTTAAGACTGAAATTCACTCAGTATTTGATGTGGTCAGAGATATTTGTGACTTTACCGAAACCTGTTTGATATGTTGAAAGGGAAACATGCCTTCGTGTCTTGCGGTAGTAAATGTGAGGTTTCCAGCCGGCAGCAGTGAATATCGGAGAATGTGAATCTGTCTCCTCTGGCTCTGGAGTGTTTAGTCTGAGAGCTCGACTCCACCATCTGCTTTACAGCTGCCTGTTAGAGGGGCTAATTAGAACAATGGTAATGTCCAATCATCTATGCTACATTAAGCTAACATCTAATGCAGCCAATCAGGGGGTCAGGGAGCATGAGGGCCCAGCGCTCAGGAGAAGAGCCGTTAATATCAAAGAGGTGAAGGTTTATAACAGTTTGGCCACTAATGTTTATCTTCTAACCAGCAGAACTGAAGATGGGAGCAGGGCTCACACACACACACACTGACTCCATTTACACCCGGAATTAAAATGTGTCCTGTATCCAGATTGTGTCTCGATATGATTTTATCCTGATTAATTTTGCACCTGGTGTTAATGTGTCTCCAGTGTTGTGATCCGACTGAGATGTAATCACTCTGCCCCTCTCATTTGAGTAGGTCCCAAAAAAAACATCAGGGCTTTGTTTTTGCTTTTCCATTAATCTCTTCTTCACTCCATCCACAGAGGTCTTGAATAATGTGAGGAGTGAGGAGAAATCTGCTTTGTGTCTCTACTGCCCATCTACTGATACTTCACTGGTTTGGAACAGTTGCACCTAATTGTTAATTTGCACTTCTCTTCAGTGTCCCTGACCCCCTCTGAAGGTGGTCTGCTGGTCCCCAATGAATCTTGGGTGCATTTAAACCTGGGCTTTCATGTGGTTGAGCAATTCAATTCCAATTCCTCAACTGAAGACACGTTATTCAGTTTGTTTATTGTGTGATACTCACATTTCACATGTCTGAGGTCGTTCAAATATCTCTAGTCTAGTTTGATAACCAACTGAAAAAACACGAGCTGGTATCATTCCCTTCGTGTTCATCATAATTTGCTCTGTTGTCATGCTAACATTTTCTAGTACAGCTAAGGCCGTTCAGGAATGTCATTATTTTTACAGGTTTTCGGTCATAAAGGTTTTGGACCAAGTAGAATGTTTGCCCCGATGGTGGAACGGAAAAAAAGTTACTGGAAAGACCAAAGTTATTACTGTTCATCTCGTGGGGGATGTAAATGTCTGTCCCAAGTTTCATAGTCATCAATCCAATAGTCATCGACATGGTGGTGTAAAATGAAAAGTTTGAGCATAACCACAGTCGCTCCGATTCATCCTGTGGTGTTTGGTCCAATGGGTTTTCCATTGAAATTCATCCAGTGTACGATACAGTAAATTTCAGTCTGTACTAAAGTGGTGGACTGACAGATGGACGTTGCCATCCCCCGAGACACGCTGTTACTGAGGCTGACACATGGTATATTCATACAGCTTGCACTATAGGTATTGGATTCCTGTCACCTATTTATCAAAATAAGAATCAATTATCTCCGTAGCAGCTTTTTAAAGTTCGTATCAATCTTTAATTTTTTTTTAAAACATTTCTGCTCCTGATTCAAATCATCTCTCAGCCTCTCATGAAAACATCTCAACTTCTCTCAACCAGCTTCTTTGACAACCTCTTTCTCTTCAGTCGCACCTCAACACTATAGTAACTAGTTATTCTGCCCTTTCCCAGCTTTTCCCCTGAACTCCTGACATCAGTTACTGTATCGTTCCTTCCTCCTCCTCCTCCTCCTCTCATGCCCCTCAGCCCTGACACCAGCCCCACTTTGAAGTCCTCTTTTAAGAGCACAATTAACCCCCTCCTCCAGACACTACACTCACTTCTCACCTTTTTAATAAGGCGCTCATAGACAAGTGTCAGACCCTTTTTTTTCCCTCCGTCTTTCCCACTCACAGTCTGACACACACACACTCACAGAACTACAGGTCCTTGCAACATGCCTGTAAATTCTCTGTCACTTGGCTGCAAACTCACAGACCCCTTCCTGTATATTTTGTGGTACTGTACTGTGTGTGTGTGTGTGTGTGTTTTGTGAGGGCGAGGGCAAATGAAAGAGAGACACCGAGGTGGTTTGTGGATGTTTGACTCACTGTTAATGTAGTTTCCGGTGCTTTGATACCAAGTGAATCAGTGGTGACTGGGGGTAAGAAGAAGCCATTAAGCAGTAGACCACCTAATTGTCGCTCAGCATGTGCTCTCGTGTGCATAGTAAGTATTTAGTTACGGTTCAAGAGGAATTATGTCTTTTCTTTGCACTATAATACACCCAAGTATGCGGAAACCCAAAACCTTGCAACCTCTCTTTGCAAAGTCTTTCCACCAGACTTGCTGCAGAGATTTGCTCCTTCTCAAGCAGCGGCGTTCAACTTGAACTCTTGAAAGGAAAGCGGTCGCATCCATTGCCCAGTGACTCGTCTCCATACAGCCGCGAAATACACATGCTCGATGTTTCCTGCACTGGTGGGATCTGTAGCCCCGGGAACCTGGAGTAATTCGGTGCAGGTGAATCTGGCCTTTGTGACTCAACCTGTAGCTTCAGGATGTTTTCCTCGTAATCCAGGAACAGAGGGGCTGATGAACATCTCCCGATAGTGGTCGACATAATGAAATAATAATGAAATGGCTTCTCTGCTTTATCTTGTTTTTTTCTTTGGGCTTGTGTCTCCTGTTTGCCCGAGAGTGGAGGAGATCAAACTGCTGTAGTGGGAGATAAACCCTGGCTTTTGGAAAAGAGCAGCTATGAAGCTCATTCTGTGAAATATTTTTGCTAGATTTTAATATTTTCTTTTAAATCTGTCAATGCATTCATCAATTGTTCTTTAAGCTTACCAGGATCAAGATAACATTTTATTATGGGGAATTGTAATTTTTATACAGCTGCAAAGTTCTGGGAAAAAACTCATGTATTTTAACTCATGTACTTATAATAACTTCTTAAAATTATAAATTAAATGAGTCAAAGTTTCTGCAAAATTGGAAGCACGTATATGAATTTCCTAAATAAACCTGAAAATCAACCTCAGATAAAAAATACACAACAGGAATGTCCATATATTTGTTGACATTTCATTCAAAAGTGTGCCACCGGGTCCGGAGCAGTGACACGGGCTAAGCCTGCGGCGTATTGAGTTAGATTGATATTATGCAAACACAGATGTGCTGCCTTTCCTATAATAACTTCCTCAGAAGCGACAGCAGCTCAGTGTTGAGCTATTTAAGACCAGGAATCCTTTGAGGAGGGAGGATTTTCCTTCCCCACTTCTCTCTGTCCCTCCCTCTGTCTCTCTCTTTCTGTCATTAATAATACGATATTGTCCCATCTGTCAGGGGAGCCAACGTGGAGCACGTGTTTCCAGTTAGGCTCATCAGAACCTGATGTGGGGAGGCCGCGGTGAACGTGAGGGACTGAAACTGGGAAGCACGGCCTAGAGTGGGAACGGCGGCACTGGGGAAGGTAATTAAATCACTGGGTCTCCACAGTTTCAGAGCACAGGTATATACACGAGTGATATATGAAGTCTGTTTGGACTGGGAGAGACTCGTGGGGGAGATGTGGAGCTGCGAAAAGTGATTCTCCAGACTGCACTATAAATAGTCAAATAATGTCTATTCCCATGATTTAGAATTATCACAGTGCACAAAACATCTCTCCCACACAGACCCTTCTGTTTCATGGCTGCCCGCCAAAAGTTCATAGACTCATAACTTTCATGACATGCAGGTGATCATACGTTTATACTGTCATGTGACCTGCTCACCACGCAAAGTGTGACTGCCCTGTGACACGAGTAAGTTCACTTCACTATTAACATATTCGTAAGATGCCATAATGTAAAACGCAAACAAGAAACTAGCTAAATCAAAAGCCTCGTTCTGCCCACTGCTATTACACCACCTCCAGACAGTATTGCTGCAATCACTCTTCACTAAATCAGATGCAGAAATAAACATCTCTGGGGTTTGGATCCGCAGCCAAAACTCTCTCACATCAGGGATCGCGTCCAAATATCCCACATCCATACAGAGGAAAACAGCACTTCTGCTCAATGATGCAGCCGTGTGGTAATCTATTATTGATTCCAGGTTGAATATGATCAATACACTGATCAAAACTGATGCTCATTAAACTAGTGGGTTTTTTTTAGTTTCTCCAAAGCTGCAGATTGTGTTTGATTTAACTTATCTCAATTCTTCTGTTGCTTCCTCCCAGACACAATTTAAGAATTTGAAATTCTGTTCCTGTAGCCGTAGCTTTTACAAGCGTTCTTAAACCACTACTTGCAGTGTTTTTGTGCAGGATGTCCCTGTGGTCTCCTGTGTTGTGGTCTTCCACAGTCGTGAGTGTAACTGTATCTCAGTGACCCGGGTTACTGCCGCAGTCAGTGCTATGATGTCAGGGGAATGCATCAGCGTGCCCAGGGACGATGTACTGGTTGTCATGGGAATACCACTCAATTTACGAAAATCACATCTGCTATCATCACGGCGTAGAACCATCAAATCTCTCTCCCTTTTCTTTAAATGTAGTTTTTTTTCCCCCCAAAGCAAGAAACCAGAGAGCGAAGGCTGTAATCTGTGATGTCATCCTGGTGCGCCGCCCAGAGTGACAATCAAAATGGGAGTAAATCTTTCAGTGATGTTAGATTTGAGTCATAAAATGTACATTATCCTGCTGGAAATTTTCTGGCGTACTGTTAGTCACCTTTTCCAATTTCTAAAATTGATTTTCTATGGACGTGTGTGATGGTCACAGACTCTTTATCATTTCAGATTTTGAGGGACAGCGTTAAATGTTCTAATACATTAAATATTAAAGTCAGCAAACATAGAAATATTATACTGTGATGGTGTAATTCTGAGGAGCTCATTGGCTACAGGAACAACCTTCGTATATGAGCTCAAATCTCCTGTCTCTCTGATCCTCCTCATCAATTCTGCTCAGCAAAGCTTCATGTGCCTGCACCCGGAGCCAAATGTAGATTACACAAAAGCATCTTTACACTAATATCATCTTTTATCCATTAGACTCTGGTTCAAAGAGCATCATCGTAAGACGCCTCGAGGAAACGCAACCCGCAGATTTTGAATCATTTCGATTTGGTTTGATTCCATTTGGTTTCCTTCAGAGAGAAGAACTTTTGAATGTTCTCCATCAAAGAACGACCTCGTAGTGGAATTAAAACCTTGTTTTTCACCAAAAAAACAAACAAATAATGTGTCTATGAAGTTTGGGCCCGTGCCCTGAACCCGCCGTGTTGTAATGTAGTAACACACTTAGAGCAGTTTGTGTTTTCTTTGTTGCATATACTACATGTTTGATTGTGTGTTTGCGTGCTTTTTAAGTGTGTGTATGTGTGTTTGTAGGCCACAGTAGGCTGCAGGCGGGGTTACATCTTGCAGCAATTAAGCAGCATGCGTCTCTTACACCCCTCCGCTCGTCGACTGCAGGGTCTTATTTCAAGGCCAGCCTGCATTAGACAAACTGGGAACATTTGACGGCTTGGTGGCTGGGGCTAAACGGGCGAACGCAGCGGCAACATGTTGCACACATCAGTTAATTGCTTGACAATAAAATGTGGTTGTATTAGAAGGAACATGAGCATGTTAACAATGTTGACAAACCATAGAGATGTGTAACAGAAGGAGTGAATGGAAAGGAAGTGGGAGAGGAGGCAGAAGTTGAAAGAAGGGGGATGGAGAAGTGGGTGCAGTGAGAGATGAGCTGGTGACAGTTGGGAACCAGAAATGAGAATAAGATTTTAATTTGTAAATGAATCAAACATGTTTTATTTAATTACTCCGCCATGTTTTTGCACGTCAAAATACATTTGTAAACACTCCTGTGGTCTCTTTGAGTGCCAAGAATCAGTGAGAATACATTTTTCTTCCTTTTAGACGACAAGACTCAATGTGCTAATATTTATAATAATAATGAGCCTGGATGCCAACAGATAATTGTCCCTAGCATTGTTGAGAGGCACTTTGCACGGTTTACTGTCACAATAAAATTCAACTTTTGATCAGAAGGTCAATAAACAAATAATCAGTTGTAGATGTAGAGACACATACATCTTGTTTACGGAGATTATAAATGTATCAAAAAAACTGTATTGGCCTTTATGGGTCGGGTTTTTGTTCATTTCTTTTGTGGTCGGTTGGGCTTGGACAGAAAAATGCAGCCCAAGCTATGCTCTACACTTGAAAAGAAAAAAAAAAATAAGAGAAATAACAGACAGAATAACAGAAACTACAACGTTCATATCTCAAGCTTGATAGTCCCAGTGCGGTTGTGTTTATTACACTTACTACACAAACGCTAGCGGCTGATACAAGTACCAATACTTGTATCATACACAGCACAAGACCTGCTCACCGAGAGCAAGCATACAGGCGATGACGCACTTTAGACACAAGCCATTCCATAATATTTACTAAGCACACAAACTGTGAGTAGGAGGAAATATACTATATAAACAAGTAGTGCGCAAAGACACATCACTCAGACTTTTTAAAAAAGTTATAAAATTCGTGCGTTGGCAGCTGAAACTGAATTTATTGCTGCCATGCTTAATCAGTGGTGCGCTACAGTCGTCAAAAAAACAACCAGAGAACTGACTTCTTAATCAGCAGCTTCCTCTCCTCCTCCTCATCCGGTTCCCCTCATACCTATGGCAGCTGATACAGGTTTGTTTGCTACTTCACAAGAGTCTTAGTCACAGATTAGTCATCGTCCCAGGGATTGAACATACACATTTGTCCCTGGATCTGCTACTCCTGCTTCAGCAGGTTGTTTTTTTATTTAGTTACAATCTCCGCTCATTTCCTCCTTTAGCCACAGTCTTCCTCTCCTGGTCTTTGACCTTTCTGTAATGACTTCTTCACAACGTCTAAACTCTGTCTACACTGAACTCTGTTTCTCGATACAGAATTGTATACTACTTTCCTTGGATATCTGTATGATTCAAAAGCTTTTTGCCTTATGTTTTTTTTATTGCATTCATGTATTATGTCTTTCGTTGTTCTTTTTGATAGTCTCATTTCCCGCTCTGTGCCCTGGGGTTCCTCAGGGTTCATAACTGGGTCCTCTCCTCATGTCTTTTCACATTTTATGGGTTTAATCCGTTAAATTCTTGAACATCATTGTTTCAAAGGTGAATCATTATTAAATCAGCTCTAGTCCAGAACAGCAAGTGTCCAAACAACAATTTTTTTGCGAGCTTACAAAGAAATGTCACATTATATAATGATGGTTTTGTAAAAACAAATTAGGTAAAATTTAATCCTGTTTCTCTGACTCCTCAAAATTGGATCATCAAAAGTTTCAACAATTTTCTGTTCAATTATTAACTAGCTGTTTCAGTTCTTATTTTAGTGGACTTGTGAAATAACCAGATAGAGATCATATGTGTGCCATTGTGTAGAAAAAAGCCTTTATCCAACTTACACTTAGAACGTTATTAGATATTGAGGGAAAATGTTAAAAGATCAATTGAATCTTTGTCAATTTGAAAACGTGAATTAGAAAAGTCCCATGTTTAAACATCCTCTTCACATAATTTAAAATTGACATTTCAGTTTGGCAGAGTTCATCCTTCCACTCACACACAACAGACTTTAAGATTGTACTGCAGCCCGGGATGCTGGACAAACAAGGGCCCTCCCTGGATTAGGATCATAGCATTAGATCTCTCTCCACTAACCCTCGAGGCCCGAGGGCAGAACGTGTGGGAAAGCTAGATTGACAGGAAGTTGTCGTGTAAAGGCAGAGGTGTGTGCTTTTTTTCTGTGCATATGGGCAGTGTGTGTGTTTGCCCAGCAGGCAGAACACAGGGCCAGGGCAGGAAACGAAGTGGTTGTGCCACCGGTTAGAGGAAACAGAACGGCAGATAAATTACCCAGAGTCGGGCTGGCAGGACTTCTGAGAGCCGCAGCTGAGTGGACTCTGAGGGAGGACAGAGTGTTGACACGGAGGAAGGTGTGCCGAACCCGACGAGAAAACAAACAATGCAGCTGATATTTTTTTGATTTGCCCAGTTCCTCAAGTTCGGAAGTGTTTTTAAGTGTTTTAATATGGCTCTGGGATGCATGTGTTTGAGAAGATCAGAAACAGAACACTAAGTAATGTGTCATGTAGAATAAATAAATAGATAAAATAAATACCAACATATCGTGACTTTAGGAAAGGTTTGGGCCGACACAAGCCTCTAGAACTACATCAGTACTTCTTGGCATAAAACATTCCCTCATTTGGTGTTTTCATGTTCTACTGACTGCGAGGGCAACAGTAAATGATTCAGATACTTTATTTATATTCAAATTATTCAATTTCTTATGTCTCTCTAGTCATTTATTCAGCTTTTTCCTTTAATCAGTCCTTGAGCGAGGATGTAACTGTGGGAGAGAGATGAGATCCAGTTTTGCTAAAGGTTTCCATCTAGTGGTCATTTATCGCCTGTTCAGTCTTATCCTGTTGGGCTTCACCAACACTTTGCATTAAATAAATGTATTATTATACATTTATATTCCCACGTGGTCTGCATGATCTCAACAAGACCATTACAACACAAACTGTTGTGTATATACAAACTGAGTAATGTTACTGTACCATTAGCTGTGCAGTGCACGTCACTCACTCACTGTAAAACATCCCTGAGCAATAATTATATAAATACTATATAGTGATAGTATGTTAAAGGAATATTTTGACTTGTAAACCTCTAATTGTTTTAGATATATAAGATAAAAAACCTTTCAGCCTACAGTTTTTCTTAAGGTCAGGCATGATTCTTTTTTTTTTTCAATGTAATTATCTTTTGATAAATAAAAAATAAACAAAAGTAAGACCACACAAATAAACTTTAATCAAGTTTACGTGAAATCAAAACATTAATCTTTTTTGTTTTCATATTAGCCAATTTCAGCATAAATATGGATACCAATATATCTGTGTAAGGATATATTGGTGGTGCTCCAGAAGTGATATCACCTTCCTGACAATAATCAGGTCATTTCAAAGACCTTGATACATACAAAAAAAACTATAACACAGTCACACCATGGTGCATTATCTTGGAAATTTATTCATGTGGACCAAAAAAGCAATCGGCAAAAACCTTATTTTTTCACGTCACTACAAAACCGTTAAAGTTTGAGTTGTTCTTTCTTTTCCCTTTCTTTGTACAAAACAGTTCAGTCAAGGCCTTGAGAAAGAGAGAGAGAGAGGAAGTTGTTTGACATCTTACAAGCGATGAAATAAAGACATGCAAAGGCTTTACTCTACAAATCTTAGAACCTCAGTCAGGTGTGAATCATGTTCAGTAAAAAACAGATCCTGGGTGAGACGTGAGGGCCGGAGCATCAGTCACATCCAAGCTTCACCTCACGTCGAGTTACACAGTGTTATTGGTTGTGTTTGAAGTGTAGGTGGCAGCTGAGGATGTAAGTACAGTACTAAGGCAAAGGAGTGATGTGAAAACCATTCATAAAACCTGAATAAAGAAATGACATATTCTCAGACACTGGAAAAACATTCGTACCCGCAAGGAAATCACAAACAAAGACTTTGAAGTAATATGATGGGGAAGCACAGTGAAATTAGCATCTGTATTAACTGAGTTAATGATATTAACGGTGAAATGTTCTCTATAAGGACTTTAGAGCTGCAAAAAAACTGTGTGATTAGTAAGTGCAGGCATGTGACACAAGATGAAAGAAAACAGAGTAGAAGAGAGAAGAGGAAACGTAAGAACTTGCCTCCTAACTATCAAACTGTTTGGTGTTTTTGTTGTTGATTACAGTAAACAGTTACAGTTACGTCTTTATGTGTTAGATATGAATACTAACAGGAAAATAAACTAATTTAAGTGTCACTAGATCAAATAGTGCGGAGGAAAAAAAGCTTCTCATTCACACAGACACAAAACAAGGCCATTCAATTACAGCAATCAAACCTCTTCATTTCCAGTACAGTAACATAGAAAACATGACAAAAACAAATCCAATTCAGTAAAATACATGTTTATACATTTTTTGTGCTAATAGGAAAAATAGTAATACAAACAGTTTCATGCTTTTCTTCAAAGAAGTGCGGTCAAAAAAAAAAACATCTGTGATTTGGGCTGAAGCAAAGTCACATGCATTGTTATCAGGGAACAAATAATTTAGATGTAAAATGTGGACAACACATGAAACATTAAAACTAACACTGTTGTATCATAAAATAGATACTAAATAAACGGCAGCGTCAGCAGAGTCTTTTCTTTCCTCTAAGTGAACGTTGTAACAGGAGCAAACCCCATCAGGCACATCTGCTGTAATTGTGCACGTGTACAGATGTTTGCGTTATGGCACTTGTGCAACTGCATGTTGAGTTAAGGTTGCTGCACATTTTCAGTGTAGTGTTTACATGCACATACAATATACATTTGGCTGGTAGCCATTCATTTGAATGGTCAGTTGGCTGATGTACAGTATCTGTATGCTGCACTGGAGTTTCCCCCAAAACATCTTCCACCATGAGATTGATGACTTTAAGAAACAAAAGGGTCAAAAAGGCAATGAACGAATGACTGTAAACATTTAGAAATACTGAAGGTTGACTCAGAGGCACCGTGCGTTGGCCGTGTTTGTGATCGCCACGAGCAGCGAGTGGATTCGGACGTGAGGAAGAGGCTGTGGTGACAGATGCATCTGAGAGCAGCAGTTCACTTTGACGTCAGTCTCATTGTTCTGGAGCGAGCAGAGGCTCCGTGAGTCTCAGCACGTCTCCTTGGTTTGACTTGGCATCTTGCACATCATCAGAATCTGTTTCAAGGCTTTCTGGACATCCTCATCCATCTGACCCTGAAGGAAACACAACACAGGATCAGTGAGCTATGATTCAAATCACTCAAATACAACAACCCTTTCTACTTTTTTTAGCAAACACACGGTCCAATACGATGCAGAATGTTTTAACCCTCTCACCTCCATCGTACTGCATGGACGTTTACAATTTAAGAAATGGACATTTTCAAAACCTTGGAAAATACATCTAACTATCAGCATGATGAGATACCACAACTACTAGGTCAGAAAATATGCTTGTTTATAATATTGGTGAAATGTTCCTAAAATCTTTGGTGTGGCAGCTTTAAGCTTTTTGCAAACTGCTGGTACGGCATATATGTTAACTTTTTTTTTTATTGTTATTATAGTTTCAATGGTATTCTATGGTATGTTATTGTCAACATTTTATTTGTTTTGTTTTACTCTTGGCTCGTCACTCAATTAAGAAACACTTTGAACTGCACTCACCTGTATGAGAGGAACTACACAGATTAAGTTTGATTGATTGATTTTAAAATATTAAGTTGGAAACTTGCAATGAATCGTCACTGAATTTACCTGGACAGCGTAGAGGAGATGCATCCTATAGACTGACACTGTCTCATTGTGCTGCTTCTTCGACTCCTACAAAGAAAACGAGAGTTAAACATGATGGTTTTTAAATGAGTATTACTGTGTGTTGTACTTTGAAGTGGGTAGAAGAGGTCGTACAGCGAGCTGGTACTGCAGCTGTTTGATTTGTTGCTGCATTGTCTCCAGCTGCTGCTGGTTCTGCTGCAGCCTCTTGGAGGGAGAGCCGGAGCTGTAGGAGAGCTGTGACAGGCTGTTTAAGGCGTCTTTTAGCTTCCCCACCTCCCGTGACAGATCATCTATCTGAGGGAGAACAGAAAACAGAAACGTTTGAGGTTGAAAGGGATTCAGGAGATACTACAGTGATGAGCGTTCTGCAGTGGTGAACAGATTACTGACCCTCTTGTTTTTCTCTCTCTCAGAGGCGACGTGGTTCTCCACCAGCTGTTTGAGCTGACACACGGCATCCTGGGACTCGGCCAGCCGTGACGACAGCGTCTGGTTCTCCTTCTCCCTGGACATCACCAGCTCCTGCAGGGCTTCCCACTCTGCACGACTCTCCCGCGCCTGATGGAGGGATAACATATTGTTTTGGTAAGTATTTGGAAATACATGAATTTAGTGTCCACACATAGTTTTCTGCCTTCTCCTCTTTTCTCTCACCTTCTGCCATGCATCAGTAGCCTCCAGAGCCATCTCATCCTGCTTCCTGAGCGCCCCCTGGAGGAGCTGGGTGAAGTGGGGTCACCTCGCCTCCAGCTTATCTCGCATGGGTGTCCGTGATCCATGACGGGACACTGACACCTCTGGGGTGACATCTTTTCTGCCGTCAGTCTTTGGAGGAAAGTGGAAACAGCACGTTTATCTTTCTATCAACCACCTTTTAGTCCTCAAGTACTGGATCACAAACGAGATGCTTCTGCTGCTTCTGCACATATACAGTATGTGCAGTATTTTAACTGTCAATAAGAACAAAGTAGCATGGACAATTTACAATAAAGTAATAAGGTACATTAAAATTGTACATATATACAGACCTATAGTAAAAGTACTTAAGTTACATTATTCTACTACAATGTTTAATGTTATACAGAATATACTGCTGTATAAACCCATCTTAAAGACGTTATCACATTTCTCTCACTTGTTCTGAAGCACCTCCACCTGCAAGCTCTTCTGGTGCAGCTGCTCCTTCAGGGCTTCTGATTGGCTCTCCAGCTCTTTGATGGCGTTTCCCAGAGATGACATCACCTGTGTGTGATCGGCGAGGGCCACGGTGTTCTGCGCCTGAGCTTCTGCCTCCTGCTTCATCGCTGAAATCTCCTCCTGAGCGGCCGCGTGCTTCTTCTCTGCGTCGGCTAACAGAGTCTGCAGCTCCTCCACCCTGCTGCTGAGCGCCTGGACCTGCTGCTGCTGTTCTTCCACAGTGGGAGACGATGGAGCGCTGCTCTCAGCTCGGGCCTCCGCCGCCTGCTTCTGAGCGGCACTCAGTTTACTCTTGGTTTCACTGTAGGAGTGCGAGAGTTCCAGCAAGCGACGCTGCAGCCCGGCTGTCACCTCGTTCATCTCAGCCTTCATTTCTTCAAAGTCTTTGGCTGCAGCTTCAACAGGGACCGTGCCCCTCAAAGCCTCCTGAACAACAGGAGTGAACAAATGGAAATGTGAATAAATGTTGAAGTCATTGAATTAAAGAAGTGACTTAATTAGACTAAAATAATGACAGGAAGATGAAATGATTGAGCAAAACGTTGAAAGAACAGGTTAAAAACTGTTTGAACAACTGAATGTACTGAGATGGAATCATTTAGCGTCAGAAGAGAAGCAACATTTTTACCTGGAGCATCCTAATCTCCTTCTGTGCCTCCTTGTACAGCTCCTCAATCTTTGCACTCCTCTGTACTTTCTCCTTCCCGCTCCGTCTTTCTTCCTCTGACCTCCTCAGCTCCTCTTCCAGCTCTCTGATTCGCTGAGCCGCCTTCTCTTGCTCACATCCTGAATGGATCAGCTGGGCCTTCAACTGATCGAGTGTGGACGATGAATGTCTCTGCGCTCCTTCTTTCTCCATCAGCTCTCCTTCTTTTCCCATGCGAGCCCTCAGCTCCTCCACCTCCTCCACAGCTTGGTGGTATCTCTCCTGAGTGTCCGTCAGCTTCGCCTGCAGCTCTGCCAGACTCTCCATCAACTCTTCCTCCTGTCCCTTCTCCCTCACTATTTCATCCTCTTCTTGTTCTTCCTCTCTCTCGGGCTTCAGCTGAGCGTGAAGCGAGCGGTTTTCCTTCCTGGTTTCGAGCAGTTTCACCTGGACGCTCTCCAGCGCCTGTCTCAGCAGTCTGATCTCCTCTTTACTTCCTCCTCTTCCTCCCTCACTCTCCTCTTCCTCTTGTGGTGGTGATTCAAACTCATCCTGGGTGGAGTGGAAGGAGGAGTTGGAGGCCATGCTGTTCGGACGACTGCTCTCCTTCAGGTCCTCGTTTCCTGGGATAGACGGATGTTTCTGAGGGTAAGAAAAGTAAAAACTGAAATTAGAGAGATTATATTTAAAAAATAAATCATTTGTCTTCTGATTCAAATTTGAAATACTAAAGCATTCATTGACATTATATTGTACATTAAACATCATGTTGCACCCAATTTTCTGATTTACTTAATTTCATCGTGGATTTTTAGAGATAAAGCAATTAATTGATCAGCAGAAAGTTAATGTAAAAAAATTTACATTATTTCTACATGACACTATTATATCCACAGTTTCAGTCATGGTTTAAGTTTTTCAGCTCTTTTTTAGATTGTGTACAATATACTTCCCTAAACTTGACTCTGTTCAAAGGTTTCACTTAAACACTAGTGAGGGGGTTACATACCTTAAGTTTACTTGCAAGTGTCTGGTTCTCCAGAGTAAGAGCAGTAATCTTGGCTTGCAGAACAGAAACCAGAGCTGCAGATGCTGTAACACTGTGCTCGCCCTGTCAACACACACAAAACACACATATGTATTATGTGCAGACACACACACGGAGGCATCAGAGCTGCGATCAGGACCACTCGCTACCTGCTGAAAAACAAAACGAGTCGAGACACGTCGAAGGTTAGACCTCCTCCAAGAATGCTAAGGTGAAAAGGTTCAGCAGTCGTCTATTCACAGACTTAAGTATTAAACTTAAAGACACAGAGTTTTGTTTAACTTTTGGTGAAACAGAAACAAAATTCTTAAAAGTTCGAGGAGCCCCCGATGTGAAACGTCTCATGTTGTTATATCAAACTATTCATTACTTTTTATCCAGTTATGGTAAAAAAGTAACATGTAATTAGTAGCAGTGGATGACGACCCATCTACAACCTATTTATACACCAAGGAATACATTCACTGTCTATGTGCTGTACTCAACACTGTGTTTCAATGTTCTGCTTTTCAAACAAAAGTCTGACTTCATGTTCTTCCAAGGCCACGGTTCCTGCCATCACATCTGTTCTAAAATCTGCTGATTCGCAACGTCAGCGTGTCACTAAAGTGTTTCTGAGTCATTATCACCTTAGTATCCAGCTCAGGACCCGTCACTGCCTGCTTCAGATCTTCAATTGTGTCCAGCAACATGTTTCTCTCCTCGTGGAGCTTCTCAACCTGCTCTCTCAGTGCCGTTCCTCGAATCTCATCCTCCTTACGAATGAGAGAGGGGAGGGGAAAGAGGGACAAGAGGGTGAGGGGTGGCAGGAAGGACGAAGGGGAGGAGAGAAGGAAGAGAAAGTAAAAGAGAGAGGAGAGGAAGGTAGATTGACCCACTTATAATTTGACACATTTTATTCTCTATTGGTTTCAACAAGTTGAATTTCAAACATTTTAAGATCATATCTTTTGAAATTAAAGACGAGAACGACCGATATGAGAGAATCAGAGTCCCAGGTTTACTTTAACCTCTCCACGATTGCAGATAAGGTGAAGTGGCTGAGTAGAAAATAACCCTCTAAACACCACTATCTCAAAAACTAGAGGCAGAGACCGAAGCTATCTCTAATCTTTTCCGCAGCCAGGCTGAGTGTATAGTGATAAATTCTGACTGGTGTTAGTAGACGATCAATTATCAGTAGGTCTTGATTGTAGTTTTTTTATAGCGTACTACTATCTCTATTGTTGAGAGAGGATCTCTGCTGGCAGTCAAAATATTCCTTTTCAAAAATAAAACTAATTTTAAAGCACAAAGAAAGTAGCGTTAAATGAACGTGAACACAATAAAGACCCACCTTAATAGATTTAAGACCTAGTATGCAGTATTTTTAAGGTCGAACTTTCACATTACTAAATTTGAGTCTTATTAATAGCCTGTGGAAACCCTGCCTGGGAAGTTGGAACGAGTTGTATTTATTTCTTTGAGTCATGTGAGTCTCCTTATTCCTGCTGTGCTGCCACCGATACAGTGCTGGAGGCATTTTACTTGACTGTGTTATTACCTTGTAGCTGAATGTCTTGGGCGTGTCACTTTTGTCAGAACCAACAGTCCCAGTGGAGGTAACGATTGAAGGAGAGGAGGGTCCTGAGCTCTGAGGAAGAAGGATGAAGTTGTTGAGTTTTAGATTAATTACTTGTTTAATTTTCCTCATAAACCTTTAAAAACTCAGATAAAAACAGTAAAAAAAATGAATTCCCTTTTACAACAATTAAATGAGTCATTACTGTTCTATACCTTTGTTTTTAGTACATTTATATATCATAGTCTCATAAGACAGATGAAATTAGCTTACATGTTATTTTTTAAACCTTTAACTACTTTCTGTATCGGACCAAGATTACAATAATATATCAGGTAACTTGCAAACAAACAAGTAAGTGGGACTGTGTATTTACTGCAGACATGCGCAAATGGGAAGAGTGGAGAACTGACTCAAGCAGAAAGATGAACAGACTCATGCGTTTACCTGCAGTGGGCTAATAGGAGGTGGAGGAGGTGCTTTTCGTTTTTTGGGAGTTGTGATCCGTTCATCACATAGTTTAGCTACTTGATCATGCTGAAGAGCCGGCAAAGAAGAGCGAGGAGAAGAGTGACGACGGACAGAGAGAGAGAGAAAGATAAGGGTGGTGCTGGTTAGTAAGAGGATTGTCAACCAATGAGTGCTACAGTAAGACAAAAATGGCAAAAAGGTTTTTTTTATATGCTTAGAAATTGAATATTGACACTTTACAGAAGCTGATACTAAACTACTGCTCATGAGGAGAAGCTGTACGACTAAATTATAGACATCATTTGGCTTTTGTTGGTCATTATTAGCACATCTATCAGATTGCAACACTAAAATGAATGTTGTTTCTTCTAACTGATTGGTTTAATAAATTCAAATGTTTTTTGTTGCTGTTTTAAACATTGATTGATTGTTAGTGAGGATCTGAAAAGCAAAGAACAGAAAATTTCTTACCTGAGGACTTCTAGGAGACTTTGCGTCTGACAAACACAAAAAAAAGGAAGAACATCAAAAAAAAAGAATAGAATAGAAACTCTAGCCTTTCTTGAAAATAAAAACAATACATTTGAATCATTATCTGCATTAAATTTCACCTGTTCATAGATATGAGAACTCTATACTGATATTTCCCATAAAGATCAATGTATTATTTGTTTAGAAATTCCAAAATATTTTGAAAAACTTAAAAGTTCAAGTAAGTGGAAAAAAACTTCCTGGACCTGCCCCTTAATCGTTTCCACTCCAAACTTTAATGTGTTCTTCCTTGGCCCAAACCCCGCCCCTACAACAAGTTTTTGTGTAATCTGACAAACAATGAAGACATAAAGAAACTGTAATAACAATTGAACTCCTCCAGGTGTCAGTGTTGACTGCATTGAAATCCGAGCCGTTTGAATCTTTGCCACAAAGAGGAGATACATGCATGTGAATGTGTTTGTGTGTATTTATGTACTTTTATACTATTGTGATGTCGAGGCAAAGAGATATTCCAACTGTCCTAACAGGAAGTAAAGACTTGGGGTTAGTTTTCATCATGTCATTGTTAAAATAACTCCAGGGGACAAACGTGAGTCAATACTTCCATGAGTGACTCTCACCTGAGACCTGCTGTCTGCTTAGGGCGGCACTGAGGGCAGTTTTCACCTCTGAGTTGCCCGACAGTTTGGCGTAGTGTGTGACATCATGGCCTTGTGAATCGACCGCTGACAGATTTGCTCCTCGGTGAACCAACACTTCAACAACAGACGCTGTGTTGGACTCACTGGCCAACATCAACGCTGTCCTGTAACGCAAACGCACAAATGTTCATCATCAGTGCAACATCCAAGTATCTTTACTCCGTCTTTACTGCTCTTGCATGTAATTCCTGAATTTTCTGTGTCTCAGCAGAAGACTTCATTCGGCTCGTACCTGCCGCTGTTGTCAGAAACGTTGATTTCAGCTCCACAGTCCAGCAAAGTGCAGCAAACCTCAGCAGGAGCATGTTTAGCCGCCAACAGCAAGGAGGTGAATCCATCCTTTGAGACACAGACAGGATAATCATGAGTGAGATCATCCTAATGGAGCAACCATACACCCACATATCACAGATGAATATGAAAACATGCAGTAGTCTACATAACTTTTCTGTGACATCAGGACGGGAGCGTAAACATAGAGTGAAGTAAGTGTCTGTGTGGTGAGAGAAGTCTCAGATTCATGTGAGAAAGGAGTGAATATCTCCGACTGAAAATGAATTTCCCAGCATATGAACAGAAAAGCTAAAATTGTTCCACTACGTAGAGGCGTGTGTTTTAGAACGAGAGAGAGAGTTATGAGCAAACTCCAAAATTATATATTTACTATTTTAAATGAATGGCTTGAGAAGAGGTTATTTCCCTGAGCTGGGCAGCTGGGTCTGTATTTCATGCAACGTAGACATCCCACATTTCTCCCCAGGATTGACGGATCCTAACCCCAAGAACGACCCTTGACCTAACCTTAACCTTCTATTACATAAGTGCAAACTAAACATTTGACTGGCTGGGATATTTTTGAGGGCAGCGTTCGGCATGAGAGGAGCTGCTGCCTGTAAGTCTCAGTGCAGGGCAGGAACATTGACTTTACTGAGATTAAGTTGGGAAATAAAATGGATTTTAGTAAATGACTCAACAGTGAGATATGAAGGCAAAGTCTACACAATACAAACAAAAACTGATCAGGAACTTATTTTCACAGATCAATTATATTAAGAGTGAATCAAGAAGTTAAAAAAAATCTGTTCTGTAATAGTAGAGAATTCAAACAAATATATAACTGTATACTTTTTTTTTAAATGCCCCTGTTAAATTACATCTACAATCATGCACCACTATACTTTAATCATATACGTTTTCTATGTAAAATATCTATATAACTACGTAACTAGAAATAAATGTACTGGAGTAAAAATACAATATAGCCCTGGAAGCATTAAGTGTCAAAGTGACAATTTAGTACATATTCATACTTAAGTTAAGTACTTGAGAAGTTTCCCACCCACTCAAACAAAGTCTGTTGAAGAAATCTCAGACCACGTCTGTGAATCATATCAAGGCTGAGCTTCTCTTCACTAAATGAGAAATATATTTCTTTCCAACAGCAAACATAAGGAAGCTTTTATACTCCATCGTACCAACGTCTCTGAGCAGACTTCGGTTTACATTGGCTTGATTTTCTATAAACACTTTGTCTGACATATGTTTGGACCTGAATCATGTTTCCTCTGTTTCTTCCACTTTATCTCGGTGTGTTTACTGAAGTCAAATCTAGATCAAGTAGAGAGATAGATGTGTGTTGTAGCCGGTAATGTAGACCTGAGGCTAACAAGCTGGCATCTTCTACCCAGCACAGACACAGCAATGTGTTCTTTACTGATTCAGGTTCTCAATATATGTTGACTTAAAGCAGACACAACCGCTCACGTCTCCCTCTCCCTATCTTTAACCATAGTTACTACTTACCTAACCCTAACCCTTGCTCTAAACTTAACCTAAACCTAACCTAAGCTTAAAACATGGTGTCATCTTTGAATTGAAGGATTTATGTTATGGGAACTTGCTTTTTATCCCCATCTGGAAGACACACCCCCACAATGTGACTACATATTTAGGTCCCAACAACATTTGTAATACATGGACCAGACCCACACACACACAGATGATTATGACTAGAAAAGTAAATGTTATGAGTGAAACTGATATCACACACTGTCTTAATATCTAAAGAAAACAGTGCTAAAGGTTTGTTTCAGTTGTTTATGCATATAACACTTAAAGCAACATTTTTAGTTAATTGTGTAATTTGCCCAAGAAGCTTCTTAGTTTTTTAACAACAGGGAGACAATTGTTGGAAGCGAAAAACAAGCATTTAGTGGCTGATTGCACCAGGATTCAGAAGAAACCATTTACTTTACTTTTTATAATCCCAGCAGCCTTCGGTTAAGTGAGAACATGAACTAGTTTCAAAAGCCACAACATAGAATGTGTTACATGTATAAACAAGTAACAAGGCTGCAATATTTTTAATAAGAAACAACATCTGTACATGTAGACTGATGTTTATCTCCTTGCAGCAGCTGTGGCATGAAAGTAAAGGGAGGGAAATAAATGTGCAACACATTCTCTTTATTTCTTTTCTCTTGCTTGCTCACGCACTCACACACACACACACACACAATCATGCTAACACACTGCAGTTGGGTAAAAACCACAGGCATGGAGCATCACTGCAATGGAGACCACATGTCTGAGGCTTGAGAACAGAGTTCCCAAAGTACAATGACCCTCTACCACACACACACATACATATGCACACAATTTTAACCCATCTTAAAACAGAGAGGGACATGGACAGGAAATGTCCGTTGATGAGGATGGTTCATATTGTCAGTTTACAGCTGTGAGAAACATCTGCTTTCTATTGGTTTTGAGACAACAATACTTTACTTCTACTTTCTTAATAAACCTCTAAAAAGCTGTAATTTAGGAAACAAGAAGTCTGACAACAGCTGAAGAAAACCCAGAGTGTATAAAGTCCTTGAGTGGAGTCAGTGATCTGAATGAGACTGAAAAGAACGTTTGTTTCTGTGCTCTTTTCTCTGTTACAGAGAGTTACTGCCCTGCCAGGAAAAATAAGTCTGCTGAAAACAGAGTGGAAGTAATAATAAAAGTACATACTGCATCTTTCAGGTTGATGGGACATTTGAGTTCACACAGCAGTTGGACGGTCTGGATGTTCCCACTGGCAGCTGAAGGTAAAACAAAACAACAGTCAGACAATGACAGAAAACACAGATCACAGCTTGATCTTGTTTGGTTTAGTTGAATTTCGCATGATTTTTTATCTCTGTCTCCCTGCCTGTTTTCTAACTGGGCTGAGTTCACGTGTAATCACTTAACTCCAGACACAGCAGATGATTTCTTCCAAGTAAAATCAGAGCTTAAACTTAATCCCACAACATATTTTCCCACGTTCTTCTCTAAGCAGATCAATATTCAACGGAAGCAGTTCTGTTGTAATTAACTGACAGTGACACACGTACCAGCGTGATGCAGCGCCGTCTTTCCTGAACTGTCCACAGCATCGATTGGACATTTACTCTGAAGGGAAAACAGGAATGTATTAGAAAAGCAAATCAATGTCACACATGAAGAGTGGATGTTTAGTGTAATGTAATATCCCCTTGATTGACTTTCAAAACATTCCAGAGAATAAACCCTGAGTTTGTCCAAATCAATCTCACAACTCAAAATGTCTTGTACCTGAATTCAAGTATTTGAAATAATGTGAGTGAAAAATGTTGTTTGCTGACCATTTTTGATTTCTTAAGAAAAACCATAATTTCAGAATGGAGTTTATCCTCTGAGGTACTGACACCAACAATTTTAATGTGATATTAGACAATACTGTGAATTCACTGCACATGTTTGCAAACTATGTACAACTGCATATGCCTAAAAAATAAGAGCATTCAATTTTGTCAATGATTAACGACCAGGTAATAGTTTGCAACTACTAAAATCCAGGCAACAAACTGGCACAACTTTACTTCAACTCAACTTCAAAGTTTAGAGGACAAAGGGGGGGGGGAAAGGGTGTTTAGGAATTTTTAAAAGTTGCTGCGTTTGAGCAGGTAGGTGTCGGTGAGATGCTGCAGACTGTGGTGGAATCAAAGCTGTGTGTGTTTAAAGTGTTGAGGGCCAAATTTGGTTTAAAACAATTGTTGTGAGGATAATTTGACTGAATAAGGACATTTGGTCAGTCCTCACTAACTCTCAAGGCTGTTTAAGAGTTAGCAGTTTTAGAATTTGGGTTGGAATTAGTTTTACGTTAGGATGGGTAATGATTAGCTGTGTAGTTGTGATGGCTATGGTTAGGATAAGGTCCTTGGGAATGAGTTATGCCAATGAGTGTCCTCTCAGAAAGAGAAGAGCGTGTTTGTGTCATCTTAACAGAATATCGAGACTATTCAAACTGTAGGTTTCACACAGTTCATGCCACTGCTTTCACACATTCCTTCTTCTCTACACCGAGTGATGCTTCCAAGAAGAAATCGTCCTGCTGCATTTCTCGGCCATTTAAACATTCTTTGTTTCATATCTCTTTGTAACTATTTCACTAGACAAGAAACACTACACAATAATTACACAGAATCAAACACTGTGGGCTTTTGAAAGCCTCCTTCCCTTTGTCCATCTTACCTGAATGAGCTTTTTACAGCACTCAGTGTGATTGTTTTTGGCAGCCAGGTGTAATGGATTCAAACCTGAACATAAAGCAAAAAAGACTTAAATTAAGAAAAAATATGAAATTGTCTGAGGGATAAATCTCCTTAGAAATGAATCCTACATTTGACCTTAAATGTGACAAGACTTGAGTCAAGTCCTAAAATCAAATAACCCAAATAGAACACATTCTAAACAATTCACACTTCATCTTTAGCAGCAGTTCAGATCCGTACCTGCAGCATCAGTGAGTGACAGATCAGCTCCATGAGACAGGATGACCGAGAGACAGTCCGTCTGACCTCGAGCAGCTGCTGCATGAAGACTTTACATCAGCACAAAGCAAGAAGAAAAAACATTAGTGATGCAGTAATGAACACAGATGTTTGTTAATCTCAGTTATTGTTTCTTGCTAGTTGAGCAGCTCCCCTGAACAAACAAATTTACCAGTTTTCAGAATCTAAACTTTCCTTTTGGTCAATGTTACTTTCAGGAGTTTATGAGATAAAGCGCTGCCTCGTGTGCAGGAATGTCACAAGTCAATATCAACCCTTTATGCAAAAAACCCACCCTCTGAATGGTGTGTCTCTTTGTGTGCATGTGTGCAGCAGTAGGCAATCAATACAACCCCTTTCCAGCTCAGCGAGCAGAATTAGAAAAACACTACACATTCCCCAGCCTTCCCCTTGGTGTGCTCAGGATGCACACACACAAACACACACACGGCTATGCCCACATGCCTTTCAATCAGGTTTTATCACCATAGAGATACTGTAGACTCCTCCTTTGTGCGTTCTGAAAGGATCGGAGCATTGCGAACCCGAACCACCGCATTCATCTTGATTTACAAAAGCTGCGAATATGCATCTGTATGTGTGTTTCTGTCTTCTGGCAGAAACACACACACAAAAAGGTCAAGGATGTGAACTGCTGGTGGAATAAAAAAAAAGGCTGTGTTTTTCAGCCTGTGAAAATCGGCACATTCGTTGCTCTCCGGGTATTTGTTCCTGTGTGTTGATGTTCCTGTCTCTGCGTGAGCTGCTCAACACATTCAGGTCAGCGGGTGTTGTGTTTCAAAAAAAGAAAGAGGTCAAATATTAACACTGAGCCTCTGTGTTATCAACAATCTCAACCCGGTGAGGCAACGAGCTGCACTGCCTCTGCCCCAAATGAACTCGCTCTCAAAAACACTGAATGTCCTGGAGGCTGAATGAATGGTTGCAAAACGTCCACCTTTCTGGAAATAAGAAAAACGTCTGTATTTTTAGATCAGCCATTCATTTTTAAACACTGTGCTGCAGTGCCTGAGAGTGATTTCTAAAGCTGAAGACTTGAGAATCTGAGCCTGCGGTAGAGGCTCATGTAATGCTTCAGTTTAAAAGGAAAACACAAAAATCTCCAAGGCCGGATGATTATTTTGATTCAGTTACACCAAAGCCCCAGATTGTGCCTGAATAGCTCCAATTTTGGCTGTGGCTCCGGTGGTACAGCGGGTTGTCCACTAACCAGAAGGCCAGCTGTTCGATCCCAGTATCCCCCATCCCGTGTGCCAAAATGTCCTTGGGCAACATACTGAACACCAAATTGCCCACAAGGCGGCTGTACCGGCAGTGTATGAGTGATGTTTAATAGACAACGTGCTGCACATAGATGCACTGTATGAATGTATGTGTGAATGAGAGAATGGCGACAAACTAAAATTTGTATATTTTATTTTACTCTGGTTTTTAATCCTTTTCATAAAAAGATCTCAATCCAAGTTATTTCTCTTTTTGATTAAAGTTGCCTCCCCCATCTCACACAAAATCAAAAGATGGTACTGCTCTCTATTGTCTCACGTCTCTGACAATTCTAACGCTGCAGGTATTTATTTGTATTAAGCAGGTTTTGTTTCTGCTGTACATGTACATTGTACCTGAGAACCTTGAGAAACTGAATTCACTGCTATGCATTACGAGCAATAGGTGAAATTACTAGATTGATAATTTTTACCAAAGCCAGTTTTCATCTATTTACTGAAGAACATAATCAAAATGCTTACGCTGATCTGCCCTCAGTGTCCAGCTTCACAGCACTGGCACCTTTCTTGGCGAGAAGTGACGCGACCTTCTCCGCCTCGCCATGCTCCACCGCAGCAAGCAGGCGCTCGTCATTCTTGTTCCACTCATTGACCTAAAGAGGATAAAGGCAGAAAATGGAGGAAATAAGACAAATGAGGTGAGATAAAATGCTGATATCAAATGTAATTAATGGGAAAACAAGAAGTGGATTAAAAGAAAATCATCATCATCAGAATAATCCACAGACTGTAAACAGACATTTTACACACATTAGGACATTAAGTTTACAATCACTGGGATGTACATTATGTACACACGTTTTTTTTATTCTAGGAAAGTATCTTGCATCAATGTTTTACCTTCTCTTTAATAATAGTGTGCGGCACATTCCTCACAATGAAGAGCTGTTGTCAGACATTAACAGAAACATTAGCAAATCTTACTCTGCAGCCAAAATGGCTGAGATGCCCCAAATCTGAGTAATGTTTCTCAGAGGGGGTGAATGTTTTCCTGGCTCTGCAACAGCCCACACAAAACATTTGTGTCCATATGCGAGCTTGCGCGCGCACACACACACACACACACACACACTTAATCAAGATCGAGTGTGGATGTACACATTGACACAGACACACAAACCAAAAGGCCCCACATTTGTATCTCTGACAGGGTACTGAGTTAGTCAGTAATTGGAAAGCTTCGCACATGATCTCATACAGAGACCATCTTACAACATGGCACAAGATACAGCGCAGCGAGCAAACAGCGTTTTTAACTACATCTACAACAATAACCATATAAAGACGAGTAAGGACTCAGACTTCAACAAACTAAAATCAGGAATATGAAACCAGGGAAGAAGAAGCACATCCATAAACAATGTGGTTATTTGAACCAGAGCTTATACAAAGGCTGGATTACAATGTATTTCTGTGCTAAATATCATGGATAGGCAGTAATCACTTTTTGTAACAGACTGTATATAAAGATTCCTCCCACTATCCAGAAATGAAGCCAAAGTAACCCTGATACGAACACAATAATACTGTATACAGTAGTGTATACAGTATAGTGATCAGGGTGTGGAGCTGCCATATCGAGGTTCCGCCGATACACACGCTCGACCAATCCTGAGTCTCAACTGTCCATTATGACATTTCACCCTGTTTTTATAAAATCAAATTACTAATTAAAACCATACTTATGGACAAAATGTGCACTCCAACAAACATCAGTGAGATAAGAACGACAGTTTGAGAGATCTAATTCACGTGTCCATTCACTTTTTTGTTTGGTCCATGTCCCATACCCTAACATGGAGGAGACAGGGTTTATTACCTATATGGCAGCCAGCCACAAGGGGGCGGTTGAGCTGCTTTGGCTTCTCTTTTGAGGAGCTGTCTGTGTGGTTGTAACTGGTGGCATGAGGTGTATGTGTACTTTGTAGAAATTGAGATATTACAAAGTGAGTTAAGTTCAAATGATCATATATGGAGACACCTTGAGTCACTGGGTTGTGAATAAGTTTACAGTACTGTTGTGATTCAGGATGGTTTAGCTGACTGGTTGTTTCCGGATGAGAGGCACAGACTGAAAAAAGCCTGCACACTGACCTGAGGAGGACTGAACCCATGGACCCCAGACATGTTGGCAGCCACCTGTGCATGTTAGGATGCACTGCAGTATTAAATTTGACCTGATAGCCTCCTGACCTATACACCTGATAAGATGCTGAGCTCTCACACTCCATAAATACTAGTGGTGAACTGTACACTATTTCAGGAGAGCAATGAGCCAGCACAGCTATACATGGTGTAAATAGCCTCTGTGAAGGAAGTCACTGCAATAGATTTTGCAAAGCTGGTGGAAAATCTCTGCTGTCGCTGTCACAGCAAGGATGATCAAGTCAAAACCAGAGTCATTAATGTGGACCGTGAGGGAATGAAACACAATTAATTGTTGCTGTTTTGCGAATTAAACAAAGTTGATGATGACAGAGTGAAGAAATTATCTTTTCTCGCAAGGATGTCTGGAAAATGAATTATTGTCCAGTTGTAAACACCCCCACACACACGCTCTATATCGGAGACTGATAGTGATCCAGGCTTCAAAGAATTAAAGCAAGAGGTGAGATAATATTCAGGAGGTGGTGTAAGATGAGAAAGTTCCCTGACAGACTGGAAATAACAGACGGGATATATAAGGACACACAGCGGAGACCTGAACTGGAAAACGAAGAATCTATGTTGGGCAATGATGGCCATAGACCTCCAAGGGTATTCAAAAATATCCAAGTTCACTCAGAACATTCAGACTGCACAATTCCTTTATTCTTGTAGACACTAACCACATGCGTTATATTTTGGGGATTATATTTTTACTAAATAATAGCATGTTCATGACTGTACCCCGGAAAATGTTTTTAAATTAATATTATTTTAGATTTATATTTTATTTTTATAAACCTACATCAACAAAACAAAAAACTGACTCAGAAAAACATAAATATCCTACATTTGTGTGCAAAATGCAGTGCTTCTGTATTTATAGTGTCACTGAATGCTGCGTGCGTGCGTGTGTGTGTTAACAAAGGTGTGTAAATGTATTTACACTGTTTTTGTCAATGGGGAATGTACATATTGGCAGAACAATGACGACAGACTGTTCATTAGCTCGATTCTTCAATAGCTTGTTCTTTTAAGATGTTGGGAAGGGAATTGTTGGACATCAGAAAGGTTCATTACATGTTTTTTTGTATGATAACAATAAGTTTAACATTTCATAAAGGAGGTCACTGCGGGGTTGGGGCGTGAGTGTAAGTGGAACACACTCGACACTGTGATTAGTGTCCAGTGAAACATGACACAGTGGAAGATATGAGTCTATAAAGGACACATCTCATACAGCGCAGTGTTTTCTCAGAGGCGGACTGTGGATCTGATTCCCAGTGTGATGGTATAAAAAGTCTCATGATTTTCATACAGACAGTCATGTGTTATTTAATCAGCGTGAAGAGCACTGAGGCAATCAACCTCTAAAAATAGGTGAACTTTAGAGATGGTGGAAGAACTGAAAAGAGAGAGGAACCTGCGTCTGTTGCCTTTTAATCCAAACCATCAAAGAGAATGTAGAGCAACTTTAATAGTGGACTGTTTACATTATACAACATTTACTTGAAACAGATGCTGCTTGTTTATCTTGTTATGAGAACATCAGGAAGGGCGGAACTTATCGCTGTAATTGAGCGCCTGCTTCTCTGTATGACAGTTTGAATAACAGGAGCAGTCAGATCCAGCAGATGGTGAAGTGACACGTAATATGACTTCAGCCAGGCTTCTACAGTTTAATTTATGACCAACTTGTCTAGTGTACAACTGAATAATTCAGTAACCAGAACGGATGACAAACTGACACTCCAATGACGACCAATCCTGAGTCAGTCTCAGCTTTTCAATCATCACGTGTTCCCCCCATTATATCAAATAACTAATTAAAACCAAACTTACCAGAACAATGAACATAGAACTACCTTAAATGACAAAACTGTAATTGAGAAAAAAATTGTTTGATGTGTGCTTTGATTTTTAGTTGCTAACATGGAGGAGGTGGAATTTATGACCTATATTGCAGCGAGCCACCAGGTGGCGATCAGGATGCTTTGGAGCAGTCATGTTGTCCATCTTAATTTACAGTCTGTGGTGAGGACCTGTGATTGAATTTTCACTTCCCCATTCCACAATCTAAAATAAAATGTGTGCAAGGTTTTCTCCCCACAGACATGCTGCAGAACCTCAATAAGTTTTTCCAGTAGAATAAAATATACAGATCTTTAGTTTGCTGGCTGGTTTAGATGATGTGTAATCTCAGTTCCTGTTTACCACTCGAGCAGCGAATAGTATTAAACTGTGATCATGAGTTGTTCTGTTGGAAAAGTGTGTCACAAGTGACAGACTGATTTGAAAACTGAAAATACAGTGAGTAATCACACTCAGTCGAGCTACAGGCGGCGTATGTTGGGAAAATGTCTTGCAGAGAAAAAAAAATTACAGGTTTTTAAATGCACCATGCAAAAGGTTTATCTTCAAAATGTACCAACCTAAGATTTAGAGAACAGTCCAGGGGAGATGGGGCAGAGTTGCTCTGAAAGGCGGTCAACCACACAAACACGTCTGACCAAACGGGCAATAAGAAGCCACGTTGCAAGAGATAGTTTGAGTGTGGTTCCAAAGTAGAGAGCTATAAAGAAGGTATGGGCTAGAGCAGCATTTTAAAACCAGGAATGCCTTGTTTATTTTCCTGGTTCAGAACTTGTCATTGTCATGTAGAAAACTACCAGACAACCAGGTTTCTGTACCAATATTTGCTTCTGTAATGATTCGTTCAAGCTGTTGTCAGTTGCTTTGCATCAAGAAACTACAGGAAGATTTGGGTCAAAGAGAAGAGTAGAAAGCCCAGTTTCCCGTGTCTCCTTATAACTGCCTTGTTGGCAAAAGTTTCATTCCAGAGATACACAACTCTCCAAAAGCTTTTACCTCATCTGAACCTCTGCTATGTCTACAGAGCAGAGTCAACACTCCCTTTCTCTATCAGTCAGAAATATGCACCGTTGCTGTTTATTACCATGTATTATTACACTAATGGGATGGTACGACAGAGAAACCAGTCTCGCAACATCTGCACAGCTGTTTCGTAGAAGTCAACATGTCTGCAGAGTTCATGAGTACACGTGTAAAGTAGGATTTCCTCTTTGTGCACAAAGCATCACAATGGTCACTCTCAAAGATGAAAGAAGAGACAATACTTGAATAATTAGGAAATATAAAAACATCCATAATGTGACAAGGCGAACAGTTCGGTTTTTAAAACACTATATTAACATGCAAGAAACATCTCCATCTAAAAACACGTATACAGTTGACATTGTCTCGTGATGAGAAAAACTGGAATGGACTTCTAACTTCTACCAACATATTAACCCCCTACGAGCACCAACAGAAAGAATTACAGTGGGACACTCGTGATGTACTGCATAGCATGATCTTGCCTAATGGTCTCTGTGATTTTAATAGGCTGAAGAAGAAAAAAAAACTAGCGGGCCATCACCAGCGAGCAGCATGACACCGATAGAATTAGACTGCATTGTAATGGACAGGTTTAAGTGGAGCGGAATGCACTGCTCCAGTTTCGGACACACACACACACACAGAGGAGGTTGATGAAATGATGGTGATGGGAGCGATGGTGCAAAGTCAGCATGGGCCTTGGGTCAAACTGAAACAGTGTTAATGGGTTCAAGTTTTCTACAACAAACAAGACTGTCAATTGGTGTAAAGTGGAAATTGTGAAAGCCATTGTTTTGTTTTTTCCAATTTTAAGACATTTTAGCAGCCAAATGATGAATCAAACAAAAGAGTAACTGCAGATTAATTATGACAATAATATAATAATTGCAAATAATTATTATTTGCAGTCGTACTCCTCGTCCTCCTGATGTACAATATACTCTGGAGATGACAGAGCAAATAGCAAGTCAAATACTGTACAAACACAGTATGTGGGAAACTAGAAGGTAGCTCGGAGTCTGCATACCTCCACCAAGGCTAAAGGCATTTCTCACCGTGTTCAAGAAAGTGTAAAAAACATTCCTGGATCTGCCTTCTGAATCAAACCTGCTCCAAACATTGATGAGTTCTTCCTTGGCCCCCCCCCCCCCCCCCCCCCTTCCACCAAGTTTCTCTAAAATCTGTTCAGCAGCTTTTTTGTAATCCTGGTAACAGACAGACAAACGGCAATGAAAACATAACCTCAGAGGTAACAAGCACACGACACATGAACTCTAAATGACTTTGGACAATATCTGCTTGTACTGAAAACTATAGGCTTAGCCCACATTATGTTGTACCAACTGCAAGTCATAGGGTCACTAATCCTGAGATTATTAACTAATAAAGTCCAATGTCTTTGTGAAATGGATCTCACTTCCTGCCCTGCTTTCGTTTCTGTTTCCTCGTCTGTCCGGCTGCCTCTCCTCCAGGTTCTGTCTAGAACCTGGAGGTGTTTCTGATAAGAGTGTTTACAATGGGATCAGGGTGTGGACCGTAATGTTTGTTCCCTCTGTCTTAAGCCTGACACTTACAATGACACATAAATGGTTCACTGATAACACTAAGTGTTTCCTGTTTGTGCAGGTTTGAGACTGGCTGCAAGGACAAGGACGAGAGAGCAAGGAGCAATAAGACACGCTGAGAGACAAAGAAACATTGGAGTGGTATATATGAGACCTTCTACTACCTATCATATCCTGTGCAATGGTTTAAAGTTATATTTTAACCTCCGTCTTTCCTTTGGACCCCTCCTCTCCTCCCAGGTGCTAAACTTGTCTTTATTTGTGAAGTCTTGAAAACAAATTATGGAATCACAGCTTCAAACATGGAGTCATTCCTTCCGTCTCAGGCTAAATTACAAAGAAAACAGATGTGCATCAAGTGTGTTAATCTAATGGTCGCTGCATAAACATTTCTGCTCAGTGTTTTTTCTGTTTCTCTGAACTCTCTCAGTTCTCCGGAGGAAAAACAAACCAAGATCGGGAAACAGTCATTCCTGTATTAGGTTCTGTATGTTTGTAGAGCTCGGTCACTCGTAGCAGACAGAGTTTAAGAGAAAAAAAACATTTGTTTAAGAAAACCTTAGGTATTCTCCTCCAAAATAAAGACAACAAAATAACATCTTTGTTGATCTATAGATAAAAAGGTGTTTGTCTTGGTAATCATCAGGATTGACTGTATACTCCAATGCAAATGCTTATATTCAACATATAAAGTAGTCAAACTTAGTTAAGCTTGAACTCATTAAGCAAATAAACCAGGAGCTCAAATCTGTGCACATGTGAACTCAGGTGAAACAAAAAAAGAAAACACATGTGAAGTAAATCCTTCAACAGGAAGTCTGAAGATTAGAAAAATGATCATGCATATCCATGGCAAATTTCATGGAAATCTGAGAATGACTTTTCCAGATGACTTGTTGTGGATTAAAGTCTTATTTCAAGGAAAACTTGATCTGGCTGCAGCACCAACATGACTTGTAGTCATAATCTGGGAATGAAAGATATCCCTCACAATGTTCATGGTGGTCTCTCCAGTATTTGTCAGGAAATCTCGCTCTGGACTGAAGCGTCGGACAGACAAGACCGAGCAATGTGGTCCGGCTGCTCGCAGGGCAAGAAAAACAAAAAACAGCCAAGAAAAGAACAGGGGAAATAGATGTGAGGAAGCATTCAGGCTAAAGATAACTCACAGAGGGACTAACGTAGGCTCAAACATGGAGAGGAAAGGACAAAAAACAGGATTATTAAAATGAAAATACAGATTTTCACACACTAAAGTAGATTTGTCTTTTCTGTTGTCTGTGTTATTACATGCAGAGATTAGAGATCAAGCTGAATAAATGCATAAAGAAAAGTAGGTTAGATGGGAGGTAAGACCCACAAACAACACAGATTGAACTCCAGAGGGAAATAACACTTTCCATTCACATTGCATGAATATTCTTTGTTTGAGAGACATGGGAGGGCACCACAGACAGGAAGGAGGGGAGAGGATGGAAGGCTGAACAATGTACAGGCCAAGAAAGAAGGAAAAGAAATAGTGAAGGAAAGAGAGTTTGACACATCGACAATATCAGAGCCTTTTGATCACCAGTGGCTGTTAACTTCAAACCCCTTATCTGCAACAAAGCAGATGCTCAGTTGTCCTCAAACAATACATCCTTTCTCTTGGGCCACAGCTGAAACTGCTTACTGCCCTCCGGAGCACAAACACAGATCATACACACACACACACACACACATACACACACACACACACACACACACACACACACACACACACACACACACACACACACACACACACACCACAATAGTTTACTGGACTCTGAAACCCAGAATAAGAGAGTTAGTCGACACGACTGCTAAACAAAGGCCAGATGGTGGCTCTCATAATGAAACATGTTGTTACGTGTTTCACAATACTGGACCACACGTTTATATAATGCAACATATTTACAACATTTCTCTTATTTGGCAACTTTGTTTTAGAATAACTGCAATTTTTACAATTTGTACTTGTGCACTGTTGACTTTGACGCTGCAATTTTCCCTTGGGGATAAATAAAGAATCCTATTTTTCTATCAAAAAATTTGCAAACATTGGTACAGTAAATATATTCTCAATGTATGTGCATTACACATACATTGAGCTAATTGGGACGAGTCGGCCTGGATTCGGACAAAAGTTTTGAAATGATATTTGGGTTCGGTCATCTGCTTGATTCTTTAAAATGCACGTGCCTGAATTCGGGGACAACTTCGAGCTCTCTCTGGCTCGGTTGGGTGTGTTCAGACCGAATACAGCAGCTCGAGCCGCACTCAGACAATCATGGAGTTTAAAGAATACACAACTGATTGACGACTGTAAACCAATAAATTTGAAAACTTAAAGTTAAAGTCGTTATTGCAGTCCTTTTTTTTAGACTTCCTTTAATTGTGTTTATTATTATTGATGGTGATTTGATGTTTTTCTTCAAATTTGATCACTTTGCCCTAAAATTCTTCAAACAGCAGTGGAATTCCATTGTATTTAACAGTTAGACATGGGGAGCCTTTCCACTTAAATTTCACAAAGAGGAAAAAGAAAACAACTAAACTGTCATCACGTCCTCCATCAGCCTGCCCTGCCCTCACTTCACTTCAGTATCAGCCCTTGAAAAACTCACATTATTCTAACTTTACTCCAAACATTTCCCTTTGACCCCACTAATTACTTCTCATTTTAGTGCCTCTCTTGTGCTCCTCTTATAAACAACTTGTGTCGTTACAAAAATACTACGAGGCCACCATGACTCTAAGAAAACAAAGCCATTGTACTCATGGACTCATTCATAGAAAATGTGAGCACAAGCTACATTTCAGCAATTTTGTATTCAGGTCTGCTGCTGTAACCCTTGAAATATGTGTTCTTACATTCTTCTTGTCATTGAAAAGTTATTTTAAAGATAAAAGATTGATGCAAAAGTCCAGCATTGGGTCATTTATGGGTGTAAGATGACCTCCAGTAAAAAAACAGCCCTCATGCAACACTTCCTCCTGACACAAATAGCCTTTCCTGCCCTATAAATAAACACGGCTGGACTTGGAAAGCGACCAGCCTCATTACACTGGAGGGCTGGTCATAAAGTCAGTGGAGTAAGGCAAAAATATACTGTACCGCTCAATTCAGTTCAGAAAGGGCAGGCAGCTCAAAGATGCTCACACGCAGTCGGGGAAAGAAGGACTTAAAGAAGAGTAAAAAGGCCTCATTGACCATTGTTGAGCTCCATGGTCATTTTTGACAATTTTGTACAACAAACCTGAAAAAAGGAAACCGTGTTCATCTGGCTACTTGACTTTAAAGCTGTACCCATAAAGCTGTCTTTCACTTCCATCACTTAAATCATTAGACAGAAGTAAAAACACATGTAGGCCAACAAACGAGTGGGAACAGTTCTCGGAAGTGAGCAGCAAATCACCGCAGTGCAACGCCAAAAGTGTCTCGTGAAGGAAAGTTCTCATAGTTTTTTCAGGTGAACTGAGTTTAACCCTCCCTCTATCCATCTCCTAGCGTGAATATTGTTCCAGTTGTTCGGAGAAGGCCAAACCAAACAACCAGTCTGAACCGAGCAGGGGGGGTGCCGCCCGCCCTCCTTACACAAATGGGGTTTCTCTCTGGGTCGCTTTCTTCCCATCATCCACAATCTCTCCTCCTTTATCTTAGTCTTTTAATCATCTCTTCCTTTATTCAGCTCTTGTCCCTCATTACGTCTTCCTGTGTCTCTGCTCTCTCCTTAGTCTTTACCACTCCTCCCCTGTTGCTTAGAACTAACTATTCCTCATTCATCTTATCTGCTTCTGTCCATCTTTCTGGTGCTGCCATCATTATCAGTGATTAGTTGTGTCTTACATCATTGCGACGTCTACATGTAGGTCTCAGCGATGGACTGAATATAAAGATGGACGGCGCGTCTCCACTTCCACCCATTGCATTAAATAAAAGCAAAAATATCCCGGATACAAATAGCGCCATACAATGACAGAAAACATCTTGGAGAAAATTTAAATTAATGTGTACTTTGACTTTTAGTTCATGTCCTATCTGTTAACATAGGGGGGTTGTGTTTATGACCTATTCTGCAGGCAGCCACCAGGGGGCGATGGAGAACTGTCATGTCGTCCATCTTTTTAGTCTGTGGCTTGAACCATGTCAACGGACGTGTCAGTGCAGTGAGTCTTCCCACACTGCAACTTGATAAGTATCTCTCCACAAAGAAATTTTCATAAACACAAATCAGCAGCGGTGTCCTGACACATGCAGCAAACAAACAAGCCCATGCACAAACACACACCCACACAAAAATGAGCATGCAAACACATGCACAGACACAAGGATTACACTTCACCATGCTCACTGCTTAGTGTATGAGCAGGTTCCAGGGCTGTATCTGGCAGTTCATTACACAGGCGATAAGGAATGGAGAGATACCACCAGCAGTTCCTGCTTTAATTGGACCCATGGTTACACAGACTCTAAACCATTTTCCTTTGCCCAGACGTGGATTTAATTTAACTATTTCAAGTGTTATTCAGACTTATTTTTAAAGATTCATGGAGAAGGTTCATGTGGTCAAAATCAAGGGTGTGAACCTTTAGGACTACAAACACAGTGATCACAGCTAACTAGACTGGACATACACACACACACACACACACACACACACACACACACACACACACACCATGCTACTGTAAGCATGAAGACTACTACAAACACTATCATAAGACTTGCACTGATACTAGAAAGAAATCACAATACCCTGCTGTTAAAAATGGTACAATACCACATTTTACTTGTAGCTGTACTGGAAGATCGCCAGTGTTTTAATGAGTGCTGTATTTCCTGAGTTATGTCAATGAGCAGCAGCAGCGCTGTGTGTGTGTGTGCAGCGTTCAAATTCCACCAAGTCTATGATTGCAAACCCAAGTGCTCTTGCCAACTGAAATATGGAATATGGAATCATTACGTTTACATACCAGACAGCGAGGGGCAAACCCACAAACACCACAGGACCTTTTTGTGAAAAGTGCTTGAAACCAACACAGACTAAGGAAGGAAGCACATTGAACCTCGCACAACATCTCACCAACAGACCTGAGGCAGGTTTGCAAATGTGATACTACAATTATATGAATAATCAATTTATACTAAATCAGTACTGGTATTGTACTTAGGGTATGGTTTAAATGTCTTAAATCTGATCAAAGTCCAACCAACAAAACCCAAATATATTCAGTTTAAAATCTCCACATTTGAGAAGCTAAAACAAGACTGTTTAAAATGAGATTATATCAATGGGCAAAATAAGTGTACATTGATTTTCTGTCAATCAGCTAATCAATTAATCAAAGCTCCGTTTCCATTCATGTCATTGGATGACGGGAAGGCAACAGCTTGACTCTCTTAGACAGATTTTCCTTCTCTGTTCTAGCCTATAGACTTTTTACATGTGTTGACACTGAATTACACCCTGGTTCTGGACACAATCTGAATTTAGTGTCTGTAGTGAGTGTGAACAGAATCGTAGTAATCCCTCAAACTATCTCCTGCTGACAAGGGCCAACACAGACTGACACACACCCTTCCTCCACCTCCTCTCTACCAGATTAATGCTATGGGCTGCTCCTGAGGTTTTACTGTCCCTCTCAGTACTAATATCCTTTCGCTACACCCAGCCAGAAGAAACCATTCCATGCCAAACCACGTCAGTCTGGGGCCAAATAAAACAGAGCCAAGTGGAGATACTTCAGGCTGCGCCTCAGTTTAAAGGAAACCTATAATTGATGGACTGCTACATTATTAGGTTACTATATAATGATTTTTATATTGTGGCTGAGCTATGTTTCAACTGTTATGGAAAAAGTAGGGTGTAACATTTTTCTCTAATGGCTAAATATTCCCTGACGTACTAAGAAGCCAAGGGAATATTGTAACTTAATGTCAACCGAACTGTGCTCAGGGCATTTTTCAGAAATGCGTTCAGATGATCAGCATGTGATTCCCTCTGAGGAGCTGCTCCAGCAGACACATTTTACAACGTTTGATAAGCAGGACTCTGTTCCTCCAATATTTACACAGCTCCATTCAGATCCTATAGGTGCCAAAGATGCTGTAAACAGTAAACCCGCAGTTTAGTCTCCAGTGTCACGTAGTCTGGATGAACTGGAGCCATGAAACAGCTGTGTGGAGTGAGAGGAGACAGCGTAATCCACACATCAATTAGACACAGAGTGGATGATAAGGGGGGGAGCGTGTGTGTGTGTGTGTGTGTGTGTGCGTGTGCGTGCCTTCAGTAATCCTGCTTAGTCTAGCAGCTGCAGGAGGAGGTTTAATACAGCGACAGTATGAAGGGCTGGTTGAGGGTTTAGTACCAGAACCGCTGTCAACAATAGGAAACAGAGAGGATAATAAACAAAGACTGGGTATGTGTAACTGTGTGTGTGCACGTAGCGCAGCCACTAATGTGCCTGGGGGATGGTGGTAAAGGGCTGAGAGTAAGATAATAGTGTAAGTAAATTAAGTCATTTAGAGCAGCTCTGCTCAAACAGCAGGGACCGAGTTGTGAGCGTGGTCTCAAAGGGTCGACACGCACTGCGAGATTTAATTAAGATTCCTCTAATTACACATGACTGTTCTGAGATTAAGTTTGTTTCAAGACACCCTCAAGAAAAACATTTTTTCTATATGACAGAATGGTGTTTCCATTGCTTCACTGTATGTAATGTATTATAGTAAAGTCTTTAGAGCTGCTTAGTGAAACTCAATTATTTTTTAGTTATTAGTCGATATTTGTAGCATTACATATAGAAAAGTCCTGAAAGCTGGAACTGAATATAGTCCCATTGCAACTAAATCTAACAAAACACAAAGTCTTATTGTATTTCAAGGCAAAGCTGTTGTACAAATGCTTGTGTTTAAACAACATTTCACATTTGGGATCTTTAGCATCTATGGAAACAAGGGTTTGTAGAAAAATCTCTTTGTGTCAAAATAAATAAATAAGTGAAAGTGATTGAGCGGAATTGAAATTGCATCAATGAGGTGTGATTTGAGCACAATAAAAGAAGAGCCATTCTTATCGACATCATCCGTGCAGAGGACAGCCGAAGCATTTATGACAGTTGACTGTTCAGACACATCTGAAGCCTGTAAATCTGTTTGTGTCTGTTTGCCAAACCCATTCCCAGAAACCAGATTACACCGTCTGCTCGTCTTTAACACTGCTAACATGCACGCCCTCCTTCATTATACTCACTGTTATAATTACTGTTTGGCCAAATAGGATTATCTGAATTGATCCACAAAACCAAAATGTCAGTAATCTATTCCAGAGAAATAATCCAGCAGAAAAAGACAAACACTCGCACAGAGTCGAGCAGACAGACCTGCAAGTATGTCAGAACACACACGTGCTTGGACACACACACACACACACACACACACACACACACACACACACACACACACACACACTTGAAAGAATTCCGCTGATTCACTTTGACCTTGCATAACTATCTACACACCTGCTCACAGATTTTGATAACGCAGCACTGGTGTTCCTGCAGTGCACGGATCTCTTTTATTACTCTATAACCACTGCTGTGTAATCTGTGAGAAAAATCACACAATTCAGCTGTTCTGTGTTAATCCTTTGTGCGGCAATAATTCTCTTTAATATTGAGATTGGAAAGCACGTTTACTGTAGGCGGCCTTTTCACACTACTTAGCCTAACAGTGCATTCACAGTGCAGTGTTTGATTAAAGCCGATCTACTTAACCTGGTGACACGTTCTGCTGAGTCTGACTGGCTGTAAAATTTTGCACGGCCAGACATATTTCAGACAATTAAACACACTGGTTAGGTAAAAATAAATTGGAAATAAGGTCTGTTTTTATCAAACCTAAATGTAGTGTACGACGTCAGGGTTATTAAATCCATGATGGCACATATTGACTTAGTTAATGGTTGGTTGTGTTAGTGCCTTAAGTACATTGACAGTTTACTTTTGTTAATCAGTGCATACAGTTGCTCATGTGAATATCAGCAGTCGTTTCATAGCTAATGGTATAAAGGCCAATCAGGTGTTGTGTATTTATACTCTGTATCTCTTTGTTACTATTATCCTACCTGAGTTTATTGATTAAACCCAAAATGTCATTATACAACTGCATTAAATTGAAGACGTCTTGTACAGAAACTGTTACACAATGTCTGCTGTTCATCATGAATTATTTCTTAGGTTTGAAAAATTCATGAAGTACGAAATACAGTTTAAAATTAATGTATGTGTATCTGCACTGTGCTTTGGTGTAAAGAAGCCTGTGTGAGCCAGGTGATGTTGAACAGGTGAAGTGTTTGCGTGGTGTGAACCATGTAGCTGAGATTTAAGGCTTTACAGACTTTACGACATGTCGGAGCAGTTCAGGCATTAGACACATATACATGGACGCCAATATTCCGGTATTAAAGACAATAGTCTGAATAAGGCTGCCACATAAACAGTATATTTCCTTTACACAAATATGGTCGTACACGGAATGAGCAACAATAACATGTCTACTTCTTAATTGCATCATAACATCCTATTGGATGAGACAATGAGCAACTGCTTGATGATGCATGCCCTGGTAAATAGGTAGTAGGACGTAATGTTGACATGAGTCGTAAACAGATTATGCTCCGTAGCGTGTAAACAGGAATATGGATGGGATATTCTAATAGCAACTCATGTAAACAACATAATCAGAGTCTTATTCAGAGTAAGAGTCAGACTATTGGTCCATGTAAATATAGTCATTATTGGCTGCATTCTACATAGTTGGATCCAGGGCTTTGGTATTGGTGGTTCACTGGGATGGATTTACTGGGAACTTTAAATAAAACAGAGTGTTTTTTTTATTCATTCTTGAACTATGTTGTGGTCTCTAGCTTTGGAACATTTAAATCATGAACCATCCATAAATTTGAAAAATATACAGTGAGGGTTTTATTATTTTTGCCTTATCAGTCAGCTCTACATTTAGTATCGTATTACAGTAAAAACACATCCTATTCTGTTCTGTCTCATTTTTCACACTTTTATTTAGGCCTCTTGCTGCAGAGGTGTTTGACTTAAGACCCCCGCTCCCTTATGCTTTTAACATTTGAAGCACTTAGCAAAGATTCAACACTAAAACATATAGTCCATTACACATTATCTGACAATGTCATGACTTCATTAAAAACTATTTACAAGGGTATTAAGTTTCTGTTATTTTGTAAAAGAAAAGACTGAAGGGCTGTTTTTGGGGGGGAAACATTCCTTGGTAATCTGTCACTGACACACTCGGCCTAAAATAGAACCTAAGAGATATTTTCTTTCTATTACGGTTGTTCTGGGTTTCTATAAAAAGCAATGGAATGACTCTTGGCTCTACGGATAAACATTCTGGCTTTTTTTTTGCCATGCTTGATCGTGAACATTATTTTAATCATTAGGTATGCAGAATAATAGTGGCATGGTTTTAGCCAGGTTTCCTCTGCAAACATAGTTGTGCGACTACTTTATCTGTAACATAGTTCTTTAGACACATGCAGCAGGAGAGAAACACATCGTTAATTATAGGACATAATCAATGCAAACACATCATGACATACATACAGAGAGGCTGTAGTATCGATTTGGAAGATGGACTTTTTGCATGAAACTTGATGTACAGGGAATTTATTACAATTAAAAGATGAAGTGAAAAATGATGAGCGATTCCAAGCCGTCCAACTGCGACAATGTATGTGGGTGTGAACTCTGCAAAGGCATGCGTGACTGCAAATGGCTTCAGTCGTGTTTCTAAGCAACATTCACATCCACCGCTCCTCTCTTTCTTCTCTCAGAACTGCCTACAGCCAGCTACTTTAGCGCAGACGAGCATTTCACTCAGGGAGCATCAATCTCAAACAACTTTTACTGTGACGATGCAGCTTTTGACTTGAAAGTAAAAGGTGAAACAGCCCCCAAACCGTTTTTGCTCAGTGAGGAGGAATGATTTTGACCTTTTGCGGGCCAATCCTGGACTAAAAATTTTCCAGAACAATGGACGCTTTTGTGTTATGCTACATAGCTGACTGAACTTGCAATCATTTACTAATATCAGGACATAGGCGCATGCAAATTTGCAGTTTCGGTTTTCTGTTCCTTTATGAAAGAGTTTTAGTGCAGAAGTCTTGCTCTCTATAATAATCCATGCTCTGTTTATGCCTTGCAGTGAAGTATGTTGAGGCTATAATTGAGTAAAAGCATGTATTCCACTTAATTATTCCTCTGTGGGACAGTCTCTCTCTCTCTCTCTCTAGTCTCAGCATGCTATTTAACCGGAGCTCGCCATCCTGCCCCGCCACACGCTCTTAATTTCGTGGAAACTGTCGACATTAAACGAGTGTCTTCTTTACTCTGCATTCTACACTCCATTTCCCCCCTGAAGTCTTGTGACACTCCCTCAATCCCCTGAAACGTATCCCAGTCATCCGGCAAACCTCCAGACTTTTCCTGTCTGGCATTAAACTCTGTGTCATTATGGTCACCGTGACAACAGATGAGTCAGATGCTGCGGAGACGCCTCACTTCCTGTGAGTGCAGAGTATCTTAGGCTGTGACCGAGTGATTGACTGAACCAACATGGAGGAACTCTTCCCTAAAGACTGAGTCATAATCGACTGGGTCCAATCCTCCTCTGGGACAGTACCGAGTCAGAGTGCAAATATATATTTGTGGTTGTGGTAGGATTCATAAAAAAAAAACTTTCAGAGTGACTCAACATGAGGTGTGCGGTTTCTGTGTTGTCTGTCTGTATGAAAGTCTGTGTCATATCGCTATCACCACAAATCGTGGTTTTTCACCCTTGTGACCCTGTTTTTCGGCTCATGACAACCGACAAGTTGTCATGTGAAATTGCGCATGGCATGATTTTAAAATATGGGAGTTCTGAATGGATTAGACACTATCGTTAAACTACATTTATTTTACTTTCCCAAACTATTTTTCTTTTCTTAAACAAACAGCAAAACATCAACAAGCCACTGGGCGCTGCTGATCCCACGGTTAAGAAGCTCGATCATAAATCATCTGCCCCTGCTCATGCCATACATACACAGACACTGACTCAGCCAATGTAGCCGTGCACACGCACAGGAGACGCGTGTGCACACACTTTGCATACAGCCATGAACATATGTTACAGTACTTACATCAGTTTTCCTAAACTTGGCTTTAAGGCTCTTCATGTTCAGTCCGGTCCATGCAGTCACTCACTCTATCACACAGTCAAGGCTGTGAAGAAAAAAGAAATCCAGATGTTTAAACTCGGCCCCAGCGATGTTTACTCCATGTTCACATGAGATTTAGAGTTTCTGAAGAGACCAAACTACCTGACTTCTGCACCGTGTTGGGACACCGCACACAAGTTACAGTCAATATCAGTAAATGTGCAGAGCAGCAGCAGGAAGTGACCATGGTCTGTTTTTTCTGATAAAAACTGAAATATGCTGCTCATTAAAAGTTTGATTGTTTTCATAATGAGTTTGATCACAACACTCTAAACTCAAGCTGTAGGAATTATGGGGAACTTAGTTAAAGGTAATAATGGATGCTTTTTTAGGAATGCACTAAAACACATGCATTTCTAATTTAAACCTGTTTCTGGAAATGGTATCCAGCTTTGGATCGTTTCCTACAGGGATGTTTCAAATCACCACAGAACCCTTGGGGATGTCTGGTGACTGTATATTTACACTGCCTTTAGAATTTTCTAGTTTCTTCATTCCTGGTCCCCGGCGAGAGTTCCAGCCACAATTAACCTACTTACTTCATTATTGGTCCTAACTGTCTGCTTGTATTTCAACTGAAAGTGTAACATTTAGACTTATTACCATGAGGGCTGGTAGTTTGGTCCTAAAGGGAAAATACTTTTCAAATGTTTGTATTCAGAAAAGGTTTAGCAAACCATAAGTTACAATGAGAATTGAGTTTGAGATTTTTTAAGGTAATAAGGCAATAACTATTGCAATATAATCATCAATAGCAATATAACAAAAGTCCAATATGGATATAATGCTTAAGAGGTGTGCAAACACAGTGAGGAGGAGTAACACATAACTGATCTACCTCACATTTGTGTTTTGCTGTTGATCAAGTGTTTGTCATTCTCTGCTCATTAATAAGTTCACACAGAAGAAAAATACTTGAACAATTTAAATAAAAAACAATAATGCAATAGTGATAATGATCGGTTATTGATTGTCAATAACACCAAGGACACTTAACTCCTGTGGCAACACATGAATACATGTCCTAGCACATTATTCAAATATAACGGAAAATAGCAGCAGTCCATAAGTGACGAGGCTTTGCATACTAGTTCAAAACCATAAACAAGAAGAGGTAGAACATCTCTATAGATATCAGAAGTTAACGGTAATAATACAAATGTAAATGTAGCGGAAAGAAAGCAAACTAGTGAAGTGAGTGAGGCAGGAGTCACTACACTGGCTCCACAGCAGCAAACAGCCACTAGTTACCTGCATGTTTTCATCAGCTCCTCAGACAGTGAAAGTCGCGCGTGTACATGAAGTATGAAAGTGAATAAACCAGAGAAAAGGCTGCAGCTCGTTCAGCACAGAAACTATGAAACGCGCGCGACCTGCATCGTTGTACACAAAACACTTGAATATCAGATTGAACCCTTTGTAACAGCGCCGCGGGACCGCGCACCAGCTACTTGTTAAATGTGCCGCTTGTGAAGCTTCTAGAAAATAAAACATGAAATCAATGCAGGGAGCAGGACGTGGGACCAGAGGGGGTTCGTCTTACCCGGGTTAGAGCAGCAGGAGAGCGGGACACACGCAGGACTCACCGCCGCTTTCTGAGCTGAAAACACATTAACTGCTGCCGAACCAGTGAGAAGGCAGCGAGCCGCTGGTGAGAGCTACGCCGAGCAGGAGGTGCACAGGGCGGGGGAGCAAACACAGGGCGCCCGGTCCGGAGCTTCAACGCTGACCCGGCTCGACTCAGCTCGGCTCGCACACATTCAAAAGTTGAGCTGTTCGTGGACTGACTCTCTCTCTCTCTCTCCCTCTCCCTCCCTCTAACTCTCTCGCTCTCTCTCTTTCTCTATCTCTGTGTGTGTATGTGTGTCTCTCGCCCTCTCTCCCTCCCTCTAACTCTGTCTAACTCTCTCTCCCTTCCTCTTACTCTCCCTCTCTCTCTCTCTCTCCCCGTCTCCCTCCCTTTCTCCCTTCCTCTCTCTCTCTCTCTCTCTCTCTCTCTCTCTCTCTCTCTCTCAGGGGCCGTTGCCCAGGTTTAGGAAAGTGACGTCACTCCCCCCCAGAGCTCTCGTGACCTCCAGTGTTCCTCCATTCATGTTCTGGTTAAAGGGACATTTCCCTCAAACCCACACAGTCAGGACAGGGATCCAGAGTAGAAACCATTTTAAAGGTGTTATCGTTAACTCACCACAATGTGCATGTTTGGATCATGAACCCTCATCTATTCCTCTCTATCGAAAACTAATATATAGTATTAAGTTTATTTTTCATCTAAAAGTAAGTCTCTCCTACGTTATTGGTTGAATGATGGGACAAAGGGAACAGACTTGTTTGAGTCTATTTGTAGTTTTGCCACTTCTGGTTGGTTTTCTCGAGTAAAGTAGTTTTGTGTCACTAGTTGTTGTTTTGTGTCTTTGTGGGGTTGTTTTGAGTTGTTATAGTTGTTTTGTTGTTTTGGGTCTCTATGTAGTTGTCCTTGTTTTGAGACATTTCTTCAGATCCTACATTTCCCATAATGCATCTCAGACTTGACCGAGCTCCCCCAGATCCACAGGAGACATTAATTAGCAGTTTTTACAGCCTGTCTTGTCTCACCAGTAACATGATACCTGGACTTGTTGTGTATCAGTGTTTGTCCTCTGTTAAGTTGTGAAACTGCCAGTCAGACAAGTCGTGTGGATTTTATGGGCTGATGTCTCAACAGTTCTGCAATGAAACTTATCAATGCAGGTAAGAACGTGTCTGAGCTGTAATGTTGTAACACTGATGCTATTTGAGAAGCTGAGATAATCAACCCAGGCTCCCTCACTGTTTGTGTGTCAGAAAACACAAACTATTCATTCAAAGTAAATATTCTAACTGAGTAAATTGACCACGTTTAAGTCTATTTAGTGTATATCATTCATGTACAGCTTGTGGTCTATTACAAACAGTAACCTGACAGATATCATAATATTTGTTAGTATTAATGAGTATAGCAGCTCTGTCTCTCAAATGAGTTCTGTGTAATCAGCCGGATGAAAGGGAAATGACAGGGAAACATAGACAAATATCACTGGTTAGTCATCTTAGTTGAGGTGTGGCCAGTTTTATATGAAATTATGACTCAACAAGTACAATGACTCCAGTTTATAAAGCAGCAAAGCAAGTAGGCGGTGGCATTGTCCCCTTAATGTTAAGACAGCGACATCTCGTGGAGAATGCATGTCATTAAACTTTAAAATCATGGTGGGCATATTTACAATGACGTCAGGCAGATAGAAAATGATACAAAATAGGAGATTAAAGAGGAAGAGTCAGTTAAAACTAAAAGTGAACTTCTATATTTACTACATTATGGTTTTGTTAAATTAATAATGCATGTAATAGATAATACAATGTTCTAAAAGTAACTCCACACATTTCAAAATTGTAATAGAATAGAAACATAGTAACATGGGCTATTTGCATATGTTATAAAATATTTCACTTCTTTTCAATCTATAGATTTACTCTGTTATGTTGAAACCTATATAGAATGCAGACATTGCACACATACATTTCATGAGGGACGGAATGTCATTCAATTAGCATGGTTTCTGTGTTGATATAAACATTTACTGAAGGTGATAGTTCTATATTTTCTCGTAGATCCTGTCTACAAACTTTTGGGTCACATTTGCAACCAATTATGGTTTTAAATGTTCAATTTAGTGCATTTACTAGTGAATTAAATCCTGATGTTCATCTCGTGTAAACATACTTTGTATTATATGTATATCAATGTTTCTTAGCCTTTATATGATATAAAATAATCCAGAAAGGGGTCGACTGAGGTCTTATTACTGAGGTTACTGTCATGTGATCGAAAACAAAGATTATTTATGTGCAAGATAGATATCCCGCCGCATTTTGTCTGAAACAAGCAGCTAATGTAGAAAATGACCATGTTATCTAACTGAAGCTGTGTGTTAGAGCACCGTAACATATCAACATCATATAACTTACATGTTGTATTTACAATACATCGTATGACGTGTGAATGGGGTTTACTTCATGCTTCAGAGAGCAGGCGACTGTCGAGGAAACCGGAAGTGGTGTAGGGGGAGTGTTTCGTCCCGGAAGTGTGTCTTCGCTTCGTTGAGCAAGTTCCTGGGATGAAAACAAACACAACACACACACAAACACTCAGACACTCACACACACAGAGGAAGCTCTTACAGAAAGCTGTGTGTGTGTGTCACTGATCTTCCTGCTGTCTCATCATGCTCCTCAAATCATGTTGCATCTACTCCACCGGAGTCTTTTCTATGTTGTTTTTAATCGCTGGAATCGCTTTGGTGCTTTCTAACGTGTTCCCACATTTTGTGCAGTCGATGGTCAAAAAGGTGAGTGTCGCAGTTTTCAGCCTCAGATTCAAACAACAGGCGTCAACCACAGTAAACAGGTGTTATTGTGCTGATCGTGTTGCTAATGCTAGATTATTTATTAGAATTGGCCAAACAGCAGAGACACTGGCTCAGTTTCATTTCCCTGATTTGAGTTTCACTATTAAGAAAAATGTGGTCGAGCAGCTCCTGAACGTTTTACCTTTGACTCACATACAAATGAATTCCAGACTCGTTGAGCTAAACATGTGCGAGCAGCTGTATCTGTACAGTCAGAAACAACATGGAGGAGGACTAGTTATGCGTCTTAACTCTAAAATCAAGTATTTGATCAGCAAAATCCAATTGGGTCCATTTATTTATTTATTTAAGAGGGAGAGTTCTCATTAATCAGCAGATAAAATACTGTAAATCAGCCAGTTGGTTGTACAAGCTGATTTTCATTTGCTGTCTCTATAGCCAGTTGTACAAGCTAAACTGAAATAATATAAAATGATCTATCATATTTATAAATGGATAATGAATGTGCTTTATACCTACCATCAATACACAATATAACATGAAGCCACAGATACACATGCTACCTAAATCACATACGATGGAGTAATTACACATGATCACTGGTTTGGTTTATTTAAAGCCAGATATTGTTTATATTATAAATGGGTCCCAAAACCAATGCCAGTAAAATATCCCTGTTCCAATCCTATGAGGTCATATTTTTCTGCCCTAGATGATTCATGTTCATAGCTTTAAAAATGTCTGAGTCATTCAACATGTGGTATAACTGTTGCTCCCAGTCTCTGCAAACTTTATAGGATTGAAGACAAACGTGTTTTCTGTAATTCAAAGTCATTTAAAAGCCTTTTCTAACATATATGCCAATATGTGAGGTCTCCACCACAAATGAACACAATGAAATCAATACTAAAACAAGGTGTGGTATCATATTGGTGCCATAAATGTTTATTTTGCCCCTAATTCCAATCTCACTTAGGAAATATGAGGTTTCTCTTTCCAAATCTCCAGCTTTACACAAAACCAATAGGTGCGCTGCAGTACAACCTTTTAATGGTCCAGTTATAACAAGAACATGTTTGTCTTTCAACCTACAAAGTTCACTACCTAAATAAATACTGTTCAAGATATCAAGGCCCAAAACCATTGACTTTACCAAACATGACTTCTGAGATAAGGTAGTTCTGAGAGGGAAATAGAGTCAAAAATATCAAGGACTTTCACTAGTCTTAGTTTTGTGAGCCAACTCTTCTATAGATAAAGTCGGAACAAAGCTGATACAGTGCTGCAGTGACATCCGTCATCATATGACAAATGTGTCATATGATGTGAGGACACCTTAGTCAGCACAAGATGGTCTGTCTGTTCTGTTGCACAATAAAAATAACCCACTGACCTTTGTCCCCCATAGAAAGTAGTTTTGGAGAATGGAACAGAAACGTTTGAGGCCTGGGAAAATCCACCGGCACCGATCTACATGCAGTTTTACTTCTTTAATGTGACCAATCCCCTGGAGGTGCTGGATGGGGACAGACCTGCTGTGGTGGAGATTGGACCGTATACATACAGGTGAAAGTGGAAGAGGAGCAAAGCTTCAGTTTTTGTTCACTATTCGTCTATTCAATAAAACAGAAGTGCAGACGTTACAATAGGAATAGAGACACTCGGCCCCAGAGGAGAGAAAACTAAAACTATTGCACTCAAGATGTCGCCTCCTAACAAGAGTGAACAGAGGAAGCTAAATTGTCAAAAAAAGTGTTGATGTAAGTTGTCACTATTGCTCAACAATTGTTTAGGCAGTAAGGAAAATAACCTCTGCTCCAATGCATTACACTATAGTTAAATCGGATATTCAATATCATTTTCAAACACAAAATTTGTACTTTTCACGAAATGGAAAGCCCCATTTTTTTCTGAATATTCGAATACCGCAAGATTTTGTCACAAGATCTTGTTAACATTTTTCACTGGTTAAATATTTGTAAAATCCACAGACAGATTGATTTAGGACAAAATAGAATGGCACTCAGTAGAACGCATTCCTCCGCCAATGCCCAACACATGTTCTCCCCTCACGAAACCATATTTAAATTCACTAGACCCCGATTTTTATTTGGATCTGAACTTTGAGCTCGTTGTCATTGCAAACTAATAATACTTAGAATCACCCAGTTGACTGTTCGGTTTTCCCACACAGGGAGTATCGACCGATGGAGCAAGTCAACTTCCTGGACAACGACACGAAAGTAGCAGCAGTCAACACTAAAACCTACATATTCCAGCCGAACATGTCCCGAGGTCCAGAGAGTGAGCTCATCCGGACAGTCAACATCCCTGCCATGGTGAGCTGCAGAAACCAGTGTTTAACTAGATTATATGTTAGTACATCACAGCATAATATGGTTGTATTTAGTCATATTTTTCTAACTATAGTCCTCTTCTTCCTCCCTCCTTGTAGACGGTGATGGATTCGGTCAAGGACAGTGCTTTTGAAGCAAATGTCATCTCCGCCTACATGAAGTCCACTGGTGAAGAACTGTTCACCACCCGCACAGTAGGGGAGCTGCTGTGGGGATACGAGGACCCCCTGCTCAAAGCCCTCCACCTTGTAAGACCTGAAGTGGATGTTGTTTTCGGACTCTTCTCCAAGGTTTCAGGACATTTTTGTATACAAAAGAAATAACAATAATAACTGTTTTAAACAATGAGAACAGCTTTTCACTCTTGGCTTTATTCATTTTCTTTCTAGAGCAATGCCTCCAACGATGGTGATTATGTTTTCTTCACTGGACGGCAAAACTACAAGGACTTTTCTAGAGTGGACACGTGGAACGGGGAAAGGTAATCACTCAATCCACTCTCCTCCAGGAGAAAATGATAGAATTATCTATCACTCTATACAAACAATAGGATTCATTGATCACATGGAATTTAAACGTGTGGTGAGCACCTGGTTGTATCACGTGATCAAGGCTCGTTTCACTCTGGTTGATGAGATTAAGAAAGCACAAGGTGAGTGTCCTGTTAGTTCTTCAATGCCTTTGACACATCAGTCGATGAAATGATTATTTACGTTCATCAAGTCTTTCACAGTCTCTCCTCAGAGGTTTTTAATCTCACAAATTCACAGCAGAGTCCATCGTCTTTCTCTACCCTCGCAGATCTTTCTTTCATCTCAGTCTTTCACGCGTTTCACATTCTTCTGTTGTCTCTCCGTCAGTAAAGTTTAATGATCGATGCTACTCTCGTCCTTTATCTGTCATTTAAAAACAGACCTACAGGTGGATAGTAAAGCTCAGCACAAAGACCGAAATATTGAACGATTCCTTTAACATACAAAGGACGACTGTTCAGCAAAAGCAGCAGCAGCTTTGGCTAAGCTTCCCATCACGTAATATCAACCTGACACAGCTTTAAAACCTATTTATGACAACACATTGGTGAGCAGTCATTCAATCATACTGCAAAACAAAAAGTGATGAACTGTTTGAGTGCTGGGGCCGACGTAATTCCTGCAACACCCATGTTTTTAAATGCACAATATATAAATGAAAAACTGATGCAATAAGAGAACTTACATCAGAGTTTTATTGTGCATGTCTACAGCTCGTTGAACTGGTGGACGTCTGATGAGTGCAACATGATCAATGGAACCAACGGAGCGTTTTTCCACCCAGTCCTCACCAAGAACGAGACCCTCTACATGTTCACCTCCGACCTGTGCAGGTGGGTGATACAATGTGGATTCCTGACTCAGCCGGCTTCGGACAAACATTTTCTGAAATGATATCTGGGTTCTTGTTGGGACATTGGGTCACATATTAATGACTATTTTCCACTGCACATGCCTGTGATCGGCGAAAACAAGCTACAAGCATATGTCTCAGAGACAGTGTAGCACAAACTCAGTGCAGCTCACATTACAATGTCTTGGACAAGTGCAGACAGAAAACTGCACTTTAGAAGGTGGACACTTTTACACAACTGCCTCAGAGCCACGATGCTCGGAGACTAAGTGCTGTGTGTTCACCAGTGTTACTCAGCACTCACCAAACCATTACATATATTCATCTGATGAGAATGTTCAGATGTCGATTTCATTGTTATACACAGTATTACCCCCAAATGTTTTTGATGGGCGTCTTGGTGGCTGCTGAATGTTTTCTTAAAAGTAAAGTCCCCTAAAGCAGAATTGAGGCTAGTTTACTCTGAAAGGGATTTAGATTTGGACGTTATGTTATTTCTTCATGTTTGTTTTGTGTCTATTAAGCACCACTCAGCCTTAAATCCTCTTTTTCACAGTGGTCAATATGAACGTGACTTCAGTTAGTTGTGGGGTTTTGCTTCCTCTATTGCTGACCATTGTTTTTCTGGTTTTCCGTATCTACCTGGCTTGAGTTGTACAGCAGCTTCACTCGCAAGAATGTCTCCCTAAGCCGTCCCCCTGTATTATTCAGGTCTGGATATTGGATTGAGCGCACCAGTTTGGCCTGGCTGGTCAGTATTAGGCTCTTTAATGAGGTCACTGTTACGATGATACCTGTTTGGAGCTGCTTAAAGAAACTAATATCAGCTCTCTTTCATATGTCAAAACTGAGTGAAGCAGGTGCACGTCACAGAAGGGTTACAGTTTCTGAGGCAGTTGGGATGTAATCAGGTTTTTAGTAAATCAGCTCACCACAGATCTGTAGAAAATGAGTACAACCCCCCCACACACACACACTTTTGTTGCACTTTCAGCTTCATGGAATGTATTTGTGCCTGCAAAGATTAACCAGCATCTGACTCTGTTTCCAAGGTCTCTTTACGCCTTGTATGAGGGGGATGTGACCGTGAAGGGGGTCAACGGGTATCGCTTCGTTCCCCCCAGCGAGGTTTTTGCCAATATGACCGTGAACCCAGCAAACGCCGGCTTCTGTGTCCCGGCTGGAAAATGCCTGGGCTCCGGGCTGCTGAATGTCAGTGTGTGCAAACAAGGTACATGAAAAATACAAAACAGAACAAGGTTTCGTTGTGTCACTAAGGCAAATGTAGTCCAGGGGTTTGGCCAGTGCTGTTGTTTATCTGAATTTGTTTTCTGTGTTTAGGAGCTCCCATCATTATGTCCTCACCACACTTCTACCAGGCAGATGAGAAAATTATAAAGGATGTATTTGGCATGGTGCCTAAGAAGGAGTACCACGAGACGTTCATCGATATCAATCCGGTAGGAAGCTCAACTGAAACACTTCATTTGTTTAACCTCTGTTTATCTAAGCCTTTTATTTTGTTAAACTATTTTACAGTCAAAATGAGTTGCAGTGGAGTAGAGAGATGGTTTGAAATCTGTTTTTGTGACAGTTACATTCATCTACCACTAGATGGTGAAAGCGTCTGTAAAAAGTGGTTAAAAATTAAATCGGCTGCCATCAGAGAGAAGCTTCAACAGCTCTTATCCTGTGTAATAATCACTTAGTTTAGCCTGTGGTAAATCTGAGATACAGAAAATCATAAAAAACATTTTAGGAGAATGACATCTAGCCAGATATCTACTCACTGGTGTGGAATTATAAGAATTTTAAACCTGTGAATACATCACCAGTTGAAAAGCAAATCTTTAAATCCGTAAACTACCTATTAAAATGTAGTAAATGTGTGAGAGAAGTACAATCACATATTCTGTGACGCATCAAACACCTTAGTGCAAAATACATTTTCACTTTGGTTTTGCAGTATTTTGTGCGAGTGGTGGTATCATGCACCACCGGTCAACATCCACAGACATGAATGAAGATATTGACCGTTGTGACAAAATGTTTAACAATTTATATTTCTGCTCCTGAATATGACACAACTTTGAATGTGGCATGAAACTGACCAAGTCTCAAATGTTTGTGCAGTTATAAAAAACTTGAGGTCAAAGACTTTAGCAGTAATGCAGTGCTTGCTTTGTTTTATTATTGACACAGGCATTGTTCAGTCAAACTAAATTTTAAGAAATGGATTGTGTTGCAGGAATATAAAGGAGGGTGAAATGTTTCAGGAATGGTTTATTCATTTTTTCTTTTTTAAACAAACCGTGGAACAATTTCGAGAGTCTTTGAACCCAGTAAACAAGCTGCTGTTTTGACTGTTTATGCTCCTTCCAATATTTTAATGATGCAACTATGAGATCACAGCGACAGATCAAAGTTCTTTTAAGCATGTCATAAATCCAGGGTTGATCATATTCATGTGTATTAGCAAACTAAATCAATTACCAACACCAGTGCTGTGATTTTCACACCACCTACAATAAAGATGTACGCAGGCACATTCCTGTTACAACAGTCACATTGAATATATGTTTGAAAACTCATTTACTGATAAATATTTGCAACTTAATGATCTTGGAAATAATACTGAGTATCTCTGTATATGTTGTTGTTGAAGTACTGAATGCACTATGATGAGGAATAACTATTGATCCACCAGTCTGATGTTAGTTCTGCACACGTATCACCACTGTTGAGTTCCCATTAAACCTTTTTGTTCCTGACAGTCTCATTCTGTTTTGCAGCTGACAGGAATCATTCTGCAGGCGGCAAAGCGGCTCCAGATCAACGTGTATGTCGAGCAAATTCCCGCCTTCAGGTAATCACCTCATGGGTTTCATCACCATCCTCTTAGCAATTGAAATACAGCTTCTTTTTTTAATAGAAACCATCAACATAGTGGCTCAGAAGGAAGCTGTAATGGCTCAATGACGACCTATGTGTGGGGAGGTTTGCCAGTAAGATAAGTGTAAAGCAATTATGCCACCATCATCAGTGTGAATGGACTTTTGGACAGTGGAGACTCACTTGTTATGCATCTGCCCGGAATCTGAAGGAGGAAACAGCAGATGTCAAATATCATGTAGAAAAATGTAATGTTCACTATAATGTGACGCATACAGCCACCATTTGTTTTCTGAATATCACTTTCATGGCATTTTTTATTTTTAACTTAAAATTACTCACAGGAACATCGTCAATGAATATTAGAGGTAAACATTGTGAATTCTTTAATTTTTTCAGTCAAACAGGAAACGTGAGGACAGTGGTCTTTCCTGTGGTTTACCTAAATGAGGTGGGCCACACACACACACACACACACACACACACACACACACACACACACACACACACACACACACACACACATCAATTCCTTATTAGAGTTTAATTACTCTCGTTTTTCAATACACACTGTACATGATTTTGTCTTTTAAAATTTAAATGTTTGCTTCATCTGCTCTGGATCTAATGGCCGTTGAGACTGATGAGGTGTTTTTGATGTTGTCTGTTCCCGTCTCAGAGCGTCGTCCTTGACGACACATCAGTCTTGAAGTTGCGGGCGGTTGCCGTGGAGCAGAATGTGGTGGTGAACATTCCATTCATGCTGATTGGTCTTGGCATCATTCTGGGTGGAATCTTCATGTTATTAATGTGTCGACTCAAGGTCCCCGAGGTGAGTGTTTGACATGAATCAGTTTGTGACATAGCAACTTGAAAGAAGTGAAAACTGCATTCTCTCTAATATTCCATTTAAATTGATTTAAAACAGAGCAATAGTTGAGCTGTAGTGGCAGATCTGGATCCTCCATGTTTGGAGTCAGAGATACTAGCAGGATGATGACAGAGGGAAAAGCACAAACTGTGGGAGAGAGAAAATGAAAATTTAATCCCGGTCAGATATAAATACCTAGAGAGGGAATAACCTTTAGTGCTGCATCACTATCGGGTTGATGTGGACAAAACTCAGCAGAGAACAGTAATGAAAGAATCTGGTTTTGATCGGCGTTAACCGTCTTTTGTCTGTTTTTTATTTTTCAGAGCACAGCTGCTGAACGAGAGCCGCTGCTCTCATCATAGCACCAAACTGCAAGTGAAAAGACGACAGCTGCCATGTTCTCAGTATAATTCAACATTTCAACATTTCAACAGTTCAGCGGCTCTAAGGGTTTTAACCATTAACCCCCCAGTAACAGTTTCACAGTTTCCATTGTAAAATAGGATTCCTGTATTATTTTAATCAATGGTTTAAGAAGTCTTTTGTGTTGTTTGTTGCTCGGTTGGAACTAATGTTTTAATTAGTGATGATGCTTAAATCCCTTTTTTATATATTAGGTTCTTTAATTGAGTGTTTTTGATTTTATTTATAAGTATGGGATTTTAAACCTGAACAGATTAAATCCTCAGACAAATTCTAAATTAGATCCAGTGTCATGTTGATATCGAAGGAGTTTGATGTCTGGAGAAAGTTCAGTTGGATGTTTTTTGTTGAGACGTGTCTGCAGTTCTACGTGAACCAGATGAGTTTCATTTTGAAAACAAGTTCTCGATCGTAGCTTTCAGTGAAAACACAGTAATCAACATGTAAATACTCCGACAGCCAAATAGTATTACTTCAACATTAGCGGTAAATAAAGGCTCAGTTTGTCTCATCTCGTGATGGAATATCCTCGTAGTTTCACCCACTAATTCCAACATGTTGGCATGAATGTGTGATTTTTCATTCTACTGATATTATGTTAAAGTCAGTGTATAAACCGCTTCCTGCTAGAGACACTACTGATAAATGTTTGCCAAATGCCATTTCATAATGTTTTTTCAAAACCACTAGGCTTGGTCTATGGTTTGTGTGGTTAATGCCTGCACTTTCTAGACATTTTATCACATTGCTTCATTTAAAGGTTTCAGGGGAAAGGCTTAGTTTTTATTTGGCTATTATATGTATATATATATATATATATATATATATATTTATAATGTACTGTTTTTAACCGTTGTTCAACACGCACCTCTGTCAAGCTTGTCTCATGTTGTGACGTTTGTCTTGTACGTTAAAGATCATGTTTACACTTCTGCTTCTACATATTTAACTCAGTATGTAATAACAGTTTACTCCTAACAGGTCACATATCTATCACTTTGCACAATGTCTCGTCACTACTTCAATAAACTGTGTGATTCATTAAATCTATGCGGGTGTGTTTCCTATTTCCTACCCGGACGTTGCGTCAAAAGTGACACGACTTGATAAGATGCCGTATCGTCACCTTTTTACTCTTGGTCTGCAGCTTTATGACGAGTCTGCAGATATCGGAAATTTGTGTTGAAATAATTATACACACACACCTATTGATTTAGACGGATGAATCATCTAATAGAACTAATAGTTAGTGGAGCATTTTGAAAGACATGTTTCCACTGCATGCCAGGCTAAGCTAATTGTCTCATGGCTGTAGACCGTCTCCATCTCGTCTAACTCGGCAGGAAAGTGGATGGATCTTGATTTAAAAAAAATCTGACCTGTTCAGGAGACTAGTATTTATAAATGTTTGCATTTGGGTGCAGATCCAAATAAAAATCTTGTATTTATTTGGATGAATTTAAATGTGGTTTCTTGAAGGGTCTGTGGGGCCTTGGTGGAGGTGATCGCTCTCTGAGTGCACATCTCGCATGAATGGAGTCTCCAGGCGTGAGGTCAAAGCGAGAATGTCTGCAGCTCATGACCTATGTTAAAGGTTTCAGTTCGACACCTCCGACGTGGAATTGCCCTCAATTACCAGGGTAAAGTGTACTTTGGCTCCCTGGAGATAAACCTCTGTTGTCTTTATAAAACTGATAACTACCACCAGGCAGAGACGTCTGCATAGTTGGCTTTGACTTCAGGTCACTTTTTCTGCCAAACTTCAGCCCTCAGAATGAATCTGTAAAATCTGTCACAGGTTAACTCCTCCCCGACCCGATTAAAGACTTAAATACAAGTGGCATGGGGCAGCACACCAGGCCTGCATCTCTCCAAGGACCTGCATCCAGCATGAGGACTCTTCAGGAGAAAATCATTGTTCTTACAGCTCTTCTGTCGTTGATCTGTGCCGTCCAGGTAAGTTCATATACAGAGCAGATTCTTTTCCATGTCTGCAGTTTGTGATTTTAATACCACACTGTATCATGAGGGTCATCATGAGCTCCTAAAGGGTCTTATGTTTGATTTTGAAGGTCTCTTGCCTGCCTCTGCCTGAAGACTGGAATGGTTTGATCGTGCGGACAAAGCGATCTCTGTTGTGGCGTTGGAACAGCATGAAGGCCGTCGGGGCCAGCTGCAGAGATCAGTCCGAGTGTGCCACACAATACTGCAGGTAGAGCCGGGCACACGTGTGGCGCTTTCAGACTTTTCCACTCACAGATAACTGTCACAAGATTTTTATTTATATGTTCAAAGGCTTCTAACATCAGGAAATCTGAATCTTAAATGTTTTGCAATCAAATGACACTATACAATTTTAAATAGACATATTCCTTTCCTTGACTTTCATGCATCCATTTCTTTACTATATTTGTGCAGCGTGTGTAGTTGTGTCCACGTGCATTTCACATGGTGTAATAAAGTCAGTGCAATAAAGCTGCTCCTTATCTCCACAGGAACAATATCTGTTCCTTCTGGATCTCCATCTGAAGACAGAGATACACCAACACAACTCCATCAGGGAAACTGTCTGCAAAACAAACATCCGTCTTATGGACTGAAGGGACCTTCGTCGAAATGAATCCTGAAATGTTTGCTCTGATATTCTGGCCTGAACTGATGATGTGTTGGATCCTGTTTATCAGTCAGAGTCCTTTGATGTGGTGCCGCAGCAAAAACAAGCTGTAAAAGTTGGATCCACATGAACAGTAAAATGTCTCCACCTCCATTGATATTGATCTTTATTGTTTCTCTGAAGTCCATAGACAGGTTGTTCACATCTGCAACATGATTTTAATACAAAATATAAATATTCATGCAATGTTTGAGTTTATTGGTTCATGTTGGTATTTATTTGTACATATTGTAAGAAATATAAATATGCAAATATACTATACAAATACATATATATGCATCTTAAGAGTTTTCTTTGCCCCAAACTTTGTTTGTCTTTAACTATGAAAAAAAATCTAATAAAATAATTATTAATAGTTATTTTTATCCTTTTAGTGCGATGAAATAACTTGGGAATAAAGTATTGGTTAATAATAAAACACCAAGAATGATGAAATCAAATCAACATATTTAATATTGCATTTTGGAGATGCTAAAAGGAATAGCTGACCGTTCATTTTTACCACTGGGGGGTGCACTGAGCCAGGTTCACTGAGCTGAATAATGCATCAGCCCATTGTAATGTTATAGCACTGAGCTTTACACTGTATTAATATTCATATATGAACTAATATTGAATCAATACTTTACACTGTATTCATTTATAAACTGATATTGAATCAACAAATTAAAAAGGTAAAAGTGAAATTAATTAATTTTCATCAGTTATAAAGATGAAAATGAGAAAATATGAAGAGTAAAAGTGTTATAGTGGTAGAATGAAGTTGTTTTTGATTTAAACTTATGTTTCTTTAATCACACTAATGTGGCTTTATGCCTCATTTATGCATTTTTTAATTGCCACCAAATAAATAAATACAATTCATTGATTTATTCATTTTAAATTGCGAATATTAAACTAGTCTTATTGCAAATATTAAGAAACTGAGGAATACTGCCAGATAATGAACAGTAACATGACCAGAATGTTATACTGTTAGAATTAATCATTATGTTTTTGTTTTTAAGCTGTGTTTTGCCTCTAAAAGACAAAGAAACAACAATAAATAAATACAATTAATTCATGAATTCATTTTCATTTTTTTTAAATGGTGTATATGTTTTATATTTGTTATTCTTAGGCTGTTGGTTATATTTTACTATTTATATTTATCTATTTTATACAAAACATGAATATATGGTGTTTACAGCCTTTTTTCTCTTGCCTGGTGTTTTGGATGCTCTGATTGGCAGAGACGTCTCTCTCTCGCTCTCTTCTCATTGGCTAAAGACGCGATGACGCGTTACCTCCATCAGCCGGCGTGGGTATCGGGACCGCAGCTTCTCCCCGGACCTCAGAGTCAGAACCGGCTCCACGGTGCAGCTCCGCGGTGTGACACTCACTAAGTACCGGGTTAACACATCTGGTTCTACAGCTGGAAGCATCTGCTCTTTGTCGCTTATTCTGACGTCAAAGGTTCGTCGAGCTCGCGCATGTTTTTTTTAATTTTTATTATAAATGTTTGGTTGCGTATTTTGGACCGAACCGCACCTGCAAGTCAGAGTCAGCAGAGTGGAGCGGAGGGATATCACCTCAGACTGAGCACTGCTCCCAGGTACGTGTTTATCTGAGAGGATGAGGAGGAGGGTGTGTGTGTTGTTGATGATGATGATGATGATGATGATGCTACTTTTGTCATGAATTGCTCCTTCTGTATTGTGTGCAAACTTGTCCTACTTTAGCCACTTTTAACATTTTATTTGAAAATCATTCTCTTCATGAAATCCAAAACACACACACACACACACACACACGCACGCACACACACACACACACACACACACACACACACACACAGTTTGCCCAGCTATCCTTATTAGCTATTTGTTCCATTCATTGTGGGCAGCCTAACCAAAACCTCATCCCTAACCTATCCCTGACCAATACAGGCCTAACCAGGACCAATACAGGCCTAACCTCAACTAGGACCAATACAGGCCCAAATTCAACTAGGACCAATACAGGCCTAACCTCAACCAGGACCAATACAGGCCTAACCAGGACCAATACAGGCCTAACCTCAACCAGGACCAATACAGGCCTAACCAGGACCAATACAGGCCGAACCTTAACCAGGACCAGGATCCATACATGCTAAACTTTAACCAGAACCAATTCATGCCTAATCAGGCCCTATACATGCCTAACCTTAACCATAATTATGACTAATTCATGCCTAACCTTATCCATAACCAGGACCAATTCATGCCTAACCCTAACCTAACCACAATTCACATCTTACCACCTTAACCAGGACCTCAGAAATGGCCCTATTAGCACTGGGCCTTGGTCCCCATCAGGTCTCCACCCTGACAAGCTCAAAAAGGTCCCAACGAGGTAACAAAAATGAGGAAATGAAATCACACACACACACACACACACACACACACACACACACACACACTGTCACTTAGTTGTGAGTGAAAGTTGAGCTGTAGTGACGTATCAGCAGCATCACGGTCGGAGTCTGTCACGACAACAAGAACAGAGACTCAGACACTCAGAAAGTCAGACGCCTCTTCACAGACCCACAGTCTCCTCCTTCAAGACGACTGAGTCGACCTGACAGACATTTCCAGTGAAGTAGTTCCCTTCATCACAACCATCTCAGTGCGCTCCAGTATCCAGACGACAGAGTTCTGTGCCATGGATTTTAATGCTGCAAGTTTAGGGGACTTCCTGCAGCGATGAAACACGCAGGAGTCGTATCCGCTTTGCAGTGAAATTGTTAGTCCTCTGCAGACGACTCGTCAGTCACAGTGTCCTAGTTTCCTGTGGAGCTGAACTGTTGAACTGTGACAATACGCAGAGAACGGATGGATCCAGATTCAATCATATCATCATAACACATTACAGGAGGCACTAATTACATGTTAACATATTGATTTTATTATGATGATCATGAGAAAAACACATTTTTTTAATTCTTTCCACATACACGTCAGGAGCAGTGTTGGCTTCAGAGTGAGGCTCGAGGACAAGACACCAACTTTGTGATTAGGGGCCAGTGAAAAGGGAAGAATGGACACACACACACACACACACACACACACACACACACACACACAGAGAGAAAGAGAGACACAAATCCTCAAAAGTGCCTCAGTTTTCAGATCACAAGAACACAACCGTGGTTTTCTTTACATCATTTTGATAGATCCCCTTCATGAAATGGCAGGTCTGAGCAAAAACATTTTACACAGCAAAAAGAATTGGATCAAAGTATTGATCTTTATGCTTTACAGTGCAGAATAAAACCCCTCTGGTGATGGAGGGATGCACTAATAATCTGCCCTGCACCTCAAAGCAACATGAATATCATTATATGTATTTAAAATAAAACTAGAGACAAATGTTTGGGATTTTCAGCTTAAGAGAATTAAATTAAATTAAATGAAATTCAAGAATGAATCTGTCTGTTCTGTGGTTTTTGTGTTAACATTGCACCGTAAACACTGATTAACCAGATTTATCATGGCTGGTGCTCATGATGAGAGGGTTCTGTAAATGTGCGTTACTGCCTGTGAGCATGTTATTGACGTGTTGACTCTTTGTTGCCATGGTAAGGCTGTTGTTATTGTAGCGGCGTGACGATAAAGAGGATTACAATCCTCATGGTCGTCTGTGCCAGATGTTTAGATTGTTTACACATCATGTGGCTGCAGACAGTAGCACAGCGGTTTAACAGCCCTGAACTGATGCCTGTGACACAAATGAAGGTTAAATTCCATCTAAAATATTTCATCTCAAACATGATTTTCCATCTACTTTAAATTCGTAACACAGCGTCAGGGTTATGTATTACCATTGAAGGCAGGTATCAAAAGAGTGGTAATTGTATCCTAGCAACACTAATAATATTTAATGACATGAATGATCTCTATTCACTTTGCTTTCTTCTTCTCTAAGATTAAGTGTCATCAAATATTTCACATCCAGCTTCCTGATGTTTTCTAATCACCTGTTTACCTGGAAATGATCTTTTTGTTGCATTTCATGATGAGATGACGTTTACTATGATGTTACTAAGCGTGGTGCGTCTCCAATCAGGAGCAGTATGTGTGACTACGACTCTTGGCTTTAACTAAACTCATGTGGAAAAGTATTTACTCTCAGCAGAGCCAGCGGAGCATCTCTGCAGTGCAGCTGCCCTAGTTACAGAGCAGCTGAGTAAGAGGGAGAGATGCTGGTTGGCTCAGGCAGCGAGAGGAGGAGTTAGTAAATGGTTGACTGAATCGTGGAGGTTTGGCTGTGTTGGGGGCTGAGGGCCAGATGCAGAAAACACAGTTTTACTGGGGGACCAGTGAAGTGAAGTGATGGAGCAGACTCGGACAGCTGGAGTCTTCAGGTGTTCTCTAGATATTTATCTTTTTTCTGCTCTGTCTGCAGCTCCTACGCCAGAATTAAACACACATTTTTCTTCACTAACCACTTAAAAAAAATAATTGGATCCCTGAGGCGCTGAGCTTGTTTCAGCTCTGCAGCTAGAAAAGCCACTGGATTATTTTTGACACCTACAGAAGTCGTGTTCACTCATGAATGTGTGTTTGTGATGAGACCTGAATTACAAAGATCACTGAGGCCAGAAAACCCAGCAGCCGACTCACAGGGAGATAAAAACAAACACTTCATATGCAGCAAACACCAAAAACAAGTAAATGATTTATACAAATAACATTTACATGCAGCATGTCACCATTGTCAGGACAAAATTCAAAATGTTGAAATTTTAGGAAATCAAATTGGAAATAATGTCACCTCCTCCCTCATAGAATCCCTCAGTTCAACTTTATCATTGCATGAAGAATTCTGCACTGCTGATAATGTCTGATGAGCCTCAGGAAGTGTATTAAAGATCCATTAAACGTTTGAATTATATCCATTTTTAATTCTCATTATGTTCTCATGGATTTTTTATCAGATTTCGACAACCAGCCTGTGCTTGATCTGAATGTGCAGCAAGAGTAAAGTCTCTATTTTCTACTCGTCTATTTTTACTACACTTACAAGTGATTGTGTTCTTGCAGGATTTAATTTTAGGAACATGGAGCCAGTTTCCTTGGTCCAACCTCATCCAGCGTTATGATTGGAGCATCCAGTCTCTCAGGCGACACCCTGATAGCGTGCCACTTCCCTGTGGTCCAGCTTCCCACATGGCAACTTCCTGTCCAGGACTTGTGCAGCTCGGCCAAGAGGTCCGGCCGTCTGTGCGCCGTAGGCCTGACCCGAGCTGTGTCGCTCCCAGAGCAAGACTCGCTCAACCGAGAACAAGGCTTCGTCGGTGGCAGGAGACCTTTCTCCAGCAGCTACAGCAGACTCAATGAGGACCGAGCAGAGGAGGAGGGGGGGGCCAGCGACAGCAGCGGGAGATACGACTCCACCTCATCACCAGAGGAGACGAGCTCCTACCTGAAGAAGGAAAGCTCTGAGACGAGAGGCAGTGTGAGTTTGTCACCAGAGGAGACGAGCTCCTACCTGAAGAAGGAAAGCTCTGAGGTGAGAGGCAGTGTGAGTTTGTCACCAGAGGAGACGAGCTCCTACCTGAAGAAGGAAAGCTCTGAGGTGAGAGGCAGTGTGAGGTCGCACAACTCATTCCTTCCCTGCACACAGCTCGATGAGGATGAGGAAGATGAGGATAGCGATGGAGATAATCTGCACAGATATCACGAGGACTCCTCTTTTCTTTTGCATGGAAATTCTAATTGGCCACTGAGTAATGGTGCCAGACATTACGCCGTGCCCCTTGGAGACATGGAGGGTGAATGGGGCAAGGAAGGGACCGTGCTGGGAATTGAGAGCAACCAAGAGTGGCTGTCTAACCAGCCCAACCCCCTGGACTCTCATGTGAACAGATCTGGTGTCACGAGGATGGCCTGTGGAGAGCAGGACTCCGACAGACACAAATGTTCCCCGGAGGTGATGTCTAACACAGAGTATGTCAGCGACTCTTCCTGCAACAGTTCAGATGGCGTCTTGGTTAACTTCTGCACGATGTACAACCGGAGCAACAACCCCGCCACACCTCGTGACCTCAGCAGTCCTGCATTTCCCCCATCTCAGTCGCATGAGGGATCTGTGTTCCTCAACCTCCATCCTGTCCCCCAGACTCGGACCGAGGACCTCCAACAAGCTGACATGACGGGTAACTCTCCCCAAAAAGATGAGGTCGACTTGACGCCCTCTGCTTCCCGCTGGTCACCTCAGGGCCTCGACTCTAACTGTAACCTGTTCTCCCTGGAGCCGCTGCCCCCGGGTCTCTCCTCTCTGGAGGTATCAGACCTGACTGCCTGTCTACAAAGCCAGAGCACACTGGCCATTGAGACCAATCAGAAGTACTACAAGCTTGTGACCTGCGACCTCTCCTCCCAGTCGCCCAGCCCGGCCTGGTCCAGCGTCAACAGCTGCCCAGAGGGTCCGAGCAGAAGCAGCCCCCTCCCTCCCTCTGAGCACCTCTTCATCCATTATGTGAAAGAAGGACCTCACAAAGAAGAGAAGAAGGTAATTAATACACTTCTGATCGTACTGTGTGCAGTAGAGTGGATACATCTGCCAAGCAACAGTCCCCTTATAACACCACATTTAAATCCACTAGATACAGATTTCCCCTAAAGAGAAACAATGAGTGATTATTAATATTTTGCAGCCTAGGTTATCATAGATCTGTACAGCATTAGTAAATGAATAAAGCTTTTAGTTATACCTGACAGTATAATCCTTTATAAAGGCTTAAAAGGCTTAAAAGTGTTGATTTGCTTCTATAAATTAAAGCAGTTCTATTTTTTCTCTTCCTTTCAGGACAAAGTTGATCAACAAAAAGAAAACATGTTCTCCTCCCACTTCCAGACCGATGATTACCAGGCTGCCTCCACCTCCACTGACAAAGGATTCTGCAGGAGGAAACATACAGACAGCATCCAGGACCTCTGCCGCACGCCCTGTTCACTGTGCCCCAGCCCGTGTAGCCCACAGAGCAGGAAAGGCCAAAACACAAGTGATGCGTCCATTCAGCCATCTGGGATTCTGAACCGGGAGCACTGTTATACTGACGCTGCTGAGGAGGGTAAGGGAAGCGGGGGAACACAAAGCACATACCCATGCAAAGATATCAGAAAAAGATGAAGCAGTTTTTGTTCAGTGTAAAATCTTAAATCTGTTTCTCTTTCTCTTATCCTCTCTACCTCCTCCTAGGCGCGTGTTCATTGGAAAACGCACTGGTGCGCTACAGTAAAGCCCAGAGGCCGACCTCGCTGCCCATTCAGCCCTTCGTTCTGAGTCCCGCGGACAAACAGCAGACTCAGGCGCAGCACCTGGGCTGTCTCCTGGAGCAGTACATCAACCAAAAGAGCAGCAGGTCCAGCAGCTCCGAGCCCGGCCGCAAGGGCAAGGGCAAAAGTAGTCGGTGCTTTTCTAATCTTCAGCCATCGCCCACGAGCAGTCGCCGCCCCATCTTCCTTGAAGCCCCGTCAAGCTCTGATACCTGCTCCACCTGCACGCCGAGCCCGGAGTGCTTCGGCCGCAGACACACGTGGAGCCAGGCCAGCAGAAGCCAAGGACGTGTCAGTCCGTGCACATCAAAAAGCAGCCTGGGTCCATCTCACACCAGCCCAAAGCCCAGGTCGAGTCAGGAGCTGGATAAAACATGCTCAGGCACAACTCAGACTAACAGTTGTTTAAATCTGACCTCGGCTCCAAATCAGTCGAGCCGAGTTAAAATTCCCACCTGCGAGGACCTGATCGAGCTCACCCCTGAGCAGAGCTACGTCGACCATCAGCCCCAGAACAACACCTCCTACCATTCAATATTCTCTCATACACCCCCCATTTTACCCCTAACCACTGATACACGTCACCCAAACCTTCAGGTCTCCTCATCCACCCCCACATTCTCACAAACAGAAAAGAAACTGCCACATCGCAGAGCTACACCTTCAGCCGACTCTGGCTTTTTCCACGGGAGCTTCACAGCTGCCCTCTCCTCGGTCACTCCTCTCTCCTCTTTGAGTTCTCTGCTCTCCTCTGCTGCGTTTGGCCTCCATCCACAGCAAATGCAGGACTCTGCCGGGCACAGTGGGAGACAGAGTCAGAGTCAGCACAGTGAATCTCTGATCCTGAGCGACAGGCCGCCAACAGAGTTCTGCCTCTCGCCTGAAACATCGTATGAGTCCCTGTCTATCAGCCATCTTCAGAGGAGAGGTGAGGGTCAACTCATCACTGACACACTAGCGTATGACACACATAAGAATCTGAATGGGGTAAAAAGTGACTCGGTTGCAGGAACGACTCAAGGATTCCACCGTAATTGGATTGGCTATTCAGTGATGAGCCGCTGAGAACAGCAATAAAATCTCACTGTGCTGCAGCAGTGCCTTCAATACCCTGAAGGGGCTTTCTTTCAAACATGACCTATTTTTAACTCTCCCTGCTCGGGATTGGCTGAGCCTCCTGCTCTGCAGCCTATGTGAGTGAGGCTGCAAGAGAGCGAGAGGGAGAATGATGCGGTAGAAACGGTGCTAATGATTTATTACGCACCTAATCATTTTGTTTCAGTGCTGCCATATGGAATCTTGGTGCCAATGTAATTACATAAGTGTGAACCCTGAGATGGGGGATTGTCCGTGGAGGTATCTGCAGCAGCGGTGGAGAGGTAGTGTGGTGCAGCACTGCAGGCAGCGTCAACATGCATAAAGAATTCACCGTGACATTTGCAGAGGCTAGCCATGAGATGAAGAAAGGCAGACTGTGAGGGAGGCAATTCAATCAGGGTCACTGCTGAAATGGAAAACTGACTCAATTATCTTCTGCTCTCGTTCACATTTGCATTCCAGCAATAGGTTAAATACTGAAAGCGCTCTCTCTCTTTCATCTTTCCACTGACCTAGTTCATAAGGAAAATCTTTAAAAAATTCATTTAATTTATTAAGGAGTCTTTCAAGTAAAAAATAAATCTGATGACACTGTTAAGATAGATATAAAATCGCTGCACTAAAATTAATATTGTGGAAGATTCTTGAAACAAGTTGATTTGCACTGGAAACAGGTTAACAGCTTATTCTAGAATAATAAGACTTTCAGCCCTCGCTCCCCTTATGAAACCACATTTAAATCATTTAGATCCTGATTTTTATTTGGATCCGCACCACATTGCACTCTCCTAAACAGACAAGTATATTTAACATCAGAATGATTATCTCAGCCTCCTGATCCTGATTAGCACCAGAGTTTAACAGGTTCTTCTTGCAATGATGTACGGAAATCTCGGAAATCGGTTGAGTAGTTTTTGTGTTATCCTGCCAACGAACATAGAACCAACCCACAAAAAAACATAACCTCCTTGGCGGGGGTAATTACATCGCTAGACTTTTAGAATGCATGAAGCATCAGTTATAATTTCAACCTGTCAAAACCTCTTTGTTGTCTATTGTCTGTAGGTTTGCTCAGATCTGTGAGCAGAGCGGTGGATTTGATCATGGCTCATTTTGGCAGCAGCAGAGACCCAGAAGAAAAGGTATGAACCGGCAGAGCTGAGCCCCTCGAGCGATGTGACTCAATGGAGGAGCGCCAAACTGCCATTACTTACATTATAGGATTGGAGTCAAATAACCTGAGTCAGCAGGAGATGTGCTGTATCATATTTATATCTCTCTGGCACAGATGCGTCTGGGGAACAGCTCTTGGAGTCCCACCATTGCAGGTCTGGTCCTGGAGCATCTGTGTCCGACGATCCAGAATATTTTAGAGGACGGGCTCAGGGATCACAAACTGGATCTCATCATCGGGCAGCGCCGAAACCACTCCTGGACGCTGGTGGACATCTCTACAAGAATAGGTATTTGTGAGTAGTTAAAGCATAATGAAGTGAATGTGATTCAAAGCGACTGTCATGAATGTAACAGCCCTTGTTGTGGGCTCTTTGATGAACTCTCTTTGATGTTGACAGGTCCATCCACCAGAGTCCTCCACAGCCTGGTGTCCAAAATCAAACAATGTCCCCAGCTCTCCAGCCACTGTATGAGAATGAGGGCCTTCATAATGGGTTTGCTTAAGTAAGGACCATCTGGGACTTAGTGATGCTAAATGATGCTAATAAAAATTACTGTAGATGAAAACCTTTATATCTTTTGATTTTGATTTGCTCTTTTTCAGCTTAAGGGCTTTGGAATTCTGGCTCAGTCACTTTCAGAGTCAAAAAAGTGAGTGAACCAACTTTAATGTTTGTTTTTCAAACTGGCAGCGTCACTTGTAACGTTGTGACCATGTTAGCATGCTGTGTTTAGCATTTTGCTGAAGTACACACCTCCGTTAGCATCCCTTTAGACCCTTAAATAATTATAAATAAGAGTTTTGACTTATTGAGACAAATTATTGTGTATGTTCTGAACTCCACAGATTTAATAACAACAAACTACCATTCTTGGGGGTTCCTGTCAATGTCCCTGGGCCAGTGTCAGCCCTTGTTTCAGGAACTGCTGCTTCTGCTGCAGCCGCTCTCCGTGTTGCCCTTTGACCTCAACCTGCTCCTGGAGCCCCGACTGTTGTGTAACAGACAGCTGTGTCCCGAGGAGCAGGGGGTCTCCCCACCTCAGCCGTGCTCAGCCCTCCTAGCGACCAACTGGCCACTTCTGCAAGCCGACAGAAAGGTGGACAGCAGCTACATCAGTCAGCAAACCAAGATGTCACAACACATAGGTGTGCATCACCAAGAGTCACCCAGTCGTCTCAATTCAAGCTCCATCAAGCTGCAATGTGGAGGGACGCAGGCCAACAGGAGCCCATGGTTAGCTCCTATTCCAGAGTGGTGCCAGAAAGAGCCTGACCTCGTGGATGGTGTGGTTGAAGGGGAGGACTGCAGCCAGAATTATGCAGATACTTGGTCTCAGATAAGTATGGACAGTAAGCAAGAAGAGAAGAGGAGAGATAAAGACAATGGGACCCTGAATGCATCAGCTTGTGTCCAGGTGGAGAGCCCCTGTCAGGGGGGGCTGCGCTGGGCCAAACTGTTTGGAGCGGCCGATTCTTCCAGCAGAGCAGAGACAGTTTCTCAGAGTCCCATCGGAGCACAAACCAGAAGGTGAGAACCATGTTCAATCAAAACAAGCACAGACTCTGTTCTTTGATTTTTAAACTACTTTAATCAGTTTTTCTTTCTTAGATCGATGAAAGTTTGACAATGTTCTCATGACGTTTCTGTGTGATTGATTTCAGACGACCATCACAGTGGCTTCATTTGGACAGATCGCAGCTTGGACTGTTGGCTCAATCCATAAAGTCAATGAAGATAGTAGCAGCACAGATAAACAAAACCAAGGACTACTGAAAACTTACGCCCCCTATGGGTGAAGGCCTATTTACTGTAGTAACAAAAGTTTCAACCTCCTGATGAATGAGAGCCAAAGCCTCAGTTTGCACCTGCCCTGTGGAGGAACTGTAAGTAGTCACTTCTGTTACTCTAATCTGTTTTCCTTGAGGGCAAAAATCAATCATAAAATGTGAATATTGACCCAAAGTAGACTGTTAAACATTCATGTGGTACAAAATCATAAATTTCTCATATTACACTGTCAGTCTCTATCCTTCCTCTTATTGATCGTCTGGAAAAAAAGAAAGAAAGCAATACACTGTTAAAGTGGCAAATGTGCCACACGCCAACCTCTTGTAGTGTCAGTGATTTTTATCGACTTGTTTTTTTTAGCAAATTCCAAGCATGGATTTACTTTAGGTGCATGAGTTGAAAAACATGCAGTCGGCTGCTATAGGTGCTTCTGTGTTTCTTTTGTTATTCTCTTGTAAATGTTTTTATAGCCGTAGAATGAGCTTCTGGAAACATTTCTGGCACTAGAATTTCAAATGTGTGCAATAGTTTGTTATAATGAGTATGTTCATGTGAGGTTTGTTCAGTTACACAACTGTCAGCCATCGTCCGGCTGTTTCAGGTACTTAGATGTGTGTAAGCTATATTTTGATAGACTGATAGTTGGATAAGAAGTAAGAAAAATATGTTCCCTGCATTGAGTAATGTGAAGTCTGTGATATTATACCACAGTATTTTCTCCTCAGCCTCTGAATGCTTCCTCTAATGCCCAGTGACAATCAAACTCTGTTAATAAAGAACTAATATATTTACCTGTCTTCTTCTTGTATGCAGTTTATCTGTGTTTGAATGTATTAGTGTGTCATACATGTTTTCATGTGAATGCAGGGCCGTTGCAACAGGGTAGGCAAAGCAAGGAATTGCCTGGGGCCCCCTGAGCTTGGAGGTGGCCCCCTCAGGAAGGCTGATTCATGGTAACAACCACTTTCTGAGAAACCCCTTAAATTATTGCAATTGCACCATGATCAGAACCTCCCTAACAAGACCCCGTGCCACTAGCTTTCTGTAAAACACATCCACATTTTAGAGGATGAGAATGTGTATCATGTATAATGTGTTACTTGGTTTGGTTTGATGTAGGACCCCACAGGTCCCTTTTGCCTGGGGCCCCTGAGATGCTCTTGTGTAAATGTGAAGACCCTGATAAATTAGTAGATTTCCATCATGCCGGTTATGATCATTAGATTGAAGTGTACAACAGTTTTAGGACTTTTCTCGAAGGAGCCTCTCGATGCGGAACCTTTCCAGCGCTTCCCGGGAAATCTGACCAAAGGTGTGTCCGAACATGAACTTGTTTCCTGTGGGATGATTTATCATTAGACGTAATTGATGCTTTCCTCCCACTGAGTGATTGATTTAAATCAACTTTCATAATTTATGTCAACACAAGGCTTTTGTGGTGTTAAATGTGTCTGTCGCTCTGATACAGACCTGGGATGTGTCCCGTGAATGATGGCACCGCACCGCTTTTTGATTGGTAGATGGTTGGCATGGGAGGTGTTGTACTGTCCTTCCTCAGGATCTCCTGGGAAGTGGGGTCACTCCGCTGCTGCTTTCCAAACTTGATCAGTGCCTCGTTGGTGATGATGGGGTAACCTTTACCCATCAGGAAACGGGACTTTGGCACGTGCCCCGTAAAACCTGAAGAAAAACATTACTCAGTATGTCAGAGGAATATTTTAGTAATTCTTTGGTATTTTTATGCGAGGGTACACATTGAAAGGAAATTTAGTTTTGCTTTTACAGCCTGCACAGTTTAAAATTCTATCAGCTAACAACCTGGATAGTTTTCTGGCTTTGATGGACATGTTGACTGCTATTGTTAATTAATTAGCCATAAAGGTTTTGCAAGTCGATAGCATTTTCGGACTATGCGTCTGTCAGCTTGTTTGTGACGTCTTAAGCCCCCTATAGGTCAAACACTGATAAACACAGCTTTAAATCAGTCAGTATAATTATAAAATGTATCTATTTTTGTGCCAACCACCAAGTGACATGCAAAGCTGACGATTATTGAGATATTTCTTAAGGGGTTGGTGGAGACCAAAACAGAGCTAAAACGATATTTAAATATTGAAAATGTGACCACAAATGAATACTAATGTTGCTCCGTGTGGATGTTTAAATAAGCAATAACATGCAGTAAGAATCATGCATATTTCATGCTTACCAACTCAAACTCTGTCTTGTACCTGAAATAAAGTGCTTGTGCTGGTTATCATCGTCCATTAAATACGGTGAAATGGTGACGGGGGTGAAGGACGGCTTGAAGGAGACCATCTTGTTGGCTGTCAGGGAGCGTTTTGGTCTCTGGGTCGAATGATGATGGAGAATAATTAAAACATGCATGAATCTATGAGGCTGTTTACAAAATGTAACATAATTCTTATGGATGCGAGATTCTGTATGATACTATATAATGAATACAAACACTCTAATAAGAATAACATTGGCAACTTATATAGATGAGGTGTGGTTATGCTGCTAAATATAAAAAAATCAAGAAATAAAATGGGGGAATCTGTCCGTGGTTGTTGTCGAGGCCTCCTGTTCTGTTTGTGTTTAGTCTGATTACATCGCAGTGAGTATCAGGAGAGCTCCACCATGGATAATTAAACCAGAGTGAACCTACTCTGAGGTGCAGTGGTCATGTATGTGTAAGACAGAGGTGAGAGAGGGGTTACTTCAAACTGTCGGTTGGTGGAGGTGAAAACAAGCGGCAGCTCTGTTGATCGCTGCAGGTTCCTCGCTTCTCTTTCCTGGTGAAACTCAGCCTGAGCTTTAAAGCAGATGTCAGAGAAGCTGCGGGAAAAGTAGTTCTGACTCCTTGGGATGAAACCTGAAACGGCACCAAGCAACATTAAAGGGTTGTTTTCACCTTAATCTGAAACAACACAATAAGGCTATCCACATGGCTTATCAGGAAGAGTGATAGAATGTAAATAGCAAATATAAATAGATAATAAATAACTACCAAAAAAACTTTATCCTTAACAACACCACTGCAAACACTAACTTGGTCTTATTACAAACAGTCACACGCTGCACGTTAAATTCATCATATCTCTGTGAGCTTCAGCCTGTGACCCCTAATGCAGCTGTCTGTTGTGTGTGTGTGTGTGTGTGTGTGTGTGTGTGTGTGTGTGTGTGTGTGTGTGTGTGTGTGTGTGTGTGTGTGTGTGTGTGTGTGTGTGTGTGTGTGTGTGTATTATAACCTGATTTTCAACACTTCTGCACTCGCCTGGTTGTGTGCACTTCATAATTTAGCAGCTGCAAACAGATTATTTCTTCTCATGTTGCCTAATTGACATTATTTATACCTGACACCTGCAGTAATAATAATAGTAATAGTAATAATAACTAAGTAATAAAGAGTTAAAGTGAATTATAAAACCTTGTTTGTCTCCAGTATAAAATGATTTTTCCACGAGGTGTTCGGTTACTTTGCTGACTCCCAGTGTGAGTGAGTGTGTGACACCTACCTGTGTATCCAGGTATCACCTTCTTCAGGTTACCGTCGGGGATGCTTCTCAGTGTCAGAGCAGCTGTGTCGGTGGAAGGAGAGTGACCCGTGTGGAGGACCAGGCGACTGGAGTGTTTCACATCAGGACTGCTCAGCAGCTCGGCCGTGTGCTGGCTGTAAGTCTTCCCCATGCTAAACTTCAGCTGTGGGCAATACCCTGAATACCTGGGAAATAAAGAAGCATCTGTAGTAAAGGTGTCGCAGGTTTTTAAATTTTAAGGTTTTTTAACGTAAAGTATACTGTAGGTTATATTTTTAATACACAATTGATCAATTGGTTTATTTGTTAGAATTATTGAAAAACTAATTTCCACCAGACTTGGGGGGCCTGAGCAAAGGATCCATGATTTCACTATGTTTTTATGACAAATAATTTTGGTAATTAATTACCAGTCAACTTTGAATAAATAAATTATTATAATTGTGATAACTGACTGTATTACGTTTTTATATTATCTCCTCATAATGTAATAAATAACCAATATTGAATCAATAATATATCATCAAAACTATCATTGAATCAATGTTTAAATCTAACAATGATTTATCATCAGGTTTTCACCTTGATATAATAGTATTTCGACAATTAAGAATAGATGAACTAAAGAAATGTTTTGTTTGAGTTCAACTGATGATTTAACATTATATCATCATTTAATCAATACAAATTCAGTTTTATTTAACATTGTGTGTCTTTTGATTCATTTAGAGCTTCAAAAATGTAATTTAATTAATTAATGCCCCCCTTAAATGAGAAACATAGCCTATAGAAACCTAAACCCCCAAACAAATGTAATGTAGCACAATTAGCAGCGAGCCTACATGTGATCTCTTTTAATCCTCAGAATATTTTACAGCGTTATCGTATCTGCAGATGTGAACTCACCCCGGAATATAATGTGGATCAGGTGTCAGCAGAGCTTTGCTGAGTTTGGGGGCGTACGTCTCCATGTTGCTCCTTCTGAAGGCTGCAGGCTGAGGACTGAGGACTGAGGTTGGGGGCCTCCTGCCTGTGGAGTGTGTTGGTTGCTACAGAGAATCAAACAAAGACGCACAGTGGCTCACAGCTCAGTGTCGACAAACTGAAACCGAAAACTTCCCGGACAACAATGATGCCCAACAATAAGTCATCAGTGGAGCTTTGCTGCTCTCAGCTGGTCTGTGGCCTGAACGCAGTTTCAGTTATCGTAACCTACTGACTGACTATAACAACCATTTACTTCAGCCAACCAGTGGCTCAGCCTTACAGATATTGTTTTATATATTTTATAATACTTATTTATCTTCCATGTTGTAGAATTTCCATACAACCAGATATGATGTGCAGTTGTGATCACAGATTCATTAACAGGAAAAAGGAGTGTTCCCTATGTTTACATGATTTGATGAGGAACAAATTCTCAGGTATCTGTAGGAGTATATGGAGAACTGCAGTATTTTCCACTTGAGTAACCTCTCTGTCAACATTCATTACCACATCAGTGAACATAAATGTCACCAGACCGTTGCAGTGACTCAGTATTAACATGCTTTTGTTTTGTGTTTCCAGGATTGTGAATGAGTTGGTTTGTTTTTATCTGACAAGCTGCTCTGTCTCTCCTCGCCTGGGGAATGGAGATCATATCAACAGATGTGACAGGAGTCCATTCCAACACACACACATTCCTGCAGTCTCAGGTCAATCTCAGTTTGCTGTAATGACGAAACAGACGTGTTATCTGCTCCAGCTCATTGTTACACACTCCTTTCACACACATACCATTGTACTGTATATCCACAAAGGAATTTGAACGGATGTCGCTCACACTAGGACGTGTGGCTCATAAGATGTGTTTGTTTCTGTGTTGCCTCGTTGGTGATATTTAAAAACAGCCCACAGACTTGTTGTTGTGTCTTTAATATCAACCAGCATTCCTCTGTAATTACTCCCTTTGCTGCAGGACTGTCAGGGTGAACACAGGTTAAATCTGTGCACCCAGGTCCTAACTTGCTCTTGTTGTTTTTTGGGGGGTTTCTTACAGATGCTCGGACAAATAAATCATGTGAAACGCTGCTGCGGGTGAGTCACAGCATGTCTCCTATATTCAGTGACAGGAAGGAGCAGGTGTGGACATGCAGCACGGCTCTGTGACAGGACGGATGATGGGCAGAGGCGTGGTGTAGCAGAGGAGGTGGATCTCTGGGAATGTCTTGAATGCTACATCACCACCTCACTTCAGCTAATTACGGCGTGGGTGAGCGCGTCTCTTTCTTGTTCCTGCTGCAGTTCAGCGGCTCAGGTGTGAGGGACAGAAACCTTCAGGGATGAATCTCTACAGGAGCTTTGGAAACCTCATGGAGGCTTGGGTGAATGAAGGAGGGACGTACCCAGGCTCTCCTACACCGCCCTCTGACACTGGACCAAACTTCCGCTCAGAATCGGTGGACTCTGGAGTGGAGACGGCCAGCACGGACACATCCTTTCCTGCTTTGTCCTCCCCCACCTCCCCCATCTCAGCAGATAATGCAGAGATAGATGCATTCATACCAGAAGCCACGGGACTCACTCCGACCTCCACTTCACTGTCTCCTGTGCTGTCCTCTCCTCTGACTTCCCCCTTCTCCTCTTCGTCCCCGAGCCTCTGTCCCAGCAAATCTCCGGACGGCTCCCGTGCCTTGCAGCTGAAAGTGGAGCAAGCGCTGCAGAGGACTGACTCCAAACATCAGAAGGACAACTCAGAGCTCCTCACAGTGGAGGAGGTGCTCAGGAGACAGCCTCGAGCATCTTCCCTGGCCAAACGGCACTCAGCAGGATTCTTGAGAGGTCAAAGGTCAGAGAGCTTTGGGCCAAGGAAGACACTTAACCAATCAGCGTCCCTCCGACAGACGTCAGAGACGTGCAGACGGCCGATTTCTTTGAGATGGGACAAGCCGAAATCAGAGGTGAGATGTCACAAACCAAACTGTGTTGTCATTTTTGGAAAAGCAGGAGACAAATCTACGCTGCGTCTTATTCCCGTCAATGAAAAGGGTTGTTCTCATTTGCTCCTACTTTCACAACGACACGAGTTTCACCCAAACATGTTCGGTCCTGCACAGCAGCACTGGCTTATGAATGTTAAAGGAAAGCATGAAAGAGAGTCAAACAAGTTTAACAAAGATTCTATTTCTCACCTAGTTACAGGGTTTCAACATACGAGTTGAAAGACAGGTGTGTCACTACTTTAGCAGGATCTCTTTAATGCTCGCAACGTGACATGAGTCCGTCTGTGGTGTGAGGGATCGTAAACCAGTCTGCCCAGCTGACTCTATGCCCACAGGCATGAGAGGAATAGATGTGGGGGAAGTGGAGCAGTCTGTGAGGTTCATTTGATATACCTGCGACATGTTGTTAACAAGGCCCCGGGAAAAAAAGTTTGGATTCAAGATTGGATTTTGATTTACGATGACTGACACCTTGGCTCCTCTTCATATTAGTCATTCGAGTATCATCGTTAAACTATGGTTGTGTTTATTTCCTTGTATGAGGATCAGGGTTAGAGGTAAAATATAAAACTGTACCAATCAGCTGTAATTACTCAATTATATACATATATATTCCTATAATTATATTTAATTACACTTCCATTGTTCACCTCATGCATGCAAGCATTAATAAAAAATGTGACACATCTGGATATTCTGACAGAACAGGTTGAGATCATCATTGTTGTTTACAAAGTTAATTTAAAGGTAAACGAGAGAATGAATTAAAAAAAGTAAAACAAAGTAAAACAAAGTCTAAAATATTATAATCACTTTATTTACATTATAAAAACCTATAAAAAAACATCTTTGAAAAAAATTAATAAAGGGGTTAGGGTTAAAAAAAAGTGAAGCGAACTTTGTCTTTTAAGTTTGGTCCATATCTCGTCCTCTCACATGGAGGAGACAGGGTTTGTGACTTATACAGCAGCCAGCCAAAATGGGGAGATCAAGATGATTTGGCTTCACTTCTGGCTGAGCTGTTGTGTCGTCCATCTTTATTTATACTGTATGTAGTCGATGCCTGGACATGAGAGTGCTTTGATCTAAATGCTAAATCAACATGCTAACATGTGCACAATGAATGTTTAACACGTTGGCAAAGCGGGTTACCACAGAGGCTGATGCTGTATAAACACAAAGCATTGGACAAAACTTAGATTTGATCTGGTGATGGTTCTGTATGAGACGTGAAGGAAACACAAACGTTATCATAAATGTGTGAAATTTGTCAAATGGTTGTTTCACCTAAACTACAAATATTAACCTCATGGTGGCGCCATAGGAAAACCTAAGTCATCAACATTCGTCTTCTGATAACCACAACGGTTTGCCCACAAAAGGAGAGGTCATCAATATAAATATATATCCTAACACTTTCTTGCTCAATGCTCTGTGCAGGAGCTCGGAGAGGAGGACATGTCGGGCCCGAGTCCTGGGCTGTGCTACCTGGAGCAGGTTTGCCAAATGCTGGAGAACATCGCCAGACAGCAGATTCAGAATCGAGCATTACGGATGGAGGTGGACGCCCTGCGGGAACAGAAAGACGTGCAGGTGAAGACTTTTGTGTATGGCATCTTTGCAAGACAATTAAGAAGCTGTCACAGTCATCACACGGTGCTGGGTTCATGAACATGACACGGACTTGTCGAGCTGGGGGAGGACGAGTTGTCTTCTTGCCGCTGGAGGGTTGAAATGAATTAAACCATGAAGACATTGTCTTTCAGGCTCCTGACAGCTGTCACACTGACTGTGAAGCCGCTGAGGAGGATGGACATGTAGAAAACGAAGAACACAGTTCCAGTGAAGCCCAGCAGGTTAAGAGGAACCTTTATGGACATTTTCGACAGAGATCTTCTTCAGAAACAATGCTTACAACGCTGCATTTAAGTAAGTCATGCCCTACCTGATATTTTTTGTATATTCAAGATATTTCTAGAAATGGACACCTTGTCTTAAGAGAGAAGAGAAGAATGCTGTGTAATATTTTTGTGCGTGTGTGTGTTTGGTGCAGGACAGATAAGGTCAGACTGCAGGGGGCAGCATCTGAGCACAGATGTCCTGCAGGAGAGGATAGAGGAAGAGCATCTACAGGAGGTAACATACACTCTAATGCAAAATATAACATTTTATCTCTGTAATAAATACAATCAATCAAACAGCAAAATAATATAGATATTATTTTACACTGACTTTTGTAAGAAATATGTTATTTTTACAAATGCATGACAAATATTTCAATGTCTTTTCAGGAGTCTACAAAAAAGGAGAGGAATAAAACTGACAAGAACTGGAGGACCAAATTTTCATCTTTCAGAAGAGAGGAGCCTTTTCTGAGAGACACGAAGGGGTAAAATATTAATTAAGCATTTATAACCTCCTCTGAGGAAGCAGTGTTATTCATCTCATGTGATGCACGATGCTCTGAGGAAGTGTATGTGCTGCTCAAACATGGCAGAGGCCCACAGTGATGGCAGAGGCCCACAGTGGATGCTGAGCCGCTGGTGGGAGTTCATTTTCAGTCCGTGGATTTGTTCCTCTTGAACAGTTTGTCCTTTCCTCATGAAACACAGCTCCCCCCATGTTTTCCTCAATGCCTTGCCTCAGCTATGTCTGATGAATTTTTTATCTCCACAGCCAGCAGATGCAGTCATCTGAGAAAAACTCGGCCCGAAGACGGCTCAGTCAGTTGTTCAGGAGGAGGAAGCCTTTGCCTGTATTTGACGAACCACAGAGTCAGCCATGATGTTTGGACCTGTTGGTTCAGGTTCTGCAGTGGAATGAGCTTGTCGGAGCACGACCACTGATTTCTCCTACTTCCTGTTCGGCCCATGTGATGTAGCAATCTGCCATATTAATTTATTGCCCACCATGTATCTACGCTGTATACCTGCCTTCATTTTCTATACTGAAAAAGTGCAACTCAGAACAAAATAAATGTATATTTTTTCAGTCATGTACATAAAATGTTAATAATCCATTAATTATAAATTTCAATGTACAATAAATGTTATTTTTGTTTGAATAACTTCTTTATTTGCGTCCTCGTCTGGAGTTGCTGGTAAATTATTTGATAAATTAATTGTTTCAGGTTTGGAGAAAATTTAGGGAGAAATTAAAAGATGTTTAGCTGCTTTTGTCTGCAGGTAAACATGTGGGTTTATAATATGTAAATAACCCCTTCACATTAACAAAAAACAATGAAAATGTTAATTTGTGAAGCATTAAAACCAATTCAATACATTTTGTAAATTGTATTTAAATGGATTGTGTTTTAATGCATTTCAATGAGTTTTCACAAAACCCTAAAAAAAAACTTAAACTGTGGACAGTATCCATAAGAAAATATAATCCATAATCATTATTTAATCCATGAACTTTCCCCAGACAAATATTGAAGTCACAAAATACTACTAATAATAAATTAGAGGAAGAAAAGGCTGTAATCTTCAGCTGTAATCACTCGTTTGACGTATAACAAGTCCAGGCCACACAGCGTTTCCTTTTATCATTATTTAATCTTTATTCACCGAGGTTGGGGGGGATAGACCTCCCCTGGCATTCCCATGTAAAGAGATGTCAATGACAAACACGTCCAACCAAACAAGAGAGGGCGAATAGGATTCCAGTCCATACATAAAATACATGTATTTACTATTTATCGAACCACCAGCATCCATTAGTCCCACATAGCATCCATCTGTGCTATTAAATATATAGAGATAACATCTGTGGAGGGATTTATTTACTGTATGTGTGTGTGAGGGGGAAGGAATTGGCAGAAAGGGTCGAGCTTATAGACGATAAGAGTGGTGTTGGGGGGCCAACGTCGAGTCATACCTGCAGTGCCCCCCCTTGCCTACATGATACCGCAGGAGGACAAGGGGTTGGCTATCTGGCAGGTGCAGGCTGACTGGCAGTATTGGCGCACAGTCTGGTAGCAGCTGCGGTCGGCGTCCCCGCCCCACTGCACGGGCCCGTTGGGGTCAGAGGGCAAGCGGCTCAGGATGCTGGTGTTGATGGCCAGAGCAGCCAGGCCATAGTCAGTGAAAAGCACCGTCTCGCGCCGGCACGTGGGGCATGAGATGAACTTGTACTTGGGACAGGACTCGTAGAGGATCTGCAGGCACTCCTCGCACACCGAGTGCAGGCAGGAGAGGATGCGTGGACGCTTGCCGGTGAAGTTGTAGGTGTGGCCGCAGGTGGGGCAGTCCAGGGGCTCGCACGGCATGACGGGTCCCGAGCAGGTGGACGAGGAGGAAGTGGAAGAGGAGGTGGAGGAGGAGCGTAGCACGTACTGGTTGACTATGACGTCCTCCATCTTGTACTGGAACTGGTGGTAGCAGATTTCGTTGGCACTGGTTTTGCGCTGCGCCAGGAAGCTCTGCTCCCTGCGCGTCACGGGGGCCGGGGTGGACACCATTGGCCTGGGAGACACTGTTATGTCCAGGGTCAGGTCGCTGCAGGCCTGGTTGACGATTATCTCGCCCTCGCCTCCGCCGTCCCACGCCACTCTGGGGGGCGGGGCATAGCGTGGCTGCGTGACGGGCACGGGGCACTCTCTGGGGAACTTCTCCGACTGGATGATCTTGACGGTGTCCATAGGGATGGTGACGGTCGGACGCCTGAGGCAGGACATTCACACGTTGTGTGGAGGTGGTCGTGAGAGAGAGATCAGCGCTTGACGCCCCTGCCTGGTTCTGCACAGGGGGAAACGGATTGGGCTCCTTGTCTGAAGTCAGCCATTTGAGGGGACATGGGGACGGATGGTTGCCTCCATGTTTTCCCTCAGAGACCCCCCCTGGTGTACGTCCCTGTCAGCCTGAGTCTTTATGAGGGGAAGACAGATAGTGGAGCTCCGCCAGAGCAGCACAACCTGCAGCTCTCACACTGTCACAGCTTATATGTGGATGATTTAACAGTCCGGCTTACAGAACCGAACCAGTGTTGGCGACTTTAAGATAGTTTCTTGTGCTGTCTCTGATGTCTAGTTACAGAAACAAATATTCACACACATGGACAGTTAGAACTTCAGCACAAAGATATGTTCTCACTCGGTGAACATCAATAAATAATCTCATATGCACACAGATGCTCATATATACATACAGTACAGGGTGGTGGGTTTCTGCGTTCACAGAGGGGGGGAGGGAGTGAGGGGTTGAATACAGGCAGTTCAGAAAAGTCCAAGAAGTCTGTTGTCTCTAACTAGATCCTGTGGCCTGCCAAGGGAAACTCTTGCCTTTACATGTGTCTCACTTAAAACACTCGCTGAACTTCCTTGTGTTTGGCTGCGAGTCTGTTTCTCTGAAAATGAGAACAACCTCTTTCTCCTTGCTCTTGGTCCAGTTGGGTCAGGTGACCCTGTGCGACCCCTCCCGGTGTCTCGTTGATAAGAGGGAGGGAGGTCTTCTCTTGGGAGGTTTCCTATAGTGTTCCAGAGAGCTGTTGGAATGAGCTCCAAGACTCCTGAATTCCTCAAAGGTGGGAGTGAAGGGTGTTTCTTCTTTCTGGTTTTCAAACAGTCCTCCCACCCGAGCAGCAGAAGTGGTAACGGTCAGAAAGGTGCCTCTGTGCTTGTCTCCCTTTTTCAGTGAGTCCGACTTGATAACTGATTCCTTTGGTCAATCCACCTGTGAAAACAGTTAAAAAAGGAAGATATAGTTAATATCAAATACAAATTTCTGCCCTTATAAACACATTTGTTATCCTTCCATCATCTATACTGTTGGGAGGGTCATGGGGGTGATGGAGCCAATCCCAGCAGACATCAGACAAGAGGCGGTCGCTAACGTATCGCAGGGCCAACGTACACTCGTTCAAACTCATTCACACAGACACAGACAATTGAGAGTCTTCTAATCTCCTGACCATAATCTGGATGTGTTTGGACTGTGGGATGAAGCCCAGTTGGAGAAAACCCATGCAGACACAAAGAGAACATGTAAACTCCACACAGAACGTCCTTTTGGCAAACCGGGATTGGAACTGCGTGGTGACAGTGTTGGCCACTGTACCAACATTTTCTAGTTTTGCTGAATTTCAATGGCACTTAACATGGAACACAAATGATATACAAACATGGAGGACTTGCTAAACTTAGTAACGACAGAATACAGGCTTTGAGATGTTAGTTTTCTATAATGAAAATATTTTTAGTCACGCTTGGTCAGTAGGTTCTGGGTCAAGGGGGCAGCAAACGTTTTGTCAAAAATATTATTTCTAATCTTTACCATTTTCCTTGACACAGTGGTGGAAACAAATTTTACTTTTCTTTCCTATAACACAAATAAAAGGTGTGGTCATATGAAGCATATGTTGAGACCATAGACTGTTAATATGGACGACATAACAGCTCCCCAAAGGTGAAGCCAAGGTGTCTCACCCCCTAGTGGCTGGCTGCAGTATATGTCATGAACCCTATCTCCTCCATGTTAGTGGATAGGGCATGGACCAAACTAAAAAGTCAAAGTATAGGCTAAAATTATTATAATGTTTTTTGTCCTTTACGGTAGTTCTTATCACACTGATGTATATTTAAAAAAATACATGTATTGCTTGGGTCTGTGTCAATCATACTCAACCTGCAGCGTCCTCCCTTCCCACTGCTGCACTTCTGAAAGGAGGGTTAAGATTAATTTGCTCCGTAGTTCTGTCGTTCTGTTGATGATATGATGTGCTTGGTTTGGAAATCATCTTTTCCTGAGCACGAGCAAGACACTAATATTGTAAAAATCAAGCCTTAATGCAGGATTTAAGCTGATTAAGACTAAATTGACAAACAACGTCCACCACACACTGTATTTTCAGAGCAGGTGATTGTGACACACGTTGCGGCCCTGCTCTCGACACGGCTGCTGCTTCCTGACAACACTCAATCACGTCGCGAGTTGCGTCAGTTCCTCTCTGGCCTGAGTGGGAACAGGTTTTTAATTTTGCGTGCAGGGCCTGTGTCAAACTGTGTGTGGGTTTATGAGAGAGAACGAGTTTTTAGCATGACCAAAACAATAGCTGCCAAACAACACAAGAGGGAGGATGACACATCTCTCATTCAGCGCACGGTTGTCATGAGCGATGATTCATTAGAGGGAGAAATAAAAGAACCGAGCAGAGGAGGTGACCTACATGGTGCGGAGATGGAGAGAGAAAGAAAGAGGGAGCGAGCGCAGCACTGGTCCAGGTTTCTATTTATGGTTTGTTTATCTACGCACCTCTCAGTGGTTTCCTGCCCTCAACCTGCAAGATTGAATGAGAGAGATGTAACAGTCCCGAGTGGTTTGGTCGATTATGTTCATGTGACGCACTGAGCACATATATGTGAAGCTGAGGCAGACGTTTGTTTGTCCCCTTTCTTCTTTCTGTCTGAATCTCTCGACGTGTTTCCACACTCAAACACATAGAGTCACCTATTGGGTTTCTGCATCCCTGCAGTGCTGCAACACTAAAAACAGCCTCCTTTTTCTTTCTCATCCCGCTGCATGCACATTTTCACACACATTTGCAGAGGAATCAGCTACAAAGATAAATATTAAATCATTTTCACCCAGGTGCATCTCCTCTTGTTGCTGTCAGAGGATATTTACGCAAGACATTTTTGAGAAACCACCATCAAGAATGTTTTTATGATTCCCTAGCAGGCCCAAGCTAGAACAGAAACTGGAAAATATCTTTAGAATCCATTTCACAGTTATGGATTTGGCTGTGAGACCAAATCTTTCCTGCATCACCAGAGAACAATCGAAGATGATTGTGAATTTGATATCACTACACAAATGCTGACTGATCTGGTGGGAACAAAACATCCTGAAATTAATAATCACTTGTTGGATATGTATAGCTAGAACAAATGTTAGAACATCTAAAGAAAATACTAAAATTGCTGATCACAGTGTCTCTTTGCCACAGTGTATCTAAACCTGTCCGATGTGTTGGTGTTTCATGCCTGAACAGGTTCTTAGTCTTATTTATTATTTCTATGATCAGATGTTTACAGATAAAAATAAAGTCATTGTTGTATTTAGAAAAGGTTTTGCTTGTGTTTGGATAATTCACAGTTTGATAGTTCTGGCTCCATCAAACTGTTTTGTATTTATACATTTTTGTATTCATCAACATAAGGCATTCAAAATATATCATTTAGTACTTATAATGATAACATCAGCATCAAATGATTCAAAATGATGACCTAAAATATATTATATTAAATTGTTGAGGAATGTGTGAGTTTTTCCAAATTAATTCAAACTTTACAAAAAAAACTAAACATAGACTAAAGAATCTGCTGCATCACACACCTTCCACTGTTATTGCAGATATTTTGTTATCAGTGTATATAGTCAAAAAAATCTATATTATATATAATATGTTGTATTTATATTATATTTTTTTCCGACTTATATTTAGTTTACAGTTTTTAAAACTCTTAGATAGTAATATATAGTGTCCTTATATCCAACATCAGGTGGACTGTTGTTTTCCCATGAAGGAAATTCACATCTCTCTCTATCAGATATTATATGTTCAGCTGTTTTTTGTGGTTGTAAACAGCTTTTGTGAGAATACTTCAGTCTGATCCTGGCCGATAGGTTCGAGTTGATAAAGCAGCCAGACTGCATGAGAGGAGCCTTTGAGCCTGGGGGAGATGAAGCAGCTAAAATTACCCTCTAATTTGGTGACAGTGCTATGAAAAGGGCTGATAACTGATGCAGACGACCTGCTGATGGGCCCACTTTGGCGCAGCCTCCTCCTCATCAACACAAGCCCTCTCTCCGGTTACGTAAGGAGCTCATCTCGGGCCCATGCAGCCATCATATTACCACAGTTAAAACTGCTGCACCATGAGAGGGTGTGTGTGTGTGTGTGTGTATGTGTGTGTGAGTTTGTGTGTGTGTGTGTGTACATATCTCTGGTTCCTCTCCCTGCAGAGGAATTATCACACTAATGAAATCATGGCAGGCATTTGACCTCGTCATCACAAGCAAGAGGAGGAAGAGGAGAGCTGACCACAGGGATGTCAGAAGAGTCTGTCTGAGCAGCGAATTCCTCATGCCATTAAAACACACACACACACACACACACACACACACACACACACACACACACACACACACACACACACACACACACACACACGCACACACACGCACACACAAGCGCGTGTCCCACCTAGAACATTCTCACCCTCAGACATACTCCCATCACGTACACGGAACCACCCTTTACATTCCAGTGGACGCACAAACAAACTGATAACAAGCAGACAGGAGCCAAGAAGAGGAATATTTCTGAACGTGCACACTATCAGTCAGTCTAGATTTACCGCTGTCTGATTAAACACACACACACCTGACCTGCAGGAGAGGAAAATACAAACATGCTCCACACGCCAGGAACAGGCCTTGCACACACCCACTGTGTTCTCTCTCTCTCTCTCTCTCTCTCTCTCTCTCTCTCTCTCTCTCTCTCTCAAACACACACACACACACACACACACACACACACACACACAATCTCAATGAATTGATTCCACCTGTGCAAATCGAAGAGCAGGAGAAGGGCACCATGTTCTGAATGAGTCATACAGACCCTGCACATGAGTCTGCATGCATCCCTCCCTCCCTCCCTCTCTCTCTCTCTCTCTCTCTCTCTCTCTCTCTCTCTCTCTCCCTCTCCCTCTTTCCTCTGAATGAAAATCTGCCTCTCGATCAGAGCAGAGGGGTCCGGGGTCTCTGCGCCCCCGCACACCACATACCTGCAGTATGTCAGGTATGCCAGCTATGTCGAGATGTGTATCCACATTCGTGCCTTGGCTGGTAAAAAACATCTGCCACCACAGAGCTGCTCGAGTCCGTGTGGGCTTTTAATGCTCTATATTTTTGATTACATAACTTATTTTGCGTAATCTGGGAACAAATCCCCAGATTTTTTTTGTAGGGTTGCCGGCCGCATCTCCTCTCTGTGGCAATCATGTTGCTTTTAGGGATTTAGGGAAGTATTGTGAATTGTTTGTATGCACGCTGATGTTATTTGCACATGAGAGATGCAGCTCTGTATCTTGTTGGTTTTTCTCTTTCTGCTTTTTTTGTAGTCGTATGTTGCAGATGTAATATACAAAACTTAAAATGCAAAGACTCTTTGTACACCATCATTTTCTGCAGAATAAATCCCATGCACATGTTACAGTAGGTTGGTTTCAGGCTGATGCACATTAAAGTACATTCTGACTCCAGATATAATGTTTGTCTCAGGGGGACGATGTATATAGTCCGTCACACTGTCATCACCTGCAACACGTGCACTGTACACCTGCAGTCCAGTGTTTGTGTTTTTGCCTGGTGGGCGTGTGGGGAGGTTGCGTTCATTCATGGCAGACATCGGCCATTTTGCCTAACGATTCATTACAACTCAAGTGCTCTTTGTTCTCGTCTGAGTTGCCCCCACAGCAACATGGCAGAGCTGCACACAGGCAGGAAAACGTGAGCGATAACCAGCATCTCTGCGCCCGACACAGACCTCGTGGAAGATTAATGAGGGAGAGGCTCAGCTCTGCAAAAGCACCGGTGACTTGACTGACTGAGGTGATTGATTTTCATATTTGGAGGAGGCTGTCTCAGCGCTCGGTTGTTGATGTTGCATGACTCGACAGGGGGTGGGGGGTGGGGTCATCAGGGGGATAGAGGTGAGGTGGCTAAAATTTTCAGCACAGTGTGAGATGGAGCAGCAGCTTGAGCCTGTGGGAGGGGGGGGGGAGCAGCAGTTATGCAATCGCAGCGTGGTGTACCCAGCACTCTCACTGCAGCGCCAATGTATGGCCAACACAGAGATGCCTGCTGACAACTACAGAACAGGCCGTTCCTGCCCTGTCCCTGTCACCCCCCACCTTCCCCTCCTCGTCCCATCCCCCCGCCCCCCCACTGTGTGTGTGCAGAGTTCTGTCAAATGTCATAACCGCTGTGGACGTGACACCTACATGACACCAATCCGCACCCACATTCATGCATCATCACGGCCTGTTTGCACATTCAAACCATTCTATTTGTCTGCTCAGATAAGAGGGTGGTGCAGGTGTGTGTGGGCACGTATGCCGCCATTCATGCAGCCATGTGTGTGTGTGTGTGTGTCTGCAAAATGGACGGCCATGATGCAACAACCATGTAAATCCCAGCTCAGAGCAACAAAGCAAACGGCAAAGATTGTCTATTGCGTCCTTTCACAAAGAGGGAGGAATAGATGTCAGTATGCAACACACTCAGAGGAGCCCTATGCGTCGCACATCTGGAACATACGGATGACACAGATACAGAATATGAAGATGAACACGCCTCTCCTCATCCTCACCTGTCTGCTTACACACTCGTCTTGTTCCAGTCCTTTCTCCAGCCCTCCTCTTCCAGTCCTTGTCGATGTTGTTGATGCTGCCCCGTGATGATAAACCCAAGCTTCTCTGTCTCTTTGTTCAGGGGGATGTGTTGCCAGAGGGAGGATGCGCTCCTCTGCCCATTTGGCTCTAGCACGGTGAACGGCGAGCAGCAGCGAGGGCAGGAAAAGATGGAGGGGAAGTAAGATGGAGGAGGCTGTTGCAAGGTGGATGCGTCATGTCTGCTTTCGTCGAGCTCTGCATCTTCTCCTCTCCTCCCTGGTACCTTCGTCCTTCACTCTCCCGCCCTCACTCCTCCTCTGATGAGCTGTGGCTGTTCGTCTCCCTCTGGTATCTCTCCCTCCATCCCTCTATTCTCTCTCTCCTGCTGAGCTTAAATTATTCTGCCTTTTTTTGTGCAGTGACTTGAGGATCTGTGTTGCTTCTCTCTCTCTTTCTGTCTGCCCGTCTCTTTCCTCTGGTCTTCAGTGAAACACCTCCTCTCCTTCTGTCCCTCTCCTTTCGCCTCAGCTGCCGTTCATTACTCCTCTTCGTCCTCCTCTGTCTGCTTCAGTCAGTGCGCCTCACAGTCACACATGCGCAGTGTTTTCACACATACATGCACTCACACACACACATGCACGCTCGCACACGCTCTCCCTCTCTGTCTCTGTGCTTCTGGCTCCCTCCTTCTGCATGTGGCTTGTTTTTGCCTCCCCACCCCCTCTTCTCTCTCTCTCTCTCTCTCTCTCTCTCTCTCTCTCTCTCTCTCTCTCTCTCTCATCCACACGCACACACACTCCCTCTCTTTCTCTCTCTCATCCACTCTCTCTCACTGCAGCACACACTGCAGTGGCTCTGCAGACAGGATCACTGTTATTGGTTGCCAGAGAAAATATTTCAGCCGATGAGGAACGTCAACTATGCTACCCACCCACCCCACCTCCCCCAATGAACATATGCATCAACACACACACACACACACACACATACACACACACACACACACACACACACACACACACACACACACACACACACACACACGCACAGTTTTGCACACACCAGCCAGACACACAGGAAGTTAAGGAGCAAATAGATCTAATCTACACTGTGCAGCTCATCTCAGAAAATGAAAACAAAACATAAATTCACTCTCAAATTAATTTTCTGTCAGGATGCTGACTGGAGGCTGCAGCAAAAAACAACAACAGACCCATCGCATTCAGCACCGACGACATGCTTTGTGTATTTATTTTTGTCGAGGCCTGGAAATGGATTCCTGCAAGCTCGGCCTCAAAGCACAAAATGTGAACAGTACAGCAGAGAGGTGTCATTTGCATTCAGTCGTCCTTGACTTGACTGCTAAATCTGACACGGCCGAGTTTCTATAAATTCACTCGCTGACTTGAAGGCAGCATCATAAGCTCCCACCACAGATCTGCACATGCAGCGATGTTGCATAATGAGGGTTTTTGTATCTGCTGCTGGATGGAGCCGCCATGCTGACCAATAAATAATCATCTGATCAAATGCTGTTGTGATCTGTCAGTCATTGTAAGACGGTTGTTTACATAATGTGGCCATGACACGCATAATGTAATGGAAGCAATAAGTTACCGGCTGTAACATCTGAACACCAAATAGCTGCATGTTAGATTAGTTTGAGAAGTCAGCTGTCTGTGTATTAGTTCACTAAACTCTTCTGAAGATCTTCAGACTTCTCAGAAGTGAGATGATTGTGAAAGAGCCACAGAATCAGCTCAACACATCACTGATGTAATCTGAGTTCCTCCAACTGTGGTTATTTGCTGTTCAGTTTTCTGTTATGTTCTCATTTATTTTACCCCGCAGCCTTTCTTAGGTAAATATGTCATGTTCATCATAATTTTTAAGACGAAGTGTGAAGTAATATATTCCTTATTAATGTCTTGCAGTAATGTTTTTTTAGTTATTTTAAGATAAAGCAACACTTTACTTTGATAAGTAATGTAATACATGTTTTATAACACACTATGATGTTGTAATAATTGTTTGTGTGTTAGTATTGTAGCTTCTGTATAAACAGACATTAAATGATAAATGTTAAATATGTCTTCAGAAGAGAACTTGTATTTCTTGACAAATTCTGGACATTAATAAACAAAATGTCTATTTCTGCAAAAAATGTCATAAAAGTGTGATTTAAAACCACCTTTTGAAAATTCTTAAATGTTTCATAAAGTGTATAAATGTGTTACAGGGATTCAAATGTAATATTCACTAACTACAAAACAGTTACTTATCCCAGTGATGCTGCATTAGCTTATCATTTGGAGTCACATTCAGCTTTGTGGTTCATCTCTGTGTGTGCATGGTGGACAGTCTGGTGCAGGATGTGTTGAGCCTATTTTTAGGAACAGAAAAGAGAAACAAACCTCCAGGTAAAGTCCAAACTTGTTTTCTTCACACACAGTGAATCGCGTGGTTTTGTCCAGAGTTAGAGGCTGTTTGATCAGCGTGGCCTCACAGTGAGGAGCCTACAACCGAATAAACCCCACCAACCACAACGTCTTGTTTAATGTTTCCACATGGCAGATATATATAAAAGATGTAGTGTGGGGTTTTGGAGCCTCTGGAGTTGTTTGAGTCCTCTGTGCTCTCATGCCACTTATTCCTTTTGCCGTTGACTAATTATTAAATTATTAAAGTACATTTTCACTGAGTTTTATGGCTGCGTGGATGCTTACAGTCAAATCTACTGAATTATTAAATAAGAATCAAAGTCTTTCAAACGTTGAAAAGAAAAAAACATCTTTGAGTTTGACACTCGTCATGAACTTAGTGATTCTGCTTCTGGCTCAAGTCAGACTCGAATTAAAATTCTGAAAAATAACTTGAAGATAAACAGAAAATCTCTCATGTGAAATAACTAAAAGTTGACAAATTATGTTCAAGGTTTTTATTCTATTTGAAGCAGCAAAACAAAGTTAATCCAGATCAAAACAACAAAATCTACAAAATAAAACTTTTTCGGGACCATAGCATTGTTTATTTTTCAATACACCTACATGGCTCCAAATCTTGAATGAGCAACTTCATTACAAATCATTAAAACATCTGAACCGTGAACCCGAAACATTCCTGAAATGTGTGTGCAGGACAAAGTCACAGTTGCACAGTCACAAAGTTGCAGTGTGTTTTCTCCTTTAATAATATTCCCACTGTCGTCTTCAGATAAAAGTGCAGTTCAGAGATTAGGAATTGAAGACCTCCATAATTGTAGCTGCCGGGACAATGAGACCTGTCACATGCACCGAGGCTCCAAATGGCCTCGGGCATGTTTCTGTCAACAAGGCCTGATTTCTACTTCAGCTGCAGAGCACAAATACTCTGCATTTAACTCCTGCATTCACAACCTTATCAAAATAAAAGTGCACAAGCAGTGGCATCCAAGTGTATGAGTACCAAACGTTCTCATCATGCATAATACACCATTTCAGAATAATTTAATGTTACATACTTTATTGTTGAATGCATTAATGTGTACATCACTATAGCTGTTAGGCTAATTTTGAAAAAACCTGCATGTTGTAATGTTGCATCTTGTGCCAGTAGGAGGCGTCTCACCATGTTTTATATACAGTCTATGGTTTTTACGTGTTTTTAAAGGTTCAGGATGGACTTGTGCTTGTATCATGATTGTGACATTTTTCAAAGGTGTTATTCTTCAATCAGATGATGCACTATCTCAATCTCATAACATCAGGGCTGCACAAAATACCTCCTGCAACGTTTGTGCATTTCCTCACTTAAACATTTGAAGGGAGAGAGTTGTTGTTTTTCTTCTCTCTTTTTAACTGCATCATTATAATTGTTTTAACGTATGGCAGATGCTCATTGCATGTGATGGATGTTTATTCTGACGTCTCAGGGAAACATTTGTACGGTTATGTGATTATTTCCATGTGGATAACCAAATAAATTTGTGTTTATGTCAATTTTGTATCATTAGAAAAAATGTAACGTACCCTAGTTTTTAAATGTTTTTGCAATTTATCTGTATTTAGAGTTTAAATGGGCGTATTGTTAACACATCTTTCCATCTATCTATCATCTATGCCGCTTATCGTTTGAGGATCACAAAGAGGTGGTAACCAAACCTTAATAGAGATAGTGTGTATCTTATGTTGAAAATGATCATCTCGCCCCTGTGGGGTGACATTTAACCTCTGGATCAAGTAGACAAAAACCCTCATAGTTTGGAGCCGACCCCAATAAAATGAAAAAAGAATATGGAAACTGACAGAAAAGGAAATACTTTTTACGTTTACTATTATTAAAGAAAAGCCATGAATACTTGTAATGTATCCTCTTCCACTCGTCTTTCACAAACTATCCAGTCTTTGCAATTTTCAAGGAATTCAAATCCTGTCTGGTCTCCTCAGTCCTCATCACAGTGGGTTAATGTGGCTGCAGCACCACAACCGATCTGTGTGTCCTGACTGTTGAGAGCGAGACACTTTTCCATGTTGACCTTTAACCGCTGCTTGTTTCACTAATGAGTCAAACAGATATTAGGTGATATGCAGCTGGTGGAGAATTATGACAGGTTAAAAGAGAAAAACGATAAGAGATGGTATAAATATTTATGGAGCCATCACGGTGAATGTCTCTTAAGATATGCAGCATATTAAAAAGTGATCATCTGTTTGTTATTCAGCATTGATTTAACAAGCACATTAAAGAAGGAGCATTTATCCTGAGTGAGAGCAGATTCAACCAGATGTTCTGAAGCAGCAGCCACCAGGGGGCAGTAAAGAAATTCAGACAGTGACAAAGTAATTCACAACCTCTGTTTCCTGAGACGTTTTTATTCATTAACACCTGAAATAACAAACTGTAGTGGTGCATAGATCTCAGAGCTGACACCACGCATGGACTTTGAACACACATAATGGGGAAATAGGCCTTCGGTAGAATGAGGCAGCTAATACAGAAATAGTCAGGAATTTAAAAATCCCATATTTTGTACATGAACCTACATTTATAATGTGTTACATGTCATTTACAGGCTTTTTATCTATCATGTGATGTCTTTTTCCATGATTTAGGGCAGCATGTTGAAATAAAACACGATAATATTAGAAAAAGGGGCCGGGGGGTTTTGTAAACTATAAAGAAGCATTTACACTCATTAGATCTAGAAACTGGATTTAATGCTGTGGCTGAGCGGTGACTGGGTTGAGTTAGAATAAGTGTTGTCATTATTGCTAATGCTAAAAGCCTTTTGATTATTTGATCAAGGTCGTATATACAAAATACATTTCTACTGCAACGAGCAGAATTCAGGTGAATGCAGTTCTTGCGTGAGAGTTTTGTGTCGAGAGATACTTTCTGTTTTATTTAATCATACATATTTAATCATACATTACATTCATGCAAAATCCTGTAACTTAAATATAAATTACCATACAGCAAGTGGAGTGAGTTGAGTTTCTTTAACCGTAAAACCCATGGAAGAAAACAGCCACGCACAGGAGAATGATGGCGTTGGCGTTGACGATGTTCCTCCATAGAGGCTTCTCTGAGGTGTCGGTGAGCTTTTTCTGCAGCTCCGCCTGCTCCTCCGGACTCAGCTTGGGGGCGTTTTTCTGCTCCAGGCCACAGAAGAGCATCACTGCCTTCTTGCAGAAGCTGGGATCCTCCTCAGGTTCTGGGACGGGGGAAAAATCTGTGAGAAAAACCAGCCAGTGTGCAATTGTGTGTGCCTGTAATGTAATGTACTGTCTGCTGATTACCTTCTAATTCCAAAGAGTCAGTATCGTTGTTTTGAACCCAGTCGTCCTTCTCCAGATCCACTCTCTTCTCCGTCGAGTTCCTCAGGCTCCAGCAAAGTCGATACAGCTAGAAAAACAACCAAACGAAATATTTATAACGTTTGTCATGGCAGTGTCCTTGTGTAAATGGCTGCGGGTAAATCAATGATTCATCTGGCCTTATCTCGCAGCAGCAGTCACGTACGTGTTTGTCTGCGATGGGTTTTGTCATGAGAGAGATGCCCAGGATGATGATACAGGACACCACAAACAGGATGATGGAGAAGTAGAGGTAGTGGACGCCGCATATGATGGTGGGACAGTTGGTGGGATTGGCGCAGCTGCCCGTGCCGTACGCAAACTCGGCTATCATCCTGGACAGGCCGACGAGCAGGCCAATAGTGAGGCCGTAAAACGCACCCTGAGGAAAGAAAGAAGCTTAGATACATGGATTTAAACTGACGATCATAGATGTAAAAATCAAACAGAGGCTACGTGTTCACATTTCAAATGTAAAGGCTTTCCATGTTTTTACAACATATAACATATTATGTCCATGATATTCATCTGGTCTACTGTGAGAAGACACTCGATTCCACAAGGAGTCAGAAAAGCAGTAAAACGATATTACAAATGACCCTTCTTGGTCATTCTTGCTGTGAGGCGACATGTCACCCTAAACTAACATCTTTAACTTATTAAACACTCCAAATACTTAACCGGCCATAGCGTGTCACAGTGCCATTGACTTGGTTGTGGACTCTTACAAATAACAAGTGTAAATAAAGATGCAATAGAAATGGAAACTCACAGCCTCATTGACACGTTTGCAGAAGATGGCCAGCAGGAAAACAGCTGCAATGGGTGGTGTGAGGTAGCTGGTGATGGACTGGATGTAGTCAAAGAGCTGACCGCTCTGGGCCGACTGCACCACAGGGATCCACGCTATGCTCACACCAATCAGGACCAAGATAAACACTCTACACACAGTCAAACACACACACGGGAATAGTAGCAGTTAGGAATTTGTACAATAATCAGAAATCAAATTGAACACAACCCCCGAGCGTGTTGTTTTACCTGCCGGCAATCATGAGTTCCTTTTCATTGGCGGATTGGCGGATCTTAGTGTAGATGTCCATTGTAAAGAGAGTACTGGCACTGTTGAAGATGGACGTAAGTGAGCTCATCAGTGAGGCCATCATCACAGACAGCATAAGACCTCGCAGACCTGAAACAGACAGAATAACAGATTGAAATGGAGAAGTAGATAACTTTTAGAAAAAGGCATCAGGCAAAGCTTTGCATGCGACTGACCATTGGGCATGAGATCCACCACCAGTTTGGGATAAGCAATGTTGGTGCAGCCCACACTGGCCCCACAGTATTTCTCACATAGTTCTGGCTCCACACACGCAACCTCATCTAGAATACAATGAATAAGATCAGCAACCATTTAGACTATTTAAATCCTTCATTCATTGGTTATTTAAAAAAAGAAAACACAACACACTAACCGGGGTAGAGGATCCTACTAATCATTCCAGGGAAAACCATGAGGAACATGGGCAGCAGCTTCAGGTAGCCACATAGGATGCAGCCGGCCTTCACGTGAGATAAGTTCTTAGCTGAGAGGCAGCGCTGGACAATGACCTACGGAAAGAAAGAAAGAGCCATTATCCATCCATCCGTTTTATTCTGCCTATCCGGCTAGTGTCGTGGAGGTAGCCAGTTCGATTGTGGTTTCCCAGACATCCCTCTCCTCAGCCACATTTCCAGCTATTCCTGGGGGATCCTGGGATATTACCAAGCCAGATGGGATATGTAGTCCCTCCAGCGAGTTTTGGGTTTACACTGGGGTCTCCTCCTATAAACCTCCAATGGAAGGTGCCCAGGAAGTATCCTGACTAGATACCTGAACCACCTCAACTGTCCGTTTTTGATTCACTACCCAGGGCTCGTGGCCATGAGGGTTGGAATGTAGATGGGCCAGTAAATCAATATTATTGCCTTACAGTACGACGCTGATGTGTACCAAGCGCCCTGTCCATCTCCAGCTCCATCTTCCCCTCACACGGAAACACAGACCCTGCGATACCCAGACTCCTTCACTTGGCGCAGCAAATCACCCCCAACCAGGAGAGAGCCATCCACTGTTTTCCGGCAGAGAGCCATTATACAGTCAACGGTAAGTGGTTGTTGACTCCAAACTATTATCTAAGTCTCAGGTTCAACTCAAAATATTTGCAGAGTAAATACAACCCTTAAGGCAAAGGCGCCAATCGGACATGCTCACTGAACTGCTACTCTCCTTTGTTAACTGAACAAGAATAAAGGGAAACTGACCATAAAGTGTTCATGTGTGTATCTTACGTCTTATCTTATCGGGCAACTAAAAGCAGGCCAACTAAATGGTTTTGTATTTATATAGCGCTTTTCTAGTCTTGATGACCACTCAAAGCTCTTTACAGTACAGTTTTACATTCACACACACATTCATTCATACAGTGCATCTATTAGCAGCACTTTGTTGTTCTATGAGGGGCAATTCAGGGTTCAGCATCTTGCCCAAGGACACTTCGGCATGCAGATGGGGAAGACTGGGGATCGAACTGCCGACCTTCAGGTTGGAGGACGACCGCTCTACCCCTCAGCCACAGCCGCCCGCTAACTAAGTCCACTTTAGTGCGGTCCAGCAAAAACAGGAGAGATAAAGATGCATTATGTGTTTACAAATGGTCTGTAATCAGTTGAATGAGTCGGTGTGTGTGCGATTGTGATTGTGGATTGGTGGTATTGTTTATAAATGTATTGCCCTTGAAGGAGGTTGTGTTGGTTGCTATTGTTGGTTGGTCTGCTTGTCAGCAGCATTACGCAAAAGATACGAACAGATTTTCTCAAAACTTGGTGGAAGGATGAGACATGTGCCAAGGAAGAACCCATTAAAATTTGGAACCCAGGAGTTTTTGTTTTTTTCAATTTCTTTAACATTGTTAAACTTTGTTTAGCATAAGATATTTTCACCAAATTCCCAAGACAAGACAAAGGCCCTGACTGCTCGGCCGATTTGCTTGACTGACCTGATCAGTGCACCAGTACCAAGTGGCCTGAATGGTGAGCCCGAACACCAGGCCAGGCCAGGGCAGGTCTCCCGTTATCGCGTTCCTGAAAATATGGAAGGAGTCCGCCCGAGGCTCGTAGCAACTTGCACTGATGTTACCCGTCATAGAAGGGACTGCCTCCATGTAGCGCTCCTGGAAACGCTCATAGCCTCCCACCTCATTGAAAGCTGAAGATATGTGAACAAGGTGGAATAAAGTACATTTTTACTCCTCTGTCACAGACTGGGTTTGTCCTGTCATAATAACGTATAAAAATCAAAATAATACAATATTACCAAAGCCCATAAGGATGAAGGATCCAACAACCATGATGATGGTCTGTAGGGTGTCTGTGTAGATCACGGCAGCCAATCCACCTAGAATACACAACAATAACTTTATCAATCAACAACATTTATTTCCACTAATCTACATAGTAAAATCACTGTGGAGAATAAATCAACTAATGTTCATACATCATCCAATTCTTCTCGCCAAATTCAGCATTACGTCTAAAGTGAGGTTTCACTGCTTAACCTGCGAAACTAAACTCATGTGTGGATTCATTGTCACAGAACAGCAACAGAAGGCCACTCTCTGCTTATCACAGTCCACGGGTAATTAACCACAACAACACACCACAGATAAACGGGCCAGGAGAAGAGCGTGTGCATATCTATATGTCTATGTATGGCCTTACCTTTACCCCCAGTCAGGGTGCCATTCAGAAAGTAAGATAAGACTCCTCTGGCTGCTGTTTACGAGTTTCATGTCGGTCTACTAAAAGTTAAAGGAAGCGAGTGCATCCTGAGTGAACAGACCTGTGACGGTGTACAAGGCGGTGATCGATAGTAGCATGATAACAGCGAGGTAGATATTCAGTCCAAGTGCCTGGTTGATGAAGATTGCACCAGAGAACATGTCAGCCTGAGAGGAGAAGAGAAAACATATAATTTATATCAATATGTCCAACACTGGTTCATGGATGAAATAGAAATATTGCATTTGAGTGATGGTAGCTTATAGGGCATGTCTGAGGGTGACTTACTGAGATCTTGGTGAAGACATACAGGAAGAGGGAGAGCACAGAGAGATAGATGCGAATACGATGACCCCCAAACCTCCTCTTCAGGTACTCGGGCATGGTGATGATCTTAACACACCCACAAATCATAAGGTTTAAATGAACTCTCTAACTGTAAATACAAACATCAGTTCACAACAGATGTAAATGCACATGTGGAAAGGGGAATACATTTGTGTGTGCGTAAAAAGTGAGTGTTTTTTTGTGTCTAAAATATTTGTTGTGTTTACCTCAGCTTTAATGTAGATGGGCACAAAGATCCATCCCAGAATGACAACCACGATGAGAGCCTGAAACACACACACACATACACAAACGCACACACACACACAAGGATATAAGCAATAAGCAATCACCATTTACGGCAAAAATTGAATTCTGACGTTGTGAATCGAGTGACATTCACATGATAATGTACAGATTTGTGTTACAGATCAGAAATACATTTGTGTAAGAAGTGATAGTTGGGAAATTGGAACATCAGTTATACTCACATTCCATTCAAATCCACCAATGGCTATTCCTGAGGCCGCTGCAGTCCCAGCGATTCCTACAAAGTGGCCACTGCCGATGTTGCTGGCAAATAGTGACGCTCCGATCTGTGGAGTGCAGCGTTAAATATGAAAGTGATGTAGATGCACAATTTCCTGAAATTTAAAACAACAAAAACATCAGGTGGAACTTGTCAAGTGTAGCCTTATCCCCACCAAATGTCTAATTTAAGTTAATTTTAACTTGTTAACTTTAATTTGAACAAACTTAATTCATTTGTGTGTTGCCAATTGAAGTACTTTCTTCGTAAATCCACAGTGAACTGCAACTATTGATTACAATTCTTTGTAATGTGGTCAAGTGGATTAGAAAGTACAGATATTTAAAGTACACATACATGAAAGATTTACTCAAGCACAGTAACTACGTAAATGTATTTTGTTGCATCCATTATTGCAGAGTCCACATTTATGTTGTGAAGTGCATCAACACTGACAGTGGTCTAAGCCTACTGTGTATTTCTCTCTTGGAATACCATCGAGTTGCCAATCACTCTTCTAGGTTAATTAACATTAAGGTGTATAGAGTCATGGGAAGTGCCATTTGCATTTGTTAGCCCTAACACTGATTAATGATTAGTTATAGCACTGTCTAATAATTGTAAATGAATATCAGTGATGATGACGTCCCATCATCCCTTTGTTCCTGCTGATGCACCACAGTCGTTACACCATCCCATAGCGTGTGTTGTGCTGTGTCACGTAACCAGTGTAATTAATAAGTAGCCCACCGGATGATACGCACTCCTGATTAGTGCTTCATATTTCATACCACCAATTAGCACAGTAAGCTTGTGTCTCTGCAGCTGTTATTGCTTTGTCCTGACTGTAAGAGATTGACCTTGACAACCATGGAAGTGGCTCTCTGATCAATGAGTTACCCACCGGCCACCACACCATGCTCCTCCCTGCGAGGAAGAAGCCACCGACAGTGGATCGGTTGGTGCGAACCATCGCCTGCAACGTGAGACGGGGACATTTTAGAGGAACCATAAATGCTATTATGTGGAAAAGCAACAGCACATATTCCAACACTCCCTGCACATTTGTCAATGATTGCATTTTATTTCATTACATAGCTGCTGTAAAAGTGGTCAAGAGGAAAAAAGCAGAAACATGCAAATTTAAAATCTCGGTAAAATTATTGCAATAAATGATGCAAATTTAACAAAGGAAGTGTTAAAATCCTCTGATCTGCTGTAAAACAATTATTAAAGGTTGTTAAGTAAGATAATATATCTGCAGAATATGAGTGAACTCTGTTCTGTTTCCAAGTTTCTGCTGTGAAGGTACTAAGACAACTTTGTTTTCAAAAGTGAGAAGCGTCTTAAATCGGCCCATAAATAATGATTTTATTGTGTTTTCCCACAGATGAAATAATACATATTATCAATATATGTATTTTCATAATCACTTTATAACTTTGTTTAGCTACGTTTTATTATTATTAGCATTATAATGACATTTTCCATCGTGGCCCCAAACAGACAGAATCTCTCACAGCCATAAAGCCGAAGAGGAGTCAACTATTCACAGACAGGAAGGATTCAAATAATGTTACTGGACAACTCACCCATACTCCGACAGCCAACACAACCAGAAAGTAAATCACAATGACGGAGATATCTGCTGCATTGTTCAGGGCCACAGTGGTCGTGTTGCTCCTCGTGTTGCTCCTCATGTTGCTCCTTGTGAGGGACCATCCAAAGTAGTCTTGAGACATCTTGGCCGAGAGTGTGACCAGAGAACAGGAGAGTTTCTGGAGTCGCTCCTCTTTGACTGAAGCACCTGCTTCAGACTGACTGTGTGTACCTGGGTCCTGCCTGATAGAGTGTGTGTGCATGTGTGTATGTGTGTAAATGAGTGTGGGAAGGAGAGGGGGGTGTTATCTAATAAATGACCAGATATGGTGTTTGGTTGTATCTGAATGTACATATGAACCTGGCCAGTAAACATAAGTGTTCATGTGAAAATTAAATATGTAAAAATGTTTAACCTTTTAGCAAATAATTCTGTTTAACATTAACCCACAAGGAAATGGCTCATGAACAAAGGACCTACAGATAAACTTCATCAGAATTCAATTCCATTTAATTCAATTCATTTCAGTTCAATTTAAAATCAATTTCAATTCAATTAATTTAAAACTAAATCATTTAATTTTGAATTCATTATAAATTAATAAAGTTATAAATTTAAATAATTTTAATTCAATTTAAATGTAATTACAGAAGTTTCCTTTAAATTGTAAAAATAAAAGTGTGTTGTTTTTAAAACTATTTTTAAAACACAACTGAATAGATAGCTCATAATGGAAGTAAAACCATTTTACTGTGTGTTATAACAAACATTTACTGCTCCCTCCCACTGACTCTGTCAGTAAATACAACAGAAAAAAAACATAATTCCTGGTGATTAATAAATTAATAGTTTTATGTATTCATGTTTGTAGGATCATAGATCAATTAGCTGTATCGAGTGACTGTAAAATACGATTATCAAATACATGAGAATATTTTTTCCATCAAAGCAAGTCCTTTACCTTTGAGCTCTACTTAAGACCTGCCAATAAGGAAATACGATCACATTTACTGTAATTCGATGACAAATACAAGGCACTTAACCCTGACTCCTCCCGCCCATAGTGAAGAACACCAAACATCTTAATACACTCGAGAGTTTCTGTGTTACTTATTAGTTCGAAAGGCCAAAGTTTGAGGGAATAATAAACAGAGAAGATGACGGTCAGTTTTCATTGTTTAGACTCTGTCTGTACCTCAATCAAGGCCGAGCAATCTCTTCAAGTCTGTCTCGCACTTATACAAATAGATAAATACATGGAAATAATGAAGGATCTGTTTGAACTCATAGATCTCAACACCATAAATATGTGTAAGTATGCAAAGAAATCAAGTTTCCAACATTATCTCCTGAAAAACTTTTTTTTTAAAAACATTCCTGGATCTGCACCTTACATACAAACCAAAGTCTAGTGTGTTCTTCCCTGATCCAGGCCCCACCTCTGCACCAAGTTTGCTGCAAATAGTTTCAGTGCTTTTTGTTTAATCCTGCTGACTCACAAATGCATCAGAATGAGGTCAACACATCTTTGCTCATGTAATGGAAAACATCTTCTGAGAGATATGTTAGTAATAGGTGCATGAGATTGTTCAGTTTGTGCTGTTAAATCATGTTTTTCCAAATATATCATAGAAATAAGTCGTTGTTGTTGTACCCATCTTTGGACACAAGGTGGAATTGTTGTCCTCCATTGTAAATCTGATTTTAAGACAGCATGGTTCAGAAACAATATATAAGCACACGTCCAAACTGGAAAAGCACAAGGTGCCGGACAGAATCGACACAAAATCTGTAAGTGAACATGGGAGGCGATTAAAGTGTTTGTGGGAACTTCTACTGGTGTGTGGACATTTCTTGTCCTCTGGACCAGAATCAGTACTGATTGTGTATTCGAGGAAGCTTCCTGCAAAAACAATACATTGGAAAACTAAAAATGCTAAAATAAAGGTAAAATTGATGAAGAAATAATGGAAATGATAACTTTAAATAACCACCCCCCTCACACACTAAGGCCTTATTATCTGTACAACTATAAAGACTCTCAGCCGCCTGTAGGTGTCTCTGCAGGACACTAATCAGTGACACAGCAGCTCAGACCAAAGAGAAGCAGATATTTCATATTTAACGGTCATTTTGCATCATGTCTGAGAACAAATCACACAATAGTATTGATTTCACATTCATTCACCCGGGTGTTTACACTCATGTTGGATGATCACACTGCTTCTCTACAGACGGTGCTTGATTGACAGCTCCCTCACTGTCCTGTTAGCTTTGAATCAGATGACATCATCACACCTTCAGCCTGACTGCAGGTCTAATCAGCCAGAGACATTAATTCTGTGCAGTTGAACCTTTAAGGGGTTCTGGTCGTTGTCAGAGATTAAAACTGTGAAAGTCAAAAATCTAATCAAGCTCCAGCAAATTCCACACATTAATAGATATTAATTCCCTAAATATGCCTGATTTATGTAATCAAGAACCATGAATTATTCACAGGGAAATCAATGAAAATGTCCAAAAAATGTATGATCTATCTCACAATGTTAAAGATAAACGATTCCTGGATACACTGACCCATACTTCATCCTTCCCCTGCATTTCGTGGTATAATCTGACCTGTAGTTTTTGTGAGTCATATAACGATAAACAGGACAAATGTCCACTAAGCACATGAGACATGTTTCCTCCAACAAAATGCATCATTTCACCTTGGGACCCTTTTTGAAAACACCCATAAAGTTGATTATAGACAATAAAAAAATTTAAAATGCTTTTAAATTCTTGTTATTAAATGTCTGTGATCTAGTTTGCACTCAGTTTATTTAAAGCTGTTCTACTGAAATGAAATATGTGTGATCCTGAAGCAGTGAGTAGGGATGTCTTCAAATATGAGTTAATTTCTGTCACTCCTTCAGACCTTGAATTGAACCCCCCCCCATTACTCCGGCCACAAAATCCAATCTGTGGCTGATTTCATGCACCAACCTCTTGACAACATTCGAGTCGTTCCTCAGCACCTATGCCCCCAGTGAGTCTGGACCAGTTTGACCTGCTAAACTGCTGCTTGCAGCTTGATCTGTCATTTTAATGCCGACATCCAAGTCCAAGGTTATAGTCTCCATCACCGCTGAAGCAGTGGGGGAAGAGCAGAGGTGGAACCAGGCGAGGAAGCAGAGAGGTAGTTATTGGTGTTATGATTGATGATGTGACAGAAACATAAAAGCATATATTCATTGCAAAAACTGAAGATCTAAGAACCAAGTGCAATAATCCTACAGATTAAAAAGAACTAGTTAGCCTTGTTTTTAGAATAAATTGATTATCTAGTGCTTTCTGAGGAGGGTCACTTGCCTTGTCTTGATAAGCACCCTTATCTTTATCTGTGTTATCTTTCACTAAACACACAGGGAATATGTGAAGCTTCCACTGTAGAAGCCTTGTCAAAGCCCATGGCACAACATAAACATCTAATTTCAAGCATCGAGAATTTTGTGGTTAACGTGAGATGGTAGAGTTACAATGAAAATCAAGTTCAAAGAAGAACACTGACAATTAAATCTCTTTTATTGATTATCACACACAAAAACAAAACCTTAAGGTATGTACAAGAAATAACTGATCATTTACAGTATAGTTTATGCATTGACATTGACATTGACATAACATTAACTCTTGAGTAAGGTGTGCACTCACAATAATGATTTAATGTTGATATTGATAATGGTTACATGCATGTATTGAATTTTTCCTTTAATCTAACACGCATTAATATACGACAAATTATTTTTATTTGAATATTATATATACAACTATATACAACTAATTCCAGTCAGTAAGAAAGTCATCAAATAAAGTGCCTGCTTTTCCAATTTAGCGGCAAAAAAACAAGTTAAAACCTTTAACAATGTTATTGGATTTGTGTTATCATTCCATATCAACCAACAGAGGAAGAAACAAAACCATAAGAAATGACCACCACAGCCTGGATTTTGTGGAGAGGAAGACATAATGTGGGTGAGATGAGGGAGTTATCAGACCAGTATTGTTACGAATGGCTGCTTGAAATCTCTAAATGGGGACAATCAATATTCACTTGAATGAGAATCAATCACTGGAATGAGGCCAGCGCTCAGTGGGGATTAAGCCTCGGTCACACCTGCTGATTTCAGACCCAGAGAGGAGATCTGTGCCCTCCTCTAACACCTCCGCACGGGTCAATGTTTCCTCAGACGTGTTTGACTTCATGAGGCTCAGTTTAAATCTATTGTCCTCCAAGACGAGAAATCTGATCACAAAGCTGGCGAGTGCCTGAGTGGTGTTTAAAATGCCTCAGAGCCGATCAGATCAGCAAACAGCAGCGAGACTGCAAACAAACAGTGCTGAGTAGTGCGAGGAATTGATCTCTGGCAGGAGTTGGCTGCTCATACACAGCAGCCTGTAGTCTATATGAAAGTGTGAGAAAATACTGTAGTTGTCCTGGCAAACGGAGCAGCGATGTGTGTGTGTGTGTGTGTCCTGTGGTCAAGACAGTCACAATTGTATCTTACACGAATTTGTGTCTACATGTATGATTCAGGCGGAGGGGCCCATGGACTGAAGCAGGGACGCTAACCCCTCAGGCCTGACCTCAGACGGAAGGCGTATGGGAAGTATTTTATCTTGTGACTTCAAGTTACTGCTTCACATTGTGCTTTGTCCATGTTTCAGGTTAAAAAATCTCAAGTACAAACATCTATGAATGGAAGATTTTTCCTTATTTGAATGGAACTCTTTTACTGCAACAAGACCAGAACCAAGAGGAGAGAACACATTTATCCAGGCCTTAAAATGCAGCCTTAAAATGCAGCCTTAAAATGCAGCCTTAAAATGAAGCCTTAAAATACACTACGGCACTTCGAATTTAAATACGTATCTATGCTTTTACATTTAGCTTGATTAATTGTCAGAGTTAATATCCTAATAATATACAGTGGCAATGGCCTATTTTCAAGACCTACATTTTTGTTTTTTAAATTAGAAAATACTAAATGTGCGAGTTTGTATTATTATTTTGCTGTGAATATAATACTAGTAATAATAATACTTGTTGTTATCATTTTTGTTGGATTAACTGATTATTTTAAACATCAGAAAACAAAACCAGCATTTCACACGATTATTTTCACATTATCAGAGTTTGTTTGATTCAGGTTGTGTCTTCTTGAATGACTCTCACATAAAGGCCTCACCCAGAAGTTTGATAAAGCATCTCTCACAAATCAAAGAACCAGATCGATGCCAATGTCAGTCAATAGGAAACACCGTGGAGACTGGCCTGGAACTGAGTCACACACATTCTGATAACTCTTATACACTCAAATGGGCTGAGGATGTAACTGTCTTGTAGTTCACGTACTGAATTACGAAAGTTCACTTCCACCAATACTTTGATGATTGGATGTATCTACTGTGCAATGAATGAGCAGTAAAGAGAGACGTGGCAGAGTTCACTTGTGGGCCAGCATAACTCGTTTGCAGGAGTTCAAGAGTTGTAATCACTACACCATCCCTGGGCATGGTTCCATGTTCTATGACAGAGGGGCCTTGTAACCACAAGCCATGACAAAGACTGAGGGGTTTTCACACAAGCAGCTGTTGATTTCGTGCAGGGAAGACAAGGGTGAGGGGAGAGCTTTCTGGTGATAAGCTGGAACTTGCACACACAAGCCCCCCCGGAGGCGGTCGTTAGAAGTGATGCTTCCCGGTGATGTCCCCCCCTCCCGCTGATCACACTTGGGTTCACGTGAGCAGGAAAAAGGGGCTCTTAAACGAAGGAATGGATTTTAGGGCCACATGACGAGTACAACACGAGTAATTAATATTTAGCCTGTGTTGATGATTATTATGGGCGTGGGTTTGACCTTTGACCAGGTGGCTGGTACTTAAGGACAGGGGTATGGGTCTGATATTTTCTGTTCACCTATCCATCCATCCACTGTCTGTCATCTATAAATCTAAGGGTCTGATAATTTCAGTTGACCTTTCTTTTGACGTGTCTGTCCATCCATCCATCTATCATCCATCCATCCATCCAGTGCCTGTCATCTATATATCTATTTATAAGGGTCTAGTAATTTCAGTTGATCTATCTATCTATCTATCTATCTATCTATCTATCTATCTATCTATCTATCTATCTATCTATCTCTTCATTCTGTTATTGTGTTGGCCACTAGGTGGCGCAGTCACACAGCTCTGCAGAAATGATGCATCACTGTGACGTGAGGGACAATAAACTGAAAGAGCTCTGGTTGCACTAAAAACACAAAAGCACAGTCAGAGAGATGGAGTCCATGTTTTCATTTCATTTCATCAACTGTACTGTGTTATTATTCTGCAGGTCGGAGGCTGAGCTCAGCTCCTGTTGTGTTTGGCGGCACATCAGCAACAGTAAAGTATAAATGACCCAACAGTGATCTTTTAATAATCTTTAAAATCTTCTCATAATGTTTTACTGCAGGTGAATTCTTTAGCACTTACTGCAGATCCATCAACTCACTGAATGGCTCATTAATCCTGCATCAGCACTTTACTAACACAAAGCAATAACTACCGCTGAATGTTAGTGTATTTTGTATTTTAGCGTATTTTTAAGCACCGGATATCCTATTATAATTGCACTAGTTTTTACTGTACTTGATTTTATTCTGTATTTTACATCCCCAGATATATGGGGAGGAGGTTATGTGTTTTTGTTGTAATCGTAAAGTATTGAATCTTGAATATCGTGTATCACATTGTTACTTGTATGTACTGGGTGTGAAACACTGCACAGTCCATATAATGCTGTTAAAATACAAATATACATTTTTGTCATTGAAACAAAATGAATATTTCCTTTAAAAAAAGTAGTGTTGTATTCAGCATGAGTCCCACCAGTCAGTCTTTAGTCCAGTTTAAACAACAAGGATCCTTTTCTGCTTCCTCCTGTTTTTTAAAATATATATATGTATATGTACTTTTTCAGTCAGTGGAAAGTGGTGGAAGAGACTTTCACAGGAGAACCAGCTTCTACAAGTTCAGGTCAAGAAACATGGCGCAGAGGGAGTGTTATATCCGGGGATGCTAACGCTAACGCTAACCAGGACAGAGAGGACCCCCAGGAAGACAGCGAGCCCGAAGCCTGACGTGAACCCAGGTGGGATTCACCTGCTGTCACTGGGTCCGCGTGTGGACGAAGCTACAGAGAGGTGAGCTTCATGGTTTAGTCATTAGAAGTAATCAACAACAACAACAACACATTATTGTTGTTTGTTGTTGTTTGTGAAAACCTGGTCACAACCTGGAAAGTTTAATGACACTTATAATGGACGTTTGACTTGATTTCCAAACAACACAATAGGAGGTTTAAAGAAATTGAATATTATATACATGTTTTTTTTTAATACTTGTTCATGATGGACCCCCCACTGTCAGTATGTCGAGTTTCAGAAGATTTCAAAGTAAAATCTGCCCTGATTGCACATCTGATCCAAAGTTCATTGGAGAGAGTTCTGATTGAAGCAGCTATTAGCAGCAGTGGAAAAAGAAAACCTTCCATCACAGAGAGGAGACCATTTACTGCCTAATGGCATAGAGAGAGAGAGAGAGAGATTGGCCTGTCAACAATCTTGCACCAATTTCAGTCAAATTTCCTGAGTTTCCTTTTTTTTAACCTCCTGCTTTTAAGCCCCCATTATCTTCCAGCCCTCTCCTGTTTTTAATTTTTTTATTTTGTGGCAAATATCATTTACTTTAGGAATTATTTTCAGGGAAACATTTATGTCTTTACCTAAAATGAATGTAAAATGCAGTTTGTACCCAAGATTGTTTATCACCTGTCATTTAAACCATTTTTCCATTTTCAAATTGCAGGTTATTTTATACCGATTGAAAAAAAAACTGCCTATTCATTCTGATTCCACATAAATGCTGACATTTCTTTTAAATCTGACACCTTGAATTGATTTAGCCCTGGATGCTTTTATACAGGTGTCCTAATGTACCATCCTCTCCTCCCCTCATCTGAACCCTTCCCACTTGCTGAACATGCAGTCTGAACATACAGTACCTGAACTATAAATCACCGATGACATGTGCAAAGGTTTCCTCCTACAATCTGATAAATGCGTATGTCTGGATTCAATGACGGTTACAGCACGCGGTGGTGTTCTTTTGTGTAGCAGTATCTCAGACTTTTTATTTTAAGGCCTTACACATGTGTAAATATATTTAGAGAGTTTTAGTGCACTTTAACTTATATGCATCTCATAATGATGTCATGCAAAAAGGAAAATAACATAATATGAAACAAAATGAATAAAACCTATAAAATGTTTGAATAAATCAGTTGTGTCAAAACCTACTTTTGATGAGAAAGTAATTCAAGAAAATTGTATTTATTCATTTAACGTACGCGTTCGTTCATCGCAATCCTTGATGTTTTCACGTGGAAAGACAAAGTCATGACTCCAAACTTGACTTCCCCCTTGTCCTCCCACTGTCTGTGGATTTCATGTCCACCATCAGTGAAAACAACTCACTTGAACCCAGTCAGTATCTCCAACCAGTGCTTCTGCCTGACCCTCAGTGACCATCCTGCAATTAATATGTGGCAACGTGATGAACAGCTTTTTAGAAACATGCACAAAGCACACAATTAGAGAAAGACATATTGTACAGATCAGTTTTAAAACTCAGTATTTGGCTTGGTTTTAAAATAAACAGATTTATAATGCAGGAGCCATTTTGAAGCCATTTCTGTTGCTGTCGTTGTGTGTATTCTCAGACAAACAGGCCCTTCTCACAGCAGACATTTTGACTTGCTTTAAACCACTTAGGTTGGTGGCTGAGGAGGAGTTGTATTTTGAATTGGGGTTTTTATATACAAAGATATCTCTGTCGTATAAACACAAATTCAAATGTATTTCATAGAACCTCCATTTTATAACGTTCTAACAATGAATATGTCAAAAGATAATGTCTGGAATATCAAAATATCAAGGATCCACATATTTTATTTTAAATGTTAAAGATATATATATATTTTTTAGCTCTACCACATACTCCTGTGAAATGTCCAATGAGACAAGACATTGATAAAAGCAACAAGGACAAAGTTAACAATATTTAGAGTGATAGCCAGTTATAAATTTAAGTTTTAATATTATTAGATGCACATACATCAAGACTAAAATGATCAAAAATGTTAGCTCATATGGTGTTAGTGATAAAGCATTAGAGGCATTTTTAGAGTTGTGTAATAAAGTATGGCAGGAGGGCAGACTGCCCAGAATTTGGAAGCCAGTAAGCCTATTAATTATAGGTGGATTGCTCCTCTGAAATGGTATCTTTGTGATCTTTGTGAAGTAATGGAACAAATGGCAATGAAAGGATTTACAGAGGCTGGAAATGTATCATGTCTTTACGAGGGGTCATGGGATTGCGGGTCACGATGGAAAAGGAGATAAATTGGGAAACGGGTTGCATCTGTGTTCTTGATGTGGATGGAAATGAGGATTTATATATTTGAGAGTTAGTCAGTAATCATAAAGAAATGATTCCTGTCATCAGGTGTTGTATTTACCCGGAGTTTGAAGAATAATCTATTTTGTTCCTTAATGCAAAATATACATTAGTTGACCGGAAAGATGTTCCATCGTTCCAGCAGTTCAAACAACATTTCTATAAGTTGTGCAACCAGGTCTTGTGCAACATGCCCTTGAACCAGTCAATTCAATTTTGTAAAAGCTGCATTTGTGAAACAGTAAATAGTATCACCCTCCTCTGATTTGGAAGGATAACTTTATATTCATCTAATCTCATCAAAAATCAAAGCCTATAATTTACTTATCCTGCTAGAAAGTATTGTTTGTTTTTCCAAAGCCTGATATAACCTGTAACCCTACTTTTGTACAAAAACAAGCCATTAATGCATACGCCAATGTTTGAGTGACAGAGTTACGCCCATCCGTCAGCCAAATTCCTACATGACTAAGTAATGACAGATAGTTGGAGTTTTCTCATTGGCCGTTTTTTCTTTCAACATGAGTTTGTGCAAACACTTATATAACTTCCTCAGGGGGGCTTTAAGAGGCGACCTTTCAGACCCCCCCCCCCCCCAAAAAAAAATGCACCCATCAACAAATCTAAAACAAGACTCAGTAATAGAGTTAATACAAGTTGATAAGAATGAGGATTTGGGTTAAGGGGCTGAGTCAGAAGTCCCTCAAACAGGTCAGGTCTTCATCTGGACAGCTGGCACTGTTTTAACTAGAGGAAACTGATTGATGCAAAGCAACTGCTGCTTCTCTGCCTGAACGCCGCTCTCCGAGCTGCTGTAGTATAACATGCATATGCACATTGATGTGTCAGTTAGTCACGAAAAGCGAGTTAATCGAGGACCGTGGCCAATCAGGATCACGCTCGTAGAAAAAAGTGGCACACCAGTTCACGCCCAGAGCAGCAGATGCACAAAGCCTCGCAGGCAGTCAATAAGGGCAATGCAGTGTGTTTGTATACAGTAAGCAGAGCAGCAAATGAGGTGGAGTTAACTTAAGGCAGTATATTTGTTTCCACAGGCTTTTCTATCAACATCCAAACAGTTCGGATGATGCAGTAATCGATACAGATAAGCCACAAATGATATTTTACCCTCTACATTTCTGAGTTGTGTTGCAAGTGAATACAGAGCAAGCTGTTTATAAAATATCACAAAAAAAAAAAGTGCCAAGATGAATCTTTTTTTCCCTTGCTGAAAAGAGTAGGCACAGAGGCACAGGGAGGCTGAAGAGACACGGTGTGCCGCAGTGACAGTCGGGTGCTTTTCATCTGTAGAATGAAAGAAAACTGAAAGAACACGCCTCACATCCTGAACCCCCCGTGCCACCCGAACATGTCACACTGTCCTGAACCCATGATTGGCAGATGATATGACTAATATATCACTGAATCCCCCATTATCTTTTAACGGTAACATATCACAGTATTATCTGTATGACATTGCATGCTGTTCTTTTTCAGAAACTTTACTTCAGCAGTCTTACTGTGATCATTTGAAAAGATAACTGAGAACATGAAAGCTTCATATTCAGATAACCACACATTCATTCACTGGGAGTAATGAGTGTTGAAATATGGAATAAAAGAGGGAGAAATACAGATTTAATACTCTAGTATTCAGTTCATATTGCTTGTGTCGGGTTTGTTGGTGCCACTGCCAGGACAGTCGGAATCTATTAATTAGAATTGTCCTCCGGGGACAAATAAAGTTGTTTTGAAATAAATCTTTTTAGAGATTCTGTGGAATTCAGTTCCGCCCTCCACAATCTGTTTGCTGTTGAATCTGTTTCTCAAGTGAGTCTTATGTATCCACATTTTTTCATCATGTGTTTTCTTAAGCTGTGATGCATTTAGCTTTCTTGGCCACTGTATTTGTTAGGCTTGAGGATCATGATTGAATTGGTATTATATATAATCACTGCCAACTCTGCAGAGCCTGATTGATACCACTGGTTACCAAGGAGGTTTTTTTTGTTTGTCTGTCGGGCCTTGATATCCGTTCCACATAATGACCTAGTTTTGCATTGGTTTTGTTTTCTAATGTTGCTCATTTAAATCTTTAAAACTAATAGAATTTGAACCCTCATCATTCAATGAATTGAATTGATTGATTGAATCCCCAAAATCTCTAAACACCAATATGACTGAGCCTGAACCCTTAGTCTTATTGTTATGATAGTATTTCCTGATCAGTCATGTGCCATCACACACAACCTCTCGCTGCTGAGTTAAATATAAGTCACATTTGATATCCTTTGATTCAGCAGAAGAATGTTGGCACACATATTTAACTGATGCGGCAAAGCTCTGTAAGATGGACTTGATCAAAGTTTTTGGCTTCACCAGAGGTCAGGTAAGGTAGACCACTGTTTTCAGAGCATCCAGGCTTCAGCAGAGATTCCTGGTATTGTTTCACACACAATAGCAACGCAACTTCAGCGAACATTGTTCTGCTGTTAATGATATCAAGCGAGAGGTTTAGTCCTGGGCCAACTGTTCCTGCGAGCGTCACTTTCAGAGGGAGCACATAAGAGAACAAAAGCCATGTGTGATTGGGGTCGATAGAGAAATGCTCAAGACAACGGTTACATTCAGTGTAGATAGCTGCAGAGGAAGACTGTAGATGGTTCACTGGCCAGACTGTCTGCGGGGCCTGCAGTCTCCTGGCATATCCGGCTGGCACAAGAGGAGGCCTAACAAAACAACAACTGAGCCTGCAGAGAAGGTCTCAAATTGGCTGTGTATAAAAGGAATTATTTCAGTACACAACACATTTTCAACATCTGAGACGTAATAAGATATAAGATTTTAAATTGGTCTATAACTTCATTTGAGCAAATGTTAGTAAAAAAAAACGACGTATTAACCGTCTGAATTTGGATATCGTGCATAAATCACTGATATAATATTGCCTACACTTCAAAGACTTGATTGTAATTCTGTTTCTCACAGCTCACTGGCTTCTGGCTGTGTTAATATGCAGTTTTAGCACAGGCACACATCACTTCCTTTTAAAAATCCACTAATCTAGACCAGCACATTGATAAATTAACATTATTTAAATTCAAAAAATTCAAAATTCAGCAATATTTTATCTCTTAATCAGTCATGGTTCTAACAATGACACTGCGTTAGATAGGATCCAATGTGTGGATTGATTAAAACTACATGCAGCGGTAGCATAGAGGGTAAGAAAGGTTTGACAGGAGACTTTAATAGATGTCAAACGGGTCAAGAGAGGACAGTGGCTTTAACTGCCTCAAAGACAGATGGTTCACAGCCAGATGTCAGGGAGGGGTTGATGATATCAGTCAGGAAGTAGAGCAGATCAGCAGTGATGGTCCGCGAGGGGAAGAGAAGGGAGCGGGTTCACGGAAGGCAGAAGATAAGTCCACCCATGGGAATTTTTTTAGGACTTCATTTAGGATGGGATGAAGGAGACATTAAGCTCATGTTAGAGGGGTCAGTGGAGGAGACAGTGACCAGAGGGTAGCCTGCAGGATGATCCTCGGCTTTCATCGCTCCTCTTTCTGGAGCGAAGAGAGGAGGGGGGGGGAGTGGTGCCAAGTCGAGAGCAGAGGATCGAGACGAGCCTCTGTGGGTCAGAAGCAGAGATGTGGATTTAAAGCGGTAAATAGCTGATCTGACAGCGGATAGAGGCGAAGAAAAGAGGAGATGAGATTCTAAAAGTCTTCCAGGAAAGCAGATTTGTGGAATTTGCTAACAGTAAAAGGCTGGTGGCAAGGACCTTCGTCTTCTCCTTTTATCCTTTTTCTTTTTTACAAATGTCTAAATGATTCACGAGTCCTAGAAATAGACAGGGCCACGGAACATGGCAGGGATTATAGATATTTATTGTTTCACAACTGTCTTCATAGGGCCAAGAATTTCTGTTTGTGCCCATGGTTGTTTGTGAACTACTTTTTAGAAATGCCCTCAATCTCTTCTCCTTATTAGATATTGGAAGTCTCAATACTGATGATAAATCTGGGTTTGGACCGGCTCCAGCTTAAATCTGACATCGACAGTGAAAAATGTTTTGACGTTTCCAAAATCTAAAAGTAAAGGCAGAACTAATTCTGATCAGGGCTTATTAACATTTATCATATCACACTTTCTTCGATATGATGATATAGCCTCTCTTGATCGACCTTCTAGTTAAATTCCTCCAAGGACATTTGTTTTCATCTCTATTTGTTTGTTTGTCTGTCTGTTATTTAGCAGGATTATGCAAACATTTATTGACGGATTACTACAAAACCTGCTAGTAGAATGCGGTATGGGTCAGGGAAGAACCCGCTGAATTTTTTTGTAGAGCCGGATGAGGAGGCGGATCCATGATTTTTTTTTCACTTACCTTAAGGCTTTTGAATTTTTTCTTGATTTGTCAGAGAATAATTCATTGGTCTTGATTTAAAAAAATGTGGCACGGAAAGGGGAAGGATATTTATGAGTCTGTGCAATTTGGTGCAGATTAAAATAAAAATCCAGTTCTAGTGAATTTAAATGTGGTTTCATAATGGGGCTGTTGGGCCTTGACAGAGATATGCGCTCTACTGAGTGACATACTAGTTCTATGTGAAAATATTCTCTTTGAAACTGTAAGTCTGTATTTGCTCATTTAGGTTTAATGCTTGTAAAACACACCCTCCACAGTGAACACTATGAGGTATTTGAAATAAATTACATTATTATTGCTCTGATGATGTGTAACATGGGATGTTTACTTTTATTTCTGTCTCTTTTTCATAGCCGCAGGAATTTCACCCAATGGGAGATTAGCAATAGCCACTAACATGTATTTGTACTTATGCATGTTGCTAATTGTGTTGATTCTCAAACTAGACTGTTTATAAGCTACCTCTATGAAAAATGCCCCTGCAATGAATCAGTCAGTGGCATCAACATCAGCTGCGTAGCACCACCATGTGACAAGCAGTCCTTAGACCGACCACTTTGCCCTTTAAAAAAACTACAAATTCCTCTTATTTACTTTCTGGTTCATCTGGATGAATAAATAGAGAACGTTTCTGTACCTCCTTTGATTATTTTGTTTGATTCATTTTGTTTTTAGCAGTTTATTCTCCCATTCTGTAACTCAGAATGGGTTACAGAATGGGACCACATGATAGTCACAAGGCATGATTGCAGCGGAACTCTCCCTTCTTCTGTGTTTTATTTATGTTCATCTCACAAACAAATTCCCAGTGTTGCTTAAATCAATCCACATAGAGCCCCCTCCCCCTATGACCCCAAGAGGGGATGTTAATCCATATTAGATTGAAGAAATATGTAGAAAATAATTATGTTAAAAAAAAACGTAGCATTGCAATGCTGTAATGTTTTTCATCAATACTAAATAATGTCAAAACATGAAAAATAATCAATAGCATATGAGCATAACAGCGAGCTAGCAGTGCTTGGAAACATTGTCGTGCTACAGATGTTTGATCATAGCCACATGTGGTGTCATGTCTCGTCTGCGTGTCTTTGTGAAGACACTACTGAAAGACCCTTTATGTAGAGCTTGTGAAGAGCTTAAGACATAACAGCATCTCAGTTTTCATCTAATGGTTGACATTTCCCCCGAAAAGACATCAGATAAATTCGTCATTGGAAGAAATCATGTTCGTGACAATTTGAACGCTTTTAAAAGACAGAGAACGGGGACTCAAACCCGTCAGCTGACATGTCGGGTCAGCTGAGGTTTATAAACTAATTAGAGTGGAATCTGTATGGCACTGTACGCTTGTCACCCCGTCACACATAGGCCAAGTTCATTCAGGAGTAATTTAATTGCATACTCTATGTCCGAATTATTCTTGCTCCAGCGGCCACATTGTACGGCGAGGACAAACACTTTTTATGTCATGAGGACAGAAGCAAGGATTTTGGACGAAACGTTCTCTTCCAAGTTGCGGATCATTGAAAGCGGCAAGTTTATGAAATAATAGGAAGGATTAGTGACGCAGGAGGCCGGAGAACACCCTGAAAACCCTCTTCACCACCCCCAAAAACACATTTACTACACCGTGGAAATTTGCATAAGTTGTTTTATTCATAGTTGTTGTTCTTTTTATATTTCTCTTTTAATTGTTTTGTCTTTTGTTGAAGTGGACATCCCATGAAGTCAAGCCTGAAGCCCTTAGCTGGGTTGTTTGCACATCACCCTCTGAAACTGAAAAGAAAGGGCAAGAGGAGGAGTGGAGAGGTTTTTTTTTTCTTTTTCCTCCGTCTCTTTCTCTCACTCTCTCTCTCTCTCTATCTCTCAAACAGCATCCCAACTCAACCTTTCTTTTCATTTTGTTTGAACAAAGAGTGTACCTTACCGTATATTTACACATCATACTGACTGACTGTTTAACAATTCCCACTTAGGTAATGCAAGGAAGATTGAAGGTTTCTAGATTTGCATCTTCGTTTTTCATGTTTTTCTACAGTCTTGTTCTCCTTTTGATCCACTTTCTCATCTCATGCTAACTTTGTAGTGAGATTTTTCTGTGTCGTCACTGTAATCATCAGCATCATCATCATCATAATCATCATCCTTTTCATCCCCATCATCATAACATCACAATCACTGTTATTTTATTCGTATAATTCTTTTCAATAGATTCCTCTCTGACAACTGTACACTCGTACACAGTGTTTGACTTTTATATATATTTTTGGGAATATATTATTTAAACCTAAGAAAAGAGGAACATAATCCCAAAGAAAATATATTAGTATCCCAAAGTAACAAAATCATGCATGTTTTAATGTATTTCTCCATAAAAACAAAAAAATAAAATAAAATAATGTAATGTAAATGGATGGGATCTGGTTTATTTACAAACTGATCTTGGCACTGTTTTTTGTTGTCTCTTGCTGGAAACTGGAATGATCATAAAGAATACTTTTGACTCTACCGAGCATAACACTCCTGGTAAGATAAGTCAGTGACCCGCTGTAAAAGGCAGGTTAGAGAGACATATTCTTTTTTTTTTAAGCACAAAAAACATAAAAAGGAAGTGGGGAACAGAACAACATTAGAGAGTCAACCAGGGGGAAACAGAAATAGTGTGTAAAAAAAAAAAGTGAAGAAAAAGAAAACATTATTTCACTTCAGCTTTAGACTGTGGCAGTTTCCTCTTTTAGGCAGAAACCCTGTGACATCATGTCGACTGACATTTTTTTTTTTTTTTTGCCCCCAGAAATACAGCCTCTCTCTACTTCTCATCAGGTGCGCTCACTGGTCACCATTGTTGGGGGTGAAAATCCAAAAGAGAACATTGTTTCTGTCAAAATTCAAATTGTGAAGCAGCATTAATTGACTCAGGCAAATAAATTGAAAGGAGACAAAAGAAACCAAAAACCACCGGCACTACTCAGTCTCAGGTTCGGCAGGCAGGTAGGGGTAGCTGTCTAAAATTTCCAGTGTTGCCTTGTCAGACAAGTGCTTGACTGTCGATCCGGAGATCTTGTGTGTGAGCAAACATAAGGTTGTGTGTTGGTGTGTGTGTGTGTGTTTGGGTGTCTCTGCATACTCATATTCAGTGCAAACACATTGGGTTAAAAAAATCCCATCTTCACCACGGCCCATCATCTCTGTTGTTTCAATTGAAATCTACAGAATTGTCAATCCCTGACCATCTCACTACTTCTCTCCTTTGCAGTTCCCTCTTGCACATCTTCAAAGAGATAAACCGTCGGGCAGGCCGATGCGCCTTTTCTTTATCCAGCCCACTGGCGGGCTGACTGCTGCCAAGCAGCCCGCTGTACCCCCACCCACCCACCCCCCAACCCCCAGCATCAGGTCCTAGCACAGCCCAATGTACTTGAGATTGTTCTGGATGATCACGTCCGTGACAGCGTCGAACACAAACTGGATGTTGCTGGTGTCAGTGGCACAGGTGAAGTGCGAATAGATCTCCTTGGTCTCCTTGTTGCGGTTGAGGTCCTCAAACTGCCGTTGCACATAGACGGCTGCCTCCTCATAGGTGTTTTGACCTTTGTAGTCGGGGAAGCACACTGTCAGAGGAATGCGTTTGATCTTCTCAGCCAACAGGTCCTTCTTGTTGAGGAAGAGGATGAGCGACGTGTTGGTGAACCAGTTGTTGTTGCAGATGGAGTCAAACAGGCGCAAGCTCTCGGCCATACGGCTCTGAAAGAGAGAGAAGAAGAAGAAGATAAAAGAAAATCAGACTACGATCAAATGATTTCACAGCCAAATGCAGTATTTACTTTGAAGCAACAACCCAAGTCAGCCCAATCTATCACACTATCAGATCTCATTCAGACAATTGAATTCACATGATTTAGCAAAACCCAAGAGGGAAAAGTAGAGCGTGTAAGGTCACGGCACCATTTGAGGATGAAAATGAAGACAAGATACACGTCACAGATACACTTGACCAGCCAATGGGACGGCTTCTGTTATGTCAACAGAGCCTTGAGACTCAGACAGTTGAAGACCTGCGTTTGAACTTTCCCATTCTCCTCTAAAACGGCACATTACTTCTTTTACCATCACTAAATCCAAAATTGTACATTGGTTAGTCATAGTGTGGAAGACTTAATCCTATTCGTTACAGAAACCTCCATAGAGAAGAATAGCTGATAAACTGGCAATGACTGTTTGTATGAAAATGTGAATGGATCTTGTGGAGACGGGGACAAAGACTGTTGACAGACAGGCTGTTTACACTGAGGACAGACAGGTTTGACCTTATACAGTGTGTCATAACACAATCACTCATCCTGCGGGACTTCTCAGGGCTTATAGTTGAATGATAAGAAAAATACTGACTTCTTCCTCTTAGCGTCCGCCTCTGTGCTAATGGGGATCATTTAAATGCTTAAAAGCTACTTTATTCTTTCTCGGTAGTACGACCAGATTATGTGTCCCAGTTTTTTTTTGTTCTCTAAAGTTAAATAGAATTCTAAGATTTATTTCACAACTATATAATTGAAATCAGTAATGTCTGCCGCGTCCTTCAGACAAATTAGCTCATACGATGCAGTAAATGGAGCATACGGATGAGTATCTGCAAGACTTTGCCATAAGAAAAGAAATATGGGCCTCACCTTCGACACTATGCCGTAATTAAAACGTTTTATGCCTCCATCCCAGCGACAGATGAGGCCAGGCGCAATATATTAATGTTCATGTTGTCCGTCCATTCCATTGGACACAATATTTCAAAGGGAATCTTTTATACTTTGGTGGTCAAAGTTCAAATAACAAGGTCACTGCGACCTCATAAAACCCATTTTGGGCCATGACTCAGGATTCATAATTCGTTAATCTCACACAAACGTCTAATAGAACGAAATGATGGAGTAATGACATTTTAAACTCAAAAGCTTCGCTGTGACATCATCATATTTAGCTATATGCTGGATATAACAAACATCAATTATTTTGAATAGAAATGTTCAGATAGTATTTGAAACTGGGTAGAATTTCCTCATTTGATTTGCAGAAAATATTGCTGGTTCTGTTGCAGAAGAAAAGAGTCAGTGTGTGTGTATGTGGCATGCATTTGTGTGCGCCCTACACTTTTTTTTTTTGCTCATGTGAGGGTAGAATGTATAAGAGAAAATATATAAAAAAGAAAGTTGAGCTGTTCATGGCAGCTGCTGGCATGTGGCGACTGGCCAGTAGCTTGTGACTGGGAGGTTGTCTGATAGAAGACTGCTGTTTAAAAGGTTACGGAAACAACATGATGCTCTGAGCAAATCACAAGATCTGCACAGCATGAAAAAAGATACTGAGGCAAATAGTGGAGGAATTGACAATCATAGTGCAGATTCAAAGCAAACCCTGATTATTCAGTGGTGTAAGTGTACTATTTTGGGATAATGATGAAAAGGCACCAGTTATGAGAGAGCAAAGTTGTGTGTAACCCAAAGATACAGCTTCCAAAATGATTTCAACTTCAGCTAATGTGGTTTAAAAAAAGGAAGTTACCATGGTGAATTATTTATGTCTACAATTAAATAATAATGATGTTTTCACTTAGTAATAATAGCAATACACATTGGTTGCAAGAAGCTCTTTGGATATGTTGGTTGGTCCCTGTTAATAGAAGACATTTTCTAAGCAGTCTGATAAATCTGAGTAATAGAAAATTCCTCCCTAAAGGAAGCTGCTACACATAGTATACCAAAAACACAATAAACATAAATTGACGTTTGTTTGAACCACAATTGAAGAAAACTAGCCGCTGGATAGGAACAACTAAAATGAGACACCACAGAGAGAAGGGAATCAAAACAAATTGCATAAGCGTGTGTCTGCAAATTCTGTTCAACTCCTGTTAAGACGACACTTTCTTTATCCCTTTCTCCCACATGTGGTCACCCGATAAGATCGAAACATAAGCTCTCCTTTCTGTATGAGCATGTGCCCCCGGGGACTGAGGCTGGCCGCTAAACATTGTACACTGCACAAAGTTATGTCAGGCTGTTTGACCTCGCTCCTCCTCTTTTCAGGGAGTCAAAACAAGAGCCCAGCTGCGGCGAGAGGATTGCAGGAGACAACCAGCTGAGCCCAGGGGGTCTCTCGTCTCTTCACCTGGCCGCTGCGACGCTCGTACAGTAAGCGTTTCTTAATGGGGAGTGAAGGGAGGGGGAGGACGGCACCAGGGGCGCTAAAGCACGCAGACCCCCCTCCTTTGCTTCAGACATCCACGGATACAGATACCTGTGGCATACACACACACACACACACACACACACACCGCTTTCCCCCTCGCCTCCTCCTGTCAGAGTACTCCAGAGGCGCAGGCCTTAATTAAACTTAAGTATTAATGAGGAAGTTCAACCCAGTGTAATTGCTTTGTTTCCCACAAATACAAATCACCTAAGTGTGCAGCCACTCCTTTGTAATTCATCAGGGTTCATTTTAAATGTGTGATTTGCACTTATCCAGCGAGATTATTTGTTTCCATTTGTCACCATGTTATTTTCTGCTGCGCCTGAGAATTACATTGTTCAAGGTGCTGCTTTTCTGTTGTATTAATGTGTCTGTAAATGCAGGGGTTGGACGTGAAACAAAGGCTCACATTTGTTCTATATTTATTCGTTTGTGAAATGAGCATGATGGAGATAATTTGATATCAAATTCAACAAGTTATGACACAGTAGCTTTGTCCAGAAATCTGTCCATCTGGTGTGTGTATTGTTAAGGGCCCAAGGAAGTGCAGTGTGCAATTTGGTGCAATTTGGACACGTGATACATTCAATATTAATAAACCTAAAATAAATAGGCGACCAGCACTACTCTCTGGCGTTGGCAGCTGCGACGTTTACGACAACAGCAATAAAAAAACGATGATCCAGTTCAGGATTCTGCGTACTGAGTCGAGCTTCACTGAACTATGAATGAACAGGCAAAAAAAGATCTTTGTGCAGCAGCGGTGGTGCAGCTTCAGGGTTCTGTGGACTGAGTCTAGCAGCCGGTCTCAACTTGCTCTGGCTCAATAACTGCAGGACACTTTTACAGTTTTAAGAAAGGAAGCTGCAACCAGCATCACCACAGGCCAAGCAAACAGCTCATTCCTAGCAGGCAGGTTTAGAACAGGCACTGCACTAGTTAGAGATAAATTCTATATGTACAGTCGTTGTAGTTGCAGACTGGAGGTTTGCCATCTTTTTAACATCGCTTTTATCATTTATAAATGAAATATCCCGATGATATAGATGAGGAATTGATACCTGGCTGAAGATGTACAGTCAGATATGGAAATTATAGGCAAAAAGCATAACCTGTTCTTTTCACTCGTTGTGTCTTTGAGCTATTCTGAAAATCTCCATTATGTCATATGGACTGATTAAATCACACGATTGTAATGCCTTAATCCATTAGCCAGTGAAAATGCTGTGTCTGAGTGAGGGGAAAGATTCCTGAATGCATTTTGGAGACACAGGACTGATAGTGATTCTGATGTTGTCTTTGCTTTGATTTATGACAGACTCGGTCCTAAAAACATGAAATTACATTAATTAATGTTTGACTAACACAAGCTGAAACAATCGTCAACCTCATATTCACATATTCATGTCACATACACACAGAATTCATTGCAGTCGCTCAGCCGCAGCTATAAACCTGCACTGCACATTCAGAAAAACGTGCCCCCAAACACACACGCACGCAAACGCACACAATGCATGCACATATACAACTCGCATTGATTCTCTCCAGCGCTGTTGTTTGTTGTACAGCCCCCCTCCTCCCTTTCCCTCTCCTCCCCTCCTCTCCTCTCCCCTTCTCATCCTCCCTTCCCTAGTCACAGCTCACTGTCAACAGCGCAGGATTAGGAGCATTTGACTGGCCTGTTGCTAAGCAACAGTAACCATGGCAACTGATTCATTATGAAGACAGGGATGGGACAGGGAAAATGCATCAGGGAATGGCTTGATGGGCAAATGTTGTACTGTAATTTTTATAGTTTATTGTCAGGCTTGTGTGAGCTGGTGCATTGGAACTGAACGGGCGTCTGTCTGGTTTGTGATGGGAATTTCTGCATTTGGGTAATGTTTAATAGAAGAACAGACATGTATGTATGAACAGATGTGTTTCCCGTGAGTTAACTTACACTTTACGAATGTTGCTTAAGGTAATAGATGTTTATGGCTTCCTCCCTTTGATGTCACTGGGCAAAGGTTTCACTGCAGGGGTCAGTCAAGGTGTCTGAGTAGATGGGTGAGGGGATCTCTGTCATGTATACAGGACTGGGGTCTTTTGTCTTGTAAATGAAGATAAGGATCTCGGAGACAGATGGTTCAGGCCAGAAGTCACTCCAGGGGGCTGGGACAGAGATGGAGACAGGATGTCTGCCCACCCTGATCATACATCGAAGAGACTCATTGATAACCTTCTGCTCCTCGCAGGGAGGGGCCTGTAATGTAAACATGTATTGATTCTCCTATGCTCTTTGCTCATTGATACACCTCACGCTAGGTGATGTGTGGGGTGAGTCCACCTGCAGGTGTTAGAATTGAACTTACCGAGAGACAATGCATGACTTTGTGTATGATTAAATAGAAATTTCCATGACAGGTTCGACTAAGTTTGGTCTTTACGTGTGTGAAGCTTTGAAGATCACAAAGATGACCACTGGACACAGCAGGCTATCATTATAAAAAACGACCCATTCCCTTTTAAGGAGGACCATCAAAGTATCTGAGACGTGTTTGTGTACATTGACAGTGATTGTTTTCAGGAGCCACTGATCTACAACTGATTAATGTCTCCATATTCCTAATGACAGTGGTGATTTGTCTGTGCCATTCGGCTTCATGTTGTATTATTTCCCATGAGATAAGAAAATGTATGGAGCCTCTATTCAAACATGCTTTTCAACATATACTCCTCAGGATTCACAGATGTTCAGTTCTGGAAGGTCTTTTAACCAGATGTCACAGTGTCATTGAGTCGAAAAGCAAATGTTACTGATGCAGGAACATTATTACCTCCACTGCTGAGGCAATTGAACATATTTACGGTTACAGCTCCACTGAAACAATCCAGGAATCGTAACTGTAATCAACATAAATTTAATTGCAAAAGGAGGAATTTTAACACTATTTAATCTGCTACGAAGGACTCTGGAGCTGCTGAGCATGCAAAATGAAATGAAATGGTCTAGTTACTATCCTATTGGATCTCCACAAATTAGCCTGTTTGTAAATAGACAGCAGGGACCTGTGTTTTTTTAGTCTGTATATTCTCCCCATGCAGTCTGCATCAGTTGGACCAGTTTGCACTTGCACTGTTCAAAAACTATTAAAACCCTAGGGCCACAGGGCTCAAGTTAGGTTCTGAGAAAGTACCACGGACACTGACCTGTTGCCTTTGATTGTTTAGAAACGAGTTGAACCGTTTAGTAAAGAGATGATGGACATTAAGATCATTCAGCTTCTTAGATAATAGACAATAGATGTAGCTGAAACATATAAAACGCTGAAATCTTTAAAAAAAAGATGCATTTTTGAGGTAGGGTCCTCTAAGTCCTTAGATATTAAATGTACTATGGCTACTACTATGACCACATCCTACTACCATGTTCTACATATTGCATCTATATACGAACTGAAAATAATCTAGAGAGCAGCTGACCTCTGTTTTCACTATGTTGATCACAATTTTCTCAAAGCACTTCATAACTACTGAAGTCAATGTGACTGGATGGTAGTCACTGTTCTCCTCCAGCTTGGTGTTTGGGAACAGATTTTTCCAGATGGTAGGAACTGGATGCAAGTCCAGAGTTTTCTGGTGGATGAGGCACCGGGCCTCTGCCAGCTCTTCACTGCATGATTTCAACAGAAGGCCAGAAGTAGTGACTGGTCCTGCCGCCTTCCTGGGAAAGATGTGTGAGAACAGTGTCTGTACCACACAAGTTTGATGAGCTGATTTTTGCGAACATTTTGCTATTTCAATGTACCATAAAAGTAATTTAATGAATTGGCCCTCTCAGAACACTGATACACCTTTTATCTGGAACCATGTTTGTCCTGGATTTCAGCGTTTTAGTGTTCATAGGCATTAGTGGGTTTGGAATTTCTCTTTCCTACAAGCCATCCTTAATTTGCGGTTAAATGGAATTCTTGCATAACCATGACCTGGATGACTGAGAATCTGCACTAGCGAAACCAAACATCATGTAAGCCATGCAAAAATATATATACAGTCCACTCATACAAACGTTCTTCTCTTTCTCACATTGTTGAGCATGGAGAATCTAAACTGTGTCTTAGGAAACAGCTGTTCAGCCGTGTTGTGTCAGCTGACTGCGGTTATGGAAGTGGGTGGTTCCAAAATGCAGACTTTCACTTTTTCTGTAGACATTGAAGTAACGACAGCAACATGTTGTACCTGCAACAGTAACATTTAGATGAGGTGTGGACTGAATATGACTTTGAGTCTCACTGCACTGTGTGATGTGTGTGTGTGGCCAGATGTCCTGTATAGCCTCTTTTTATATGCCAGTACAGCATTCCTTTCATGAGTGAACATTATGTCACAAATGACTTCAACATTGCAGCCATGAAATGTGTTCAGAATTTACATGTAATGTGTGTTTTGTCGCTTTGTACATCCAAGCCACACCCATGCAAGAAAGTTTAAAGAAACCATATCATCACTATTAATGGTATTCAATCAGCTACATGATTTCATCAGTAATTTGGATTTAATCTTTTTTGCTTAAAGCAAAGATAGTTACACAATAGGCCGACAACGATTTCAGGATGTCCTCCACCCATAACTAATGACATGCTGGGATTAGCTCCAGCTTCTCACCCTGAATAGATTAAGTGGTTACTAAAATATATGGGTAATCATTTAAGGAGTTTCCTTCGACCTTACGCAAGAAAAGCATATGACTGCATGTGGACAGCATCCATCTTGTAATGGGGTTTAACACTGTGCATGTGTGCTCATCACAGAAACTCAGGCGGTTGCACTAAGAAACAGACAATAATGCCATTCATAAAACACCTCAAAATCCATCGGAATCTCAAATGTACAAAATGCACTAAATTGACTGAGGGCTGATCAACCAGACCAAATGTCAGAATTAAAAGGAATGCACCATGGATTAGAAATATTGAACTTGTGATTCTTTGCTAATCAACACTTCCTGAGACTCTGCAGCAGGATGGCTGCTCCAAATTCAGGATGTCTTTCTTTCTCCTTCTTTTGATCCCTCCCATTTTAGAATAAAAAAAAAAAGTTGTTTTTTTTCCTTGTACCTGTGAACTCCCATTGCTACACAGTGCCTCCGATCTGCTAATTCTCACAGGTACAGACTCACACTTTATTCTGTGAACTCAATTAACACCATACTGCATTTTTCCTCCTCAGACTTTATTTTTAACCTATAAAACTAATTGATTTCATGTTCCAGCCTGGTATAATGCACACCCTGTTTTATCCGGGAAACCCATGCATTATCAGGCCAGTTCAATTACAGGCATAACAAAGTTTCCTCTCTGCTCAAGCTATTTTTAGTCCACACTGTATAAAGACATCAAGGTGACCCTGCATACTGGAACCTCTTCAGGTTAAAAAATGTAATCATGCCTGTGAGGAAAAAGAGAATAGCTGACCCCTCATAGTTGTCCTGGTCAGAAAAAGGTAAAATATTATCTAATGTTGACCTTCCATTATCATAAAAGAGCCTTAAACAAACAATTGCTGCCTGACTATTCCATAACACTCGGATAAGAAGTTGGATATGCAGAAATATTTCAAATTCCATAACTATTAAAAGGAGATGGCACTGACCACTCTTTATTCAGACCGATTTAAAATGGCTGATGATTGAATGCATTCAACGATTTCAACAAAATAAACTCACTCGTGACCACAGAAAAACAGCTTTCGACAAGGTTAAATTTGGATTAGACTTTCCCAATTGTTTATTATCTGAGTCAAGGTTTGTATATTTAGTTTTTCCAACAAATTAATACAATGAATCCAGTCAACAGTCTATCTATGCTGTTATTAATCTTTACGAGAAATTATATATTTAGTTATTCTAGGTTTATGTACTGTAACTACTGACCTTGAATTTAGGATAAATTATTATTTTCAAATTGAACTAGAGCTTTAAATCTTCGCATCCTGCTTAAGACCTGTTTATCTCAGCATCCACTTAGTTGAGTGAACTTATACACATTTGTTGTCAATTTCCTGCTTAAAATGATAAGAAACTGAAAATATCATTTTCTTGTCTTGATGTCTTGATTAACTGCATCGCATCCATCTGCACAGGAACACAGACGTACTCACACACGCAGACACAAGCACGCACCCTTCAGACCTTCCGCTCTTTCTCAATTTCCCGAGAAAATAAAACTCCCCCTTTGTCAGACTCCATCTTAAAAATTGAGAAAGTATATTATCTATGTAACCACAGCAGGTTGTGTCGTAGACGGGGATGCACAGAGAGGAAGTGAAACAGTACAGTATGAGTAAACAACAGTGAAAGTTAGGCAGAGCGAATATGGAGCGCATAGCTTACTGTTATTTAAACAACAAATAATGCTTCATGTTTGCACATTTCTGAATTGTGGCAGCAAAACAACTGGTGTTGAGGCTAGTTTTGCTGCAAATGAAGGACAAAACTGTGGTCCCTACACTGTGCCTGCATCATTTTGACCAGGATGAGGACTGGAGGATGTCAAATTGTAGAAGAAATCCTACCCCTTTTCATATAAATGCTTTTCCAAGAATGGAGAGACTGGCTGCAGGCAGAGAGGAAGTAAGGTTATTTAAATGTTTTGGTTGACAAGGCATCAGTTCTTTGAGTTGACAAATGCCCCGTGGGATTACATTGCAGCCGCGTCGCGGTTGGTGGTTATAGTGCTCGATATTGGACTCATTCCAAACAGTTTCAACCCCATTAATCATTTAGCCTCCTCGCCAAAAAAGGGGTAGAATAAGGTCCAGGTTTAAAAATACTGGAATTAACTTTTATAATAGATTTTTCTTACCGTCTGGTTGTCCTCATAGAGTTTGAGGTCGTAGCCACTCAGCTCGACACAGAAAATGATTGCAGTCACGCCCTCGAAACAGTGGATCCACTTCTTTCTCTCTGAACGCTGTCCACCCACATCTACCATCTTGAAGGTGAGCTCCTTGAAGGTGAACTTGTTCTCCACAATCCCTGTGGTCATGTCGCGGGATCGCAGGATGTCCTCAACAGTAGGGATGAACTCAGTTGCAGAGATGCGGTCCAGGTCATTCAGATAGTAGGCAGTGTTGTCCTCTAAATGGTACTCATTAGATCGTTGAAAGCACTCCTGGACCCCTGAGTCAGCCCACAGACGCTTCATGACCCCCTGCAACTCTGAAGTAATCTCTCCCTTGCTCTCAGCTGGCCCTGTGAGGGCAAAGAGCTGCACGGCATCGTAGGCGCGATCAGCATTGTGAAAGTCGATCTTGAGGGTGGTGAGGGCCCGGATAATGCGGGTAAGAGAGTCAATAGCATTGTACAGAATGAGGGGCTTGTACTCCTTGCATGCCTCCAAGTTGAAGCCACCACTGTGGATGATCTTCATCTGTTTGACTATGGTGCTCTTGCCTGAGTTGCTGGTTCCCAGCAACAGTAGCTTGATCTCACGCCGCTGCCGTTGACTTTCTGAACGCAAGTGGCGGTCGATTCGCCGTGAGCGTCGCGCAGCTTCCTTCTCCTCCGAGCTCTGACGGCATCCCATGGTCCTCCACCACGTGGTGAGCACAAAGGAACTCGTGCTGCTGCTTGATGTGAAAGCAAGTTATAACGAAGTTAAGTTTAAGTTTGTGGAAGAGTTGGAGAGGGGTTTTAATAAAGGTAGAAGCTTACTGGGGAGGAGGCTGATACAAGTTCACAACAGACCAATTTTAAAAAGAGACAGGAGAGTCACCACACAGAGGAGCGACTAAGGAGTATTTCATTCTTTTTGTTCAGGGGCAGTCTGTGAGTACTGTGTGGGCAGAACCCATGCGGACTTGTGGGATGCCAACACAACGCCTGGCACCCAGGTTGGACTGCCTGCTCAATTCAAGGTAGCTGGGGTTCATAGCAGGGGCTCCCCCTCAGGAACAGCTCTGGAGGAGGGCTACAAAATGTCAGTAGAGAAAGTGTTTGGACTTGATGCACATGAAAAGCAAAACCCCCTCACTCTCCTCCCACATGGCTATTGTGGTGCGTTGCCCTTGTTTGGCTTCTGCAAACATCCACTTCAGTCCGATATTTGGCCAGTTTCACTTGATCTTCCTGATGAAATCTTTTCTGGTTCTTCTGTGGTGTGATTTCGTCCCGACAACTCAAGTCCTCGGAGTCTGCCAACATAAGAAGACAGAGAGAAATCATTCACCTACATGTTTGTATGTAGTAGTATTCACTTCAAAAAGCGAGATAATAATGTATACCATATGTGGCTGGAGCCAGAGGAAAGTTAACCTAGCTTAGCATAAATCAGCGAAAAATAGCTTGCATCTCTCTCTTCAAAATCCAAATTCACTCGGTTTGAACCTTTTATAAACTGATACTTTTTGTAAAAATGGTAATTTCAACAGTTTGAGAGACTTGACCTGCTGACCCAAAACTGGAGTTGAACCTGAGCCCGTCGGGACACACATTTTGACAATTGCAGACCGAGCTGCAGACCGAGCTGCAAACTAACCTGAACCTAGCCACCTGCTACACTCTCCACAGAAGTGCTTGGTAGATGGATTAACCACATGTAGCAATTTTTCCAGTTCTGCTTGTAAACTAATTAAACGAACAAGAGAGGCTAATTGCCTCCCGGTTTTAGCACCACACTGAAGACGTGACATCAATCTTCTTATCTCGCTCTTGGATATTAAACACATTTCTATTTGTGAACTACTAGTGTAATAACAACTTCAAAACCAAAATACCAAATATAATATTTAGTAAACGGATGTTTGACATTGAAAGGATGTACATTCACATGGATTCTGACCTGCACACTTCCCATTCAACCACTGCTATGCTTTGCCTGTTTCTGTTTTCACTACCTCTTCCGATTTCTGCTGCCAACAGTCACACACCCCTTCTCGCTCCATCTGCAGTCCTGTGTTACCATAGACTCTTAGCTTAAGTAGATTTCAGTTGACCACGCCTATCCATTTAACACCAAACGCACGCAAGCACGTATGCACACAAACAGACACACACTCATTATATACACAAACAAGGTCAAACATATGCATAGAAACAGGCAGAGGAAAACAAACTCCTTTGTCCAAGGAAAATGGTGTAGAATATACAAGATGACTGTGTTTCCTTGTAACCAATAGCATCTCCTGCTGTTCACACAACAGCCCACTGCCTCTGACTGTCCTCTCTCTGGTGGACATAAGATGAAATGGTTATTTACTACCACAGTGGAAAATAACAGGCTCAAACCGGCCTCTCATAGTTTCATACCGCTGTAAAGCCCCTTCTCCTTACCCAGACATCTGTGCTGTTATCCTCCAGATTCCTTCTGATTCACACTGTGATCAGAAAAATAATAAACCATGTTTCTGAGAATATTCCTGATCCTGCCTTCATATATTAGCTTTTCAGGAGGCAGCACTTTTACTTGGATAAAACAAATACTGAATGCTAATACGTTTGGGGACATGAATTCTAATAAAATACAATATTTTACTATGTGACAAATTTAAAGCAGAAACAAATTTGGAGCAGTGGATGCCTGTGGGATTCTGTGATAAATAGATGCACATTGAAACAGGCTGCATGCTACTGGCTGAGTAACAAATGTGAAATCATACTGTGGCCTAGTTTTGGTGGTGAAACTCTGCAGACCCCTCAGATAGAAAGATAGATAGATAGATAGATGGAGAGAGTATTTCTCAGGGTTGAGGTCCAGTCTTCAAAAGACTGAGAGGACAAAGAGTAGAACAAAGCCATAACAAAGCATCACAACACAAACCTGACTACCCTCTCAAAATGGCATAGCCAGCCAAACCGGTTAATGCACATCACCGATTTCGAGGGCCAACCGAACACATGAAAGCTGCGTGTGAAGTTTTTTCCAATTTGCTTTTTTTTCCCCAGAAAAATATGCAGCACTCGCATTTCTACACTTTTTGAAGTTTTACACCACTTAAGATAATGGCTAAGGAAGTCGAGCGCCGGCAGTGCAATATCGGTAAATATTATTATCACATGAAATTCGTATTAATTATTTTTCATGCTAGTATAGAGTATAGAAGAAAACGCAGTCTTGTGGTTACCTTCGCCCTAATAACTGGAGCATAACTCAGTGGGATAAAATGCCTGGAACTTTTAAATTTTACAGAATAAAGAAACAAAATTAATTAATTAAAACGCCTACAGGATGAAAACATACCTTATAACAAATTACATAGTCTAGTTTAAAGTTGCAATATTCCTTAATCAGGATTTCACATGAGGCCTCCAGTGTCAAAATACATTTTCAGGCTTACCTCCTCAGGCCTAACTTGTATTTACCCTCATATACGTTAACCCATCTCCGAAAAAACCACCCGTGCTATCGTGCAGTTGGCTCTGGTATAAAGAAGAAGCGTGTCACTTTAAGAGTAAGTGAGTGGAGGCAGAGCCATGGGGGCCACCGAGAAAGAGGTGCAGCATCTCAATGTATCATGAGGGCTGAGGTAATGTGATAGCCGAGATGAGACTGAGTCCGCTCGCTCTCCTGCCTTTTCCTTTACAGCTTTTGCTGCACAGCGCTCTCCCATGTGCGTACCACCTATTATTTAGTTACCAAGCTGCAAATAATTACAACCATGCCCTTTATTAGAGATGAGTACATGTAGTCAGTGTTTCTGTTGTATACCGCTCTCACTGCGGTTGTTGAGTCCACAAAGATGCTATTAAAATTAGAGTCAATCACATACGATTGAGGGGTGATTTGAATCCATCAGTGGTTGGATGTTTTCGCTCAGACAGAAATCTAAATCTGCTTTTTAAAAGTGTGTTTATAGCTAGCTAAAAAGAAAAAGGACGTACTTGTGTTTAAATAGTGTGGATTTTCCTATCCAACCCTAAGGGGATAAAGTGTTACACTCTTCGGGATGTCAGTTAACAAGTGTTTTAATCATTTAATCGAAATCATGAGTTTTAAAAAGGGGAAATAAGCTCAGTTTTCTGGTATACACTCATCTGTATGAGACTGAGTGAACGCAAATATACTGGTTCCACTTCAGAGCAGTTATTGTAAAGCATATATATACAGTCAAGTCAAGTGTACAGTTGTACATTGAGTTGTATAGCAGCTATTTAAAGAGCTATACAAGCATGTTAATTGTACATGTTGGTGTGAAATCAATCTTCTGAAACCACATGAGTTAAATCAAATTAAAGCACATCCGAGCCCAGCTTGTACGCAGGTGTGTCAGAGATGAGGAGGAACAAACACAGAAGGTGTTTTATTTCCATGAATGAAAAGCAAAAGTGTGCGACGTTAAAAAGGAGGGAGAAAGGCGCAGGTGTCCTTTTAGTCATCTTGTCATGGTTTATGAATGAGGGGTGCAGGTGTGTTTGTCAGCGCCGTGGTCAGCGGGCTTGCATTTCAAGAGGTATCGGATGAGGTGTTCCAGTGAGAATAAACCTGCAGTGGACAGGCGGCAGGAAGAGCAGTGCTCTCCACAACATCTGCCAGTCAACAGGGGACCAGCGAGCAATCAAATTTCCCATTTATGAAGCACTTAACCAGTGCCCATTTACATCAAAACTAACCAAAGCAAGAAAATGGCCCATTCATCACAACTAAGAAGGACAAAGACTTGATAGCAGCGACCAGGGGATCGGCACCTGTGTCGGGAAAATGACAAACACCGCTACTGTTAAATTACGTGTTCTCATTCGGCTTTTCAGAAATGCACATGTGCGGCCAATTTAAATGTGACCATTCACAAGAATATTGTGCTCGGAAAATGTGCAACTCTACTGTAATTCATATCCATTTGACCGATGGGTTAACAGGCCTGCTGAACTCTGTGTGTCACCATCATTCATCATGGCTAGAGGAAAAGCTGCTGGGACCTGCCGGCGCGGGCCCCCAATAAATCCTATTGGACGACAGAAATGTTCAAATGGAGAAGAGGTAGACGATTCCTCCACCCTTTTTAGTTTAAGAGCTTAGCATTAGATCCTTGCAGAAGCAGAAAGTGCAATGCTATCTCAATGACGGATGTCTGCATGGCATAAAGAAGCATTCCAGTCCCTGCAGCAAGCTAACATACAGTACATGCACAGAGGAACTAAAACTGCTCACATGCCTTACGATCAGCTGCACTGTGAACTCTTTCTAATCCAAAGGCAGCAGTTTCAGTAGCTGGAGGGTGGTTTCCTGTTTCCCCTGGCTGTCTGACAAAAACAGGTTACTGAATTACTTAAGGCTGTCTGGTCAGTGTCCATATACAATGTCAGAGTCTTACTGGGATCTAGTAGACTGATTTCTTACAATAATATCCGAAACCCCAGGAGTGAAACAGTAGCTAATCCCTAAATCTGTACTAAATCCTGCTATTGTGCCAAGATTAAGCAGTTAATGAAACTTTGATCAAACCTCTGGGCTGTATCAGTTATTTATGAGCTCTAAGACGGCTGTCAAGTCCAGCCATATGTTTTTTTATTTAGCTGTGTATTCATATTGTTGTTTCCTAAAATGTAAAATATCTTTCTTTGAAAAAAATGTTTTTTAGATAAATCAACAGATAAAAATATGCTCAAGCAAATAAGAGAAATTGCTGGAACAGAAAGTTTCCCTGCCAAGCAAAGACGGCCTCTATAAGCGAGATGGCTGTAGAGACGCTATTCATTTCTGTGGTGCCACAGAGGCTGTGAATAACCAAGGCATTAGTGAGAACGTCTGAGGTCATCAATTGGCGTGCTCTCCTCAGCTACTGTCTCCAACTGCTTTTACTGGCCACACCAGTCATTGATACGGTCACAGACTGTTTACTGTAGACAGTAGCCAGAAAAGGCATTTGACCAAAGGTTGACGGTTTGGTTACGAGGAAAAAAGGGATTCATGGAAAGCTTTGATTCTCAAATGACGGCATACATAACAGAAAATCTAGTAAACCGATGTTTTGGCCGACTAATCCTCTTTCGCATTGACATGATTGTTGGCATTCTTTCCACACAGGGCAGTGGTTTGAAATGTGCCAGGGAGGAAGAGACTGTGAGGAAAACAGAATGACGGTGGATACATCTAGATCAAATGAAGTGGATCTGTGCCTGTGTATGAAACTTTGGGGCGGAGGGCAGGGTGACATTGACCGGTATGTGAAGGTCACTTGGTGCTGTGGTGAGGCTACAGCGGAGCATTGGCACTGCACACCTGCTAAAAGTTTTGTGAACATAGAGTAAAGCACATAACATGGTAGCAAATAACTTTATAGCATTGAAGGGGGTTGAGAAAAAAAACTGTGGTATTGACACGGGTGACACACTATCAGAAAATTTCCGGTTGCTGCTGTAAACTGTAAACTCCTTTTAGAAAGAGCACACTTAAGTTTCGTTGTAAAAAATCACAAGATAATTTCTGTGGGAGGGTACATTTGTGCATATTGATATATGAATGTTAGCCGTGCCTGGTTGGTCATTGACATAGCAGTAACAGTCTGGAGCTGTTTAAATATTTAATCAGGAGCAGACATGTTATAGCAGCTCCTGCCTTTTCAATAGAGCACTGCAAAGGTAAATATTCCCATGACTTGTAGCTTTCAGAGTGCACATCTTGATAGAAATCAAGCCCACTTCAGTATTCTTTTGTGCTTTGTGATTACTGAACCGACAAATTGAACTTCCATTAAATTTACCTGCAAAAAAAGCATTTAATTTTTTCAAATAAAAAGATTACCAACAAAATTGGAAGTAAAAATTACAGGAAATAAATTATTTTAGGCAAACAATGCATTTGGAGTCTGTTAAGATCGAGCGATTACATTGATTAATGCAAAAGGGCAAGTCTTTCATTAAGAGGAAATATTTGATTTTACTCTTATTTTAAAGAAAAATTCAATTTTGAGTTGAAGACATGAGGTTTCAATCATTGCAGTAGGATGCTTCACACTGTGGACCATGACATCTTTGTGTCTGATGGGCTACACATGACACCAATCAAGTCTTTAAAGCTCAAACTCACTTTTAGCTACTCTGCCTGGGGGCATTGCATTTTTGAGGGAGGTTGATACTCATGAAAGAAAATCTTATAATACAAATACAATTTGAATTTGGACATTACACGGACCTATAATATGTGGGTGTGATGCATTTTGTATAAATAGCAACTCTTTAATAATTCATTCATTATTTATTTACATTAAAGGGATTTTATTTAGAGATGTTGTCATATTTATGTACATCAAGTGCAGCCTCTAAAATGGCCAGTGTTGAATCAACACCTCTCAGAAAACACAACTAGACATGACAAAGGAAGGATTTATTGCAGGTGTCTTGTATTGTATTGGACAAAATATAAATTATAAATTAGTGATTCACTATATTTTAATTGGTTGTCAGTAATAATATTGACCAGTTTGATGAATAATGAAGAATTTAATTAGAAGGATAATTATTAATTAGAAGTTTATATGAGGGGCAATATTGTCATTAATATATTGGATGATTGTGTGTATATTTATTTATTAACATTCTGAAGATTAACCAGAGCGTTTCTTATCACCAAATAAAAATACAGCTACACTGCTGTATTGATTAAAAAAACATTTACATTCAATCTCAAGGTGGAATCTTTCAATCTAAAATAAGAAGACAATATTGAAAAAGTCCCCGTGGACACCGATGACAAATTGGTTAGATGCAATGCAAGCTGTTACATAATCCAATCTAATAAGAGACTACATGGTTTAATCATACTCTCTGGTTAGTGTGGTGTGTCCTGCCTTAAAGGAAAAAAATCAGTTCGGCGAGAGCTATTGGAAAGAAGGAGTGGACATGTTAACAGTCTGGCTTGGTTTGATTATATCTGGCAGCTATTACTCTACATGATATGAGTTAAGATGGAAATGGCTTCTTTGGCAATTATGATCTTATTCTGTTAAAAATAAACAGGGAACCGACAGGGTTTTAAATTGGTGTTTGTGATTCCTTTAAAACAAACAAGTGAAGGTATCTTTAACTGATTAGTAAATGTCACAAACAGGATGAATATTTTGTTCCAGTTTCAAAGGCCAAAGACAAAAACTGAGATTGACTTGAATCGACAGTCGTCTCTTTACCAAATAAAGCCAGTATTGAGTTAGCAGAACATGCAAGGCAGAAATCCGGCCGCACAAATCAGATCATGTTTATGGAGAGATTTCTGATTTGCCACAGCAAAAAAGGGGAATCTTTAAATTATAGGTTGGTGATCTGCAGGGCACGGCACTGAGTGGTTTTTGTGTTTAATTTTTACAGTCGATGTGCTGCCACTATTATGCTCTGGAATCTGGGACAAAAACCAGACAGTCAATGTCATGCTTACAGCGGCAGAACGATCAGTACAAAATCACCCCAATGAGAGTTAGTAACACAGATTCCGTAGATAACAGTGCATCATGTGATGCGTCTGAAAAATGTACTGTGTGTCTCGTTGCATGTAATAAGCAGAATGCATGCTCCGCTGTGCAAATCTCAGTGGAACACAGCGAAGTATTCCAACCTAGGAGGCCTGTTTAGATGAGTCAGAGCTTTGTGGTCGTTCTATCCTGCGTCAGAATCAAATGAGATATAGGTTGCAGACGGAGTGATCTTCAGCACTACTCAACCATTTGTACCACTTTGTGCAAGATTCGCCATATAATCATAAAAGAGCCACGTAAAAATGCAGGAAACACTCATTTTACTATGATAAACCAGTCTATCGTCTAAAAACCTAAAAAATAACAAAATAATAAAAACCTGTCTCCTTGTATGTCATCTGTTCCTGAGGAAAAAGATTGGACTGTATAGCGAATACTGAACAAGCAGCGGGCCTCGTCATTCAGGCCAGAGAAGAGATGCTAGTTAACCACATTTATGCAGTGAAGACACATTTAAATGGGCTGTCAGAGTCTCAAGAATGAGCTTGTCAGCAACCGTGTGTCTGGGATTGAATAAAACTCCTGGGGGAGGTGTCTGAGAGCCACCGATGGCAGAGAGCACCTTCTCCTTGAAATTATGAGTCATTGTATCTAATAGATTACGCAGGATTCTTGTTTTAAATTCATAGTGAGAACATCAGGGGATTTTTGTTCTTAGAAATTAGCTGTTAAACTCAGAATCCCCTCAACTCAGCTATGTGTATGATAAAGAAAACTACTTAAACCTGCCTGAAAGAATACTTTTGATATGGATCACTCTGTGGTCACTCCTCTTTTAGTATATTGTTGTTTTGCAGCCTCCAGGTTTTACGATAATTCAGTCTCTGCCGCTTATTAACACCACAAGCAGCTTCTTACAGTCTCTTAAAAGGCAGAGGAAAGGCAAAGCATTAAAATGGTAGACCGACAATATCAATGATTTACTGGGGAAGAAAGTCTAACGTGACGCAAACAGATCTAGAGACCAAAATGGAGCTAAAAGTAAGTGGTGTTGATCAGGTGACCAGAATTATGACGCCAAATGAGTGCTAATGTTTCGTAAGTAGACAAATTATTTTTCTTAACAATTTCATACAAAAGTGTGTGTAGCTCGCTGTGTAGCTAAAGTCCATTTTTGTGCTCCCCAAATGCAAAAAAAATATTTTAGCTTTAACGCACGATATGCAACTTTGACCACTAGGGGTCTCTCAAACAAAACAATCATAAAAGACCTAGTTTGATTATGTTGTGAAGAAGTGTGGGATCATGGGAGTTTTAGTCTTTATCACCACCATTAGGCCCAAATCATGCTCATGGAAGAGGTAATGTATTTAAGTTTTATTCCTGTTTCGCAGCAAACCGTATTGAATAATCCTGATCCACTAAGTGTGACTAATGCCGACTGGCTAACTGGCTAGCAGCCAATATGTAGCAATTAAAAGGCGACCAAAATTAAATGTCCCGTTCCCCTGAATAAAATTGGGGATTTCTCTTGGTTTAAACATTGTTGAAAACATTTTGGATAGCACAAGTCAAAAAAAACATTATAGAGGTCTAGTTGTTTTTAGACATTTGAATGAAGAATTGTTTATATTATATCTTTAATTGTTCTTGTCTCTGGACATCTGTAACATGCAAAGACACATGTAAAAATTTGCTTTTTAAACTCTTAACTTAGCTCTAAAAATTGTTTGTTCAACATTTTGTGTTTCCACTTCCCGACATGCTGCACTGAATGCAGGCTTCTGAGAAAGATGCCTGTACACATGTGAGGACACTACTCATTCATTACGGAAAACAATGATGGGCAGTGTTCTCCTCTCCACTCCCCCAAAACAGTGGGCTGTTTAGAGGTTGGAGATTGGGTGGGGGCAGAGCCTCTGTACGCGAGATGCTTTTTTGCGATAATGCTCTGTTTAACGTTCCTGATCTCGATGGCTGTGTTCCCCCTGCTCCAATCCAGCGGGTCACACTGAGTCACAAGGCCAGCCAGTGATGACAATGGCATGTTTGTGCGAAGGCCGAGCTATGGGCAGGCTGTCTGATGTGAAGGGATAAGATGGCACAGGGTGGACATGCGTGTGTCAGCCTCTGGCTATCTGTCTGATACATTTGCTGCTGATGAATGCAGACGTTTTTCTGCTTTTAAAGAATGAACTTCTGTTGTGCAGTGTATAATTTGTGAATCTCAAATATTCAGGTTAGTGCTATAATCATTCTATTCTACATTCAGAAATACTCCAGTGTGATCTTCACTTTGGTCGTGATAAGATCAACTCTTTATGCAACAGAGGGTAATTGTGGGTAATGGACACTTTCAGGCTTCAACCCACAGACGTGATGTGCAGTTGATTCGATAACTGGAACAGGAAAAGGAAAATATCTCATGCTCCAGCAGATGTAATTAACCCACTTGATCCATTACCACTATTAACGTACAACGAACGATGAAATCATAGTCCAAAATACTAAATTAATCTATCTTTTAATCCAAATATGTATAATCTTGCCGTTGCCAATACCCCAACAGACAACAATGGTAGCACTGTGTTCTGTTTACATAAGGACTGTGTGAGGGTAGGGGACAGATATGAGAAGAATTAGATATGAGAAAATGTCACCTGTTCAAACAGGAAAAGGTAATTTTACTTCTTGTGAAACACTGGGAATCAGAGTGGACTCCTCTACAGGACGACAATACCCCAGACAGTATCATGTTCTATTATTTATTGTAAATAAGGTAACAGCAGAAAGAAAGGACTGTAGAGGTCACTGACACACATGACCAACTTTCCAATGTAAAAAGCAGCTCTGCACACCGTCATCAGTACACAACTCTATTTTGGCTGTATTCCACAAAACCTGTATTATTATGACCGAATGCAATACACACTGCATGTTGGTATCCACGTACACGCACACAAACACACACACACCTTCTTTCTCTTGTTTATTTCAGTTCAGACCAACATCCCTCAGTGGGTAGTAGGCCCTTCCACTCCCTCATCAGCCCTCCTCCTCCTCCCTCCCCACACGGCTACTCCACCACCTCCTTGTTGTCATATGACCGCTGTTATGTGTGTGCAGTGGAACACAAAGTTGCTCTGTTAGTCCCCTCTGCTCTGCCCTCTCTGATTTGAGTGCTGGAAGTAAGGCTGTCTCACTCGCTGGCTTCAGGAAAACAGACAGGCCCCTGTATGTCACTACCAGCAAAGATTGGAAAGGAGGCCAAAGAGGAAGGAGAGGGATGAATTGAGCTGATGTTGTTTTATGTAACACCGAAAAAAGATAACTTAATCCTTACTCATTCACAGAGCCCCTCCCTAAGATTTGGTCCGAGCCTTCCTCGCTGTTGCTTTAAGTCAACCTTTGTTAGCTAATTATTATTAGTCTCCACATCAGCGCGTGTCTAAAAGGGGAGGCTGCCAAAAAGTGTCTCCTGCAGCCGTTTGTGTGGAGATGACACTTTGCCCCTGTACCTGCCGAGGATTAGAGACCCACAACAAACACAAATGCTGAGCCAGCTGAATAAGAGCAAGGCCTTGTCTTAACACACAGTGACAAAGCAGCTGATAGATGCAGACTTAAAGGACACATACTTGCTTAATAGGATATTTCATTGCCTTTGCATGACAATCAGTCTTGATGCTGATTCTCTCATCTACTGAAGTAAATGTGTAAGTAATCTGTGATATTTCTGTGACTCCTTTTCCAGGAAATAAATGACATCTCAGATTAATCATCTTATTAACTAGGCTGCCGTGGGAGCCTCACTTGGCCCCCTTGGTACTTAGCTGTAATAGAGCTCTGTCTAATTGTCCAAATCAGCCGTGTGCTCACCTACAAGGTTATGGATGGCTAAAAGTGCACCTGATACATTGGCCTTCCGCCGTGCGAGAGCTGCTGCCTCGACAGCCGCTGTCACTTTAAAACCAAGTCGGTCCCTGCTGTCCCCTGCCATTATGTCACCCGGTGGAGTGGATGTAGCAAGTAACAAAAGAGGAGGAAGGAGGTCAACTCAGCGTAGGTTTCGCCACACTACTGCTCTCGTTTTGTACATGCATAAAGGTTACTTGAGTGGGAGCATACGGCATACTGCCATTTTAAAAACCAAGGGCGTCAGAGACCTCAGAAAAATTTGTATCACTTTTGAAATTTTACAGCTTAAACAAGAGGCACGAATCAGATGTTAACGCAGCTTGCAGGGCTGATTGAAGCCGTTGTCTTGGCGCACGTGCCCTTCGTTTGTTTTACGATGGTAACCAACCACTGAATCAGCCTGTAGTAGTTCATATTGAGAAGAGAACAAGATCTCAAGTGGACAAAAATCTTCTAAAAGATTCAAAATTGGGGACGTAAAACAGTCTTGCCCACAGAAAATGTGTTGTTATGCGTCTGATTCTGGACGTGGTATTATGGGCCACTGTTGGTTTTTCTTTCAGTAACTGACATGGCAGCAACTTGACACGTATTGTCTCTCAAGACGGCATCATGAAAAATTTAGTGTTTGCAGATTTTGGATACCACTTTATCTCAACACAAGCTATAATTCTAACAATATTACATTGACTGTACTAACCCCAATACACACATAGAGTTTTTTCAGTCATTTCCTTCTTGATTTTAATGAATTAGATTCATCGATATTGGTCGTATAATCTGTGGAACTGATCGGAAATAGAAATAAAGGATAAAAGAAATGATGTACAGTAGATGCATCTTTGTGCCTAGCTAGTTGCTGTAATATGGTTTGTATTCTGTAAAAGCTACTTCATCTGAATTCCAAAATGTGAAGCAATGTCTTGAGTAAGAGGAGTAAACCCAAATTCAATCTACCCGTAGAGGCTTATCCCAATCTGTCAGCATTTGGCTATGACAACGATCAATATTCCCATCGGGCTTTTGCTTTTTGCTCACAAGCCCCAAAGGAGCAACATTACAGAAGATTCAGCAAAAGTAGGACTCTAATATTCCTGATAGATTTTTTTTTCCTCTAGTGCTCAAGAGGAATTTATCCACCATCTTTGCCTTGATTCACAGATGTCTGAAGGCCTCGGTGTGAGCGGCTGCTGGTGGATCACAGACACATCCAGCATTCTTTCTATGCTCGGAAAAGCACCGTCTTCCTACACCCATGAAATTATCACGGCCTTTCCCCTTTTCTCTTTCATCCAATCTGATCCAAATCTTCTCTTCTCCTTCTTTCTCTCGCTTGCTCTCTGCTGCATCAACCTCCGCCCCTCTGCCCCATCTGCCTCCCTACTGTTAAACCCCCCCAGCCCCTCGACCCCTCCCTGCACTGCTCCTCTCTCTCTCACAAGCATGTAACACAAACACACATACAGTACACACAAATACTCATGCCCTCCCGATGATACACAACCGATCCCAACCCCCCACTGGGAGAAAAAAATCGATAATGCTCCGTTACTAATATGAAATATTGTAGAGACAGAAAAATGTCACAAATCATCCTGTTTAGGCTGCTGAGTAATGACCACGCTCGGCTCTCTTCCTCTTCCCCGCTCTCACCATTAAGACATGCATTCACAAGCAGACACAAACAGCTGGACACAAATGAACCGAACAAATCCCAGCTTTAGATTATTAATCATTGTCAATATAAATTCCCTCCCATCGAACGGCAGACGACGAGCTCCGCTGGCAAATCTCACAACGTTCCTGTGCTGCTGTCGGGCCACAAATTTTGCCCGCTTATCCCAGTGCCTGCAGAGCCAGGCTCCGTGGGATTTGTGCACCTCCCACTGCACATTCACATCCAGTGTCTCGTAAAGCCAGTTGTAAGTACTGAACACCTGATTGTGTGTGTGGTGGTGCTTTTTACGCTCTCATTTCCCCTTTCATAGATTATGGACACACACACACACACACACACACACACACACACACACACACACACACACACACACACACACACACACACACACACACATACATGTGATGCATCCTCTGCCTGTCCTACATACAGTAATTACATGAAAGCAGCACTGCATTCAGAATGAAGAATCAAGGATGCTCTGGGGAGATGATGAGTCAAATTGCAAGATAGCAGCGTCCGTTGGCACAGAGCTAGGAGGGTGGAGGAGGGGACTGGACAGGCTGCCTGCCATGGTGCCATCTCTGAACATCACCTTCCCCATTTCATCAAGAAAACACACTCGCCCTCCCCAGAGCTGCTGTAATGAAACATCTCACTCCTCACAGGCAGGCCCACCTTGTGGTGATTACAGAGAAATAAAAAAATAAAATGAAAAATAAGCTGTGTGAGAGTAGTCAGGCTTACCGTGTTCACAAGCCAGCATCCATTTACAAAAGGATACTGCAGACAAGCCCTTGCAGGGAGAGAAAAGGCTGTATGCAATCCACCTTTAGTCCTGCTGCTTCATCTTCATTTCTTCCTCATATTCAGAGGAGATCTCTCTCACACACACACACAAACACAGACACAAGCATACATCTCTCTTCCAGCACCCCTCTTTCGCTGTCTTATTAACGTCTGTGTTCTATATCCTCTCTTGTTTGCTCCAAGGCAGTTGAGACACTGCAGCGATGGGGGTGGAGGGCGTGTATATATGTGTGCGTGTGTTTGAGTGTGCCAGAGACAGAGAGGCAGAGCTAGGGAGTGCAGGACAGAAATGGAGGGAGGAGTCAGCAGGGATAGAGAGCGAAGGGGGAAATGGTCAGGATTAAATCATGAGAGTAACAGAGAGAGAGAGGGAGAGAGGGAAAACAGGCTTTGATGGGTTAGCTACAACATCCAGCGTATATTTATTTCATGCTGGAATGATAAAATATACATTGGCCATTAAGGAATCTGAGCCTTGCTGGCTAGAATGGAGGCAATAAAGTGAAGGGATCTGTTTCTTTGGGTATTATATGCTTGCTGACAGGCCAGCAGCAGGATTGGTTGTGATTTCATTGATGCCTGAAAAAACATACAAGATAGGGAGAGAGTGAAGAGGAGGAGGGGACCGGCGAGGAGAGGAGAGGAAAGGGAGGGGAGACATGACGACAAAGGAATGGGAGGGGGATTGGACGATGGTGTAATGTGCTGTTTCCGTGCCAACTGTTTCTGTGACAGTGGGACCACTTCCTTTATTGCTATTGGCTATAACCAAGAATTGATAGAGGCTGGGGCAAATGAGGCAGCGTGCCATGGGGTGTGAATGGGTGGTTCTCTTCATGTGTTTCTTCCACTTCTTGTTAATCTCTGGGAAAACAACAGAAAAAGAAGGCGAGGGAGGAAAATAAGAGAATGTGTTTTGCTTGACTGCAGCTCCAGAGAACACATGCGTGAACACACGGAAAACATAATGGAGCATGACGTGAATTACTGCATGGTCATTATGGACGCCACCAGTGTGTAAAGAGACTCCTCCCTTTCCTCCAAACACAATCAAACATAAACACACACTGTCCAGCAGTAAAATCCCCCAGATCGGGTTGCTCAGGGTGTGTAGTGTTATGTAATTGCCTGGACACCGAGCCTGGTGTCCTGAACTGTGAGATAATTAATTGGCTATTGACCAGCGCAACTGCACATCTGGTGGGGGTGAACAACTTCTCCTCTCCCTGACCTTTCATCTGGGCCTTTTAATCCGACAGGCAGGTGGTGTGTTGTCTCCGTTCTTTCTCCCTCTAGCTTTCTCCCTCAGCGTGTCTCTTCGTCCCTTTTACCCCCATTTAATGTATATGATTAATTACCTTTAACAGCCACTGAATCTCAACACACAGTCCCCTCCTCTTTCACTGCCATTTAATACTGCAGATAAGTATCATCTCTCGGTTTCGTTGGCTGAACTTCTCCAAAGAAAAAACCAGGAACTAGATACAATAGTGCAATAAATTACTGTAAGTCAGGTGCAGAGAACTGATACCTGCCACCAAGAACCCACAATGTTACAGTTTGTATCCAGTTGAAATCTATCTGACAGTCAATAGAACACCATTTTCAAAACCTAAGAAAACCTCACGTTCAATCGTCTCAGATCTGAATTAGGTCAGTGTTTCCACTCAGGCTCAATCGCTGTAGTTGATATTTAACATTCAGATGTCAAATGTGCGACGACCTGACAACGTGGCAAAGGAGATGAATGTCCAGGTGGGATAGAAACATAAAGATAAAGAAGCAAGATCTTCAAAATGATTTCCTTTTTAATGCACTATTTGTCCCTATTTTCTCTATTCGTCTTTTCTCAATATGGTCTCTGCCATTGTCTTATGACTCTTCTGTCTCCTTCACCCTTTCTCCATCCCTTTCACTCTCCATAACCTTCACTATCCCTTTTTTGTCTCACCCAGATTGTCTCTGTGCCTCTCCCAGCTTCCTGTCTCCCTAATCCTTAATCCTGTGGAAATCGGTCAGGCAGAATGAGCCAGCTTTGATCAGACTCTCATATCAGGCGTGCTAACAGTGTCAGCACACCCGGATCCCACAGAACCCTGGAGCCCAGAGGGAGAGCTTCAAACAGGTGTTCAGCCCCCGACTCTGCTTGATAGGAAGGGGAACTGGAGGCAGAGGCAGAGTTCCTGTCTCAACTGGCAGCCACAGACTCTGACAGCAGTCTCTCGCCTTTTAGATTCAGCAAATCATGATTTGACACCATTTATCTGAGATAACACATTTGCTTCAGGAAAGGCTTTTTCCGCATGAAGTGAACTTGCTGTGGGAATATGGCTCAGCAGCCACTTGTGGTTATGAAAAGTGCACAATACAGACATGTGAAAGCCAGTTCTGGTTTTGTCAGTGGTGTCTGTGACAGGAAGCATGGAATCAGTGTCACTGGTGTTTAGGTGTTGCAATCCATAGTTAGGGGATATTACCTCCCTGACACATCCTGTGGCACAAATGCACAATGCAGGACAGTTAGCCTTCATTAAAGGTCAGCTTTGTACAGAGCATCTGAAACAAATACAAAAACTGAATTGTGCCGAAGCGATTTCGGCTATGTGCCCACATTTTTGTCCAAGCATCCAACCCTGAGGAGATGTTTTGAAGGATCACTGCAATAGAGTAACTCAAACAAATCTGCTGCTCTCACTTCAGGTTCAGCGCAGGAAGAAAGAAACATTGGAATAATTGGGTAGTTTAAACCCGCATTCTTTTAGTAATTCATTGTTTCTGCTTCCAGAGTCTGAGATGGAAGTTGATCATACATCGTTAGATTAGTATTGTATATTATGAGTAATTCACAAAGCAGAACCAACAGAAATGGTAATTCTCCTTCTCACAACCACATGACCTGGAGGTTGGATCTTTTTGCAGATCTACAACAATACTGACAGTGTACTCAGTCTCCCTGTTTAATCAGTTCAGAAGTGTAGTCAGGTGCTTTAAATCAGCTCGACAAATGAAGCATTTAGCAGGGCCGCGCTGCCGGATGTGCAACGTCTGATATGTGACCACCTGTTGGGAGGAAAGTGGCGAGGGTTAATAGATTAAAATGAATATCATTGTAAAACATCACATTTTATAATCATATGATCAAAACTGATGTTATGTCGTCACCGTCCAGCTTTTTAAATGTGAAAGTGAAGTGAAGTGATGTGGTATCTGCATTAAATCTTGCACATGATAATGGCAATAAGATCATGCAATGAAGACTGCATTTCTTAAAGTGTATATTCCTGAATAAACTGTTATGCCTACTTTTTTTTGTTGTACAATTCACTCCCCCTGCATAAATGGTCTGCCACATTTTGTCTGTCTTCCTTTCTTTGAGTAAACACTGACACCTACTGGACATAATTATGTCCTACACTATTTTGTAGGGGATTTGAACAAGGCCAACAAAGAAATAACATGATTTAACTTGAATTTTAAAACAAAAATATGACAGAAAGTAAAAGTAAAAAATTCAATTGATTTAAAACGTGAAAGGCTTTTACTTTTTGGCATTTCTTTCATTTAAATGGGACAGTGCACACAGCAATTTGTGCAGTCTATTTATGTGGCCGGCTGTTCTGTTTCTCTTCTGCTAAATTATGTGGTTAACAAACATTCCCTACTGGAATCTTTGTAAAGGTGTGATTGTTTTAAATGTTAGTACAGACTTTTATCACATACTAACAGACTATTCTTCTCAGAGGCTCTACTGACTCACAAATTTTGAGCTAAATTGCCTAAATTTGCGATGCTCTCATATCTGCAGTTATTGTGAGTCTCATGATGCTCGTTATATTACAGAACATTTAGCAGTTCATCGGCCTGAACGCTGACTAAGTGTTGCTGATAGCTCAGAATGATTGACACTCCAGTCTCAGGTGGCTAATTTCAGTAAGTGTTATTTTGTCCTTCCTCGTCTCCTGACAGAAAAATAAATCTCTCCTCTTGATGCCTATGAAGGTTTGATGTGGCGTGAAGTGTTTTCAATCTGACCCTGAAGCAGAATAAACTAAATGTTCCAAAAAGTACAGACCAATCCTTTTCATAAAGGCTGAACTGTCTCTAATAAACCTTAGGGAGCTCTAGTTTTGTGTAGCTGAGGAGAGGCTGGTGGATGCTGCCCAGAAGAAAACTTGGCTGTGCGTGAATTAGTGAGGTTTTTGGTTAACGCTGCTCCTGTGTCTTGTGAATATGAGACTCTGCCATTGACAACAGATTGTACATAATCTGTAAGAAAAGCAGCTCTTTACAGACTTTGGTAATCCCCACACTCTTTGGCAAGAGGGAATCCCAATGACCCCTTTCTAAACCCCTAAAGCCATCTTTATCTACAGAAAAGACAGTGTCTCATCAGCCTTTGGCTAAGCTTTAATCTGAACTTTTTTTTTTTTTTTTATTGTGAAGCATGAAGTTAAATTTGTAGAAAATCTAATAGTGGTTATGCTGACAATGAAAAACAAGTCTTTTCCTACACATTTTCTTTGTGATTTAGACTTAATCAGGATGGGGGAATTAAAAGCTTTTGCAACCAACAGCCACGTGTAAAGCATCTACATGGATTCATATACTGAACAAAATTAGAGTCCATTTACAGTAGATATTGTACAGTATCTACAGTAGGCGTTTGCAAAGGTGTGGCAAGATATACAACCTTGTATGTAGATTTCAAGTTGAGCACTGGGGCTTGTGTGCATATAACTTGAAATGCAAATGTGCTCACACATTTATAATTAGGCTACGTGATCAGATTTTTAAATAGTAGCTTGAGTTCTATATGACTCTTTTTTTCAATGTTGCATGTGCATATCCAAAGGCAAAGGCTTGCTGCATTAATGTAAAATTATGCATTCTCAAATACACATCTTGTCTCTGTGCATTGCACATTCATGAATGTCCTGTCAGTTCAGGTCCTGACCTTGTTTATTGCTCAGCTATGCTTTTTTTGTTTTAAAGGTGTTTGTAGTATAAGCTGTGTCATGTTGAACAACACCAGTCTTAACAACAGGTACAGGTTCACGCTCCAGTGCTGCCGAGCACAGATGACTCCACCAGACAGCCTTTTCTCACACTTTAACAAAGACTAAAGTAGATTAGTCAAAATTATTTAATCAGCATCTATGAGCTTTTGTCTGATTACACTGTTAATCAAAATTTACCACAACCAACCCTTTCTTAAAATTAAAGTCTATGAGATTTGCTGTGGGTAGTCATGGTCCTCAGAGAGTGAATCTAAGTGGCGGTCGCCTGAATCTCTAGTGTCACAATCAAAGTAACATTTCTTCTTGACCTCAAGAAATCTAAATTGGCAGATTTCCATGAAATGCATTGACCACATCCATGCTCCCCAAAGGACATATTGTTTCTGTGTTAGACGCTCAACACTCATCCCCACCCTCAAAATATCCACTAAGCCTAATGGGCAGATAACAATTCAATTTACTGAGCACAAATACAATCCTAATTTGTGTGCACTTGTGGGGAAAATGTCAACTTTGCACACAGTATCTCTTATAGTCTGATTAGTATACAGGCTGTTAAAATCAGTTGTTAACCATTTGGGTTGGACCATTGACCATCGCACTATGAACCACAAATCACCAAAGTCAGCAGGTATCATCCTCTAAGGACCATGAATAGCTGTTTACAATTTGTACCAATTCATGTTGCAAAAGAAGAGAGATAGATTATTGGGTATGTGAAATTTTTTACCCATTGAATTGAAAGTCGGGTGACAACCCAAGTCACGGCAATCCATCCCAGAGTTGTTGAGGCATTTCACTACAACATTATGATGGCACTAAAGGAAACAACAGGGGATTTCAAAAATCTGTGGACTTTATCATCTAAAGACCATGAATGGCTGCACAAAAACGTTCATGGCAATCTATCCAGTTGTTGTTGAAATGTTTCCTGATACTGCCGTCCCTAAAACCATGCTGCTAATGTAGCTCATAAAATTTGTATGCTGTTTGCTCTGTCAACCACTTTTATACTGAAGGGTGCATATTGTAGCCTGATGGTGATAATGGAGGCTGTGCTGCAGTTGGCCTAAATGGAGAATCACAATGTTTGTTGAATTATTTGTACACTTAAAAACTCTGGTAGAGCTGACAAGAGTTCAATGACGGAGAAGGAAAAACTTAGATATGTACAAAATGCAGACAATAAGGACGTCTTATTTTGCTTAAAGGGATAGTTCACCCAAAAATGAAAATTCACTCATTATCTACTCACCACTATGGTGACTAGGAATCGGTCACCGTTTACTAAGTATTTTGTGGACTCAAACACCCTCAAAACACTCACCCACCCCTCCATCGACATAGTGGTGAGTAGATAATGAGTGAATTGTCATTTTTCTGTGAACTATCCATTTAAGTTTGTCATGTATATGTAGATCAAGTAAAATTAACACCAGCACAGCTCCGGGGCAGTGAATGGCTACAAGAGCTCTGATTCAAATGCTCAACCATCCTGTGAGAGACTCATAAGTAAAGACTCCCAAACTGGGAAAACTGAGAAATCCAAAGATCATAAAGGTCCCAAAACGCTTAGTATCACAGGAGTCATTTTGACATATCACAGAAAGAATAGCTCAGGTGTTACTGAACCAGCACGTACAACATCCAGACCTAGACATCAGACATCCCTCATCCTGTACGTTTCTCTACAGTGACATGTCAGAAAGTCTGCTGTGAATAACATGACTCAAGAAACAGTGTGTCATCGCTCATTCTAGCAAGTTTGGCAATCAGTGCAAGTTGCGATTACAAGACTAACGAGAGCTCTGCTCTGCCTGATAAATGATGGCCTAGCAACGTTTATTTAGCTTTCAATACATCATCTGCAAAATCCTGCCTGCTGTGGAGTTGAGTTTTTTACCAAACGCAGGCGACTGATGGCCAACAATGGATCCAGCATGTTTGTAATTAACCACGAAATTCATTTAATTGCCTTATACCTACAGCAATCATATAATCAAAAGTGTAGAAACAAAACTACGCCTTAAATAATTTCAGTGGATTTAAATGGATTGGCTTATTGCAACACACCGTAGTGTTTTAATAGTGTGTTACTTCATGGTCTTGTGTATTGCAGACTATGACTGAAATAACCTGTTACAGACGTAACACAATGTACAGACCACTCTGCACACCATATTTTTGAGAGGCCCCTGCAGCATAGGAGTGGGAAATATGGCTGAAAAGGAGATGATTATAAAAATGTTCATATCAGTCGATACAGATAATTATCAGATAAATGTCACATTATTATTTCTGTTAAGTTTGAAGACTGATTTTGCTCCTGGTTTATTTTTAAACAGCAACACATTTTAGATCAATTACGTGTTATACCTCCTCACTGTGCTTACACGATGCATTTATCAATATGTATACAAGTATATGCACTTCTGAGGTAATTAGTGATATTGTTTTATTGCCCAGTGATTTCAGGGCACATCCATCGCTGTCTTTGCAACAACAAAAAAACAACCACAAAGCATAAGATATTCATACATTTTGTTATTTTTTATAAATCATTCCATTAATGTTTCATGAGTCACAAACTTGTATTTCTGTAACCTGTCTTCAATAGCGAGGGGTTGTTAAGTTTGTTTTTATTATCATCAGAAACTAAAATCCACAATCGGTTTCACTATCGCACCACATGATGCAGCCATTAATTAAACCTCCTCCCTTCCAACCACCGACGACCTCATATAATGGACGTGATGTTTGGTTGCATGTGCGTGTGATTGGCTGCGATGCAATAACGAGCGGAGGGTGCCAACCGTCGCGAGCCGTGCACGCAAAAAAAAAAAAAACATTTCAGTGCACGTCCTACTTGTAAACCTCTACAGCAGGGGCGATTTTGCGCGCTCCCGTGACTCTCGCCATAGAAAACAAAGCTGAGCGTCTTCCATAACAGCGAGGGCTGCAGACCGGAGGAATAACCGAATTCATCCCGGACACATCGCGCTGAGTATGGATCCACAGCGGCTGTAGCATCGTTAGAGACGGAGCCTTCCCGGGCAGGGGTGACGGCAGGACATCCGCGAAAACCGACGAACATAACACCAGCGTGTCTTTCTTCTTCTCCTTTTTTTTTTTTTTTCTCGGGGTGCTTTGTCTTGTCCACCTAACGAGAGCGAACCATCATCCCCCGTTTCACTCGCAAGATATTCAGCTAGTGATCACTAGCTGCCGCCGGGATGTGTCATCATGTTGTCACCTAAAAGTAACCGCTGAAGGACGTCGGATCTGTGGAGGAGAAGCAGAACCAGCTCGCCGAGGTCCCAGCGGGTTGTCACCGGGACCTGAATCTGCGTTAGCCACCGTCGCAGAGCCCACTGTTTTCGGCGATATGGCGGAGCAGGGCTACTCATCCTGGTGAGTGCGCACAGGCACATCGCTGCCCGACTAGCCGCGTTCAGCTAACGCTAGCCGATGCTAATGCCAAGCTTGATCGATATGGGTCACAGAAACAATGGGTTGTGTCCCTGACAATTAGCGAGAACACGTGGCTCTTCACACGGACGCATTTAGGTGTATTTAACACAGTGTGAGGGACAATGTGTTTGCTCGGGTGTGTATTTGTTCCCCCCTGCAGCTCTGGTGTTGCTAACTCGCTAACCTCAGCTGGGTGTTCAGGCTAGCAAGCCTTACCAGCTGATGCTAATGCTAACGGCAGCGCTCGATTCCACTATTGTGAACGGTTGCTAACGAGCTAGCTGCCCCCCGATAAAGCCCATTGGGGGGGTGAGTCAGTTGGTGAATTGGCTCCTTCGCTTGCTTTTATGAAAATGGTAATTTTGCACAGTGAACCCCGCGTTGCGTGATGGTGCGGGGCAGATTAGTGGATGTTTGGTCGTGTCAGCAAATTAGCGTTAGCTGATTTTTAAACGGCTAGCATCCGCCGTCGAGCCGCTTGCACACAATAACAAAGGTTCTGCCGTAGAGGTAAGCTAGCTAACTGGCATCGCAGTCCCAGAAATGCTAGTTTCAGGGTGAGCCTGGCATCGTGACACACCGCCGGCTGCTACGGTTCCTCTTGGCGGAATTTGCGAGACACCAGCTCCCGGAGCACAGGGTTAATGATGTGGCTGCATTTTAATTTGTGTGGCGGAGAAGCCATAGACACGATGTGATGGGTGACTGTCGTTATCCCTATGAATGAAAAGGACCTGACTCCGTCGAGGCCTTGCTCGTTTCTGAAGGCTAAATTGTACCTGTTTGCTCCCAGTAACACGGGTTCCTGTTAAATATGATGGTTTTTAGCCCAACATCCTCTTGTGTATGATGAATGCAAACCAATGTCTCTAAGGCCACATTAGATTCATTGACTGGCTGAGGGTCACACTAATGTAGACCTTGTACGTCTGTCTTTATATATTTTTGATTTGAGGTAAATAAATTCCAGTATTAAAACCCCAGCCCCAAAGTTTTCCACTTGAATGTAGGATTGCACCTCTTAATAAATCCCATGTTTATTAATGTCCATAATGAACACAAGCAGGTCACATTTATTAACTATTAATCGTCACCTCATTTAATTGGTGTCTTGATTTATTTATTTTATATTTGAAGTTCGTTCTGCAATGCAATATTCACACCCTATGTCAGAGCTGATTTAACATTAAACGTTCTAGGTTTAACTATATGAAAGTTAGTTTGGAACTCGTGGACTTATTTCTTACAACGAGGGGACACACTGTTCAGTGCGAGTCAGGCAAACTTGAAATATGGACATACTGATCTGATTGCATTCCAATTGTTTATTACACGTTCATCTACATAGTTTCTCGTCCGGAAATAGATGCGAAGTGGAACAGTGTGTGAAATACAAGGGGTAAGCCAAGCAATACACAAACTGAGCCAAACAACAGAAATACGCCGTCTGGCAGCTTCAGGATCATCTTGTACACACGACCCCTGGACTCAAGTCTTTGCTTTAAGCTAGGCTAAATGTGAAGTGCGCCATTGTATGGAGCACATTGATATTAACATTGGGATGGCAAATGATGGATTGTCATTATCACCTCATCTGTTATTATTAATGTGTTTGGTTTTTTTGACATCTTCAAATGTCAAATTTGTCTGACCAAAATCCAGAGATATTGAGTGTCACACGTGAGAAAGAAAAGCTTTGAATCCTCATATTTCAGAAAGCAGAAATAGCTACTTTTTGCTAAAAAAAAAACGAACTAAAATGATCTTTGGATTATCAAAACAGTTGTGATTTTTCAATTGACTCATTAATTGGCTGCTTTATTTTATTTATTTATATATATATATATATATATATATATATATATATATATATATATATATATATATATTAGTGTTTTCCTTTTTAAAACCACTCAACCTCCCCATCAGAGATAAATTCTGCCTGAATGGGGCTTGAGTGTATATATGTTTGTGTTAATGTGCAAGCCAAGAAGAAAAAATATTAAGGACAGTGGCCATCTATTGTGCCAGAAAAAGCCTAAATGTCACCAAGGACCCTCACGGATGAATAATGAGCAATATAGTTGACACTAAATCGAAGCTGGTACATTTCACACTGGAAACATTTTTGCTTTGTAACCATAAAAATATCTCAGTTTTTCACATTGTTTCTCAACATATAGTCATCTGCGGTTTTACAACATTGGCACATGACGGGTTACTCTTTCACATATCTTTTATTTCTGTGTATAACTTGCGGGCTGTAGAACAAAGCTGATGTTGAAATTAGGAAAACACAACTAAAACCCTTAAATTAAGTAACCACAGTCATAGATGGGCAGATATATATCCTAGTATTGGTGGCATTTCACTAAAGCAAGCCTTTGAAGATCTGTAATGAAAGTGTGTGGTTGTGTGTACAGATCCTGGGTTACGATGCTGTACTCGGCAGCATTTGCAAGTTCCGTTGTGGACAATTCGTTTTAAAGCCTTTATATTTACGCCTGGATAAATTGCTGCTTACTAGCTAATGTAATTTATTTTAATCAACCCTTTTTAGTAACCAATGTGCTATTGTATAGTTCTGAAGATGTCTTAATTGAAGATTGTTAAGTTGTAGTGTAATGCTGGTTTGAACAGCCTTCACTGCAGCAGGTGGCTTTGCAGCTTGGTTCGGTTCCTAACAATTGGTGAGTGGCTTTATGTCACTGTCACACTGGTACTCTTCTGTGGTTTCTGTAGAAAGTAGTTTTGTCTAGTTTAATTTCCTATGTTTTAGAGCTTGTGGTTAGAACCTTTCACATGGTATGATTGTGAATTTGGTGCTTCCTGATGTGTACACAGCCATGAAGAGTACAGTCATATAGACATTTTAGGAAAGAGCTGACTAATGCAGCTGTCATATATTATTTCATCTTACTTCTCCATCCAGGCAATTGTCAAACACTGTCACCTCTCTTTGTGTTTTGGTCTGATAGACGCTGATTATTCGCAGCACTTGTTGGTGCCATCTTGTGAAAGCTTTTAATCTGTTCATTGTGAGATTAAATAAACAACTCCTTTAATCATAACCCATTACATTTTGCCAACACTTGGCGACCCAGTGTAAATAAAGACAAATATTGGCCTCTGGTCTGTAATTTTCATTCATAAATTTAGCCCCAGCCATTGTTTTTATTTTTAACAAATTGTGCCAAATGGATCAATCTGTGTTATCTTCGGGGGAGGTTGTACAAGTGTGATTATGTGGCAAGTGCCCTGCACAGAGCAGGTGTCTGGGTAAGATTTACGATATGATGAGTGAGGAAGGAGTTTTGTGATGTGGAGAGTAATCTGTAAGAATGATAGTCATGTCAACAATCAAAGGTTAATATGATGAGGTGTTATTTTTGTGTTGTGTGCAAGATCTTCCTAGCAGTCACACACCTGACTTTGTTTCTTATTATGTAGAAATGCTTATAGACATGAAACTACAGAGTGACATAAGATGACAAAATGAAACTGTGTCAAAACAATCACAAGGACGAAATTACAATTACAATCACAAGGACGAAATTTAAACCAATAAGTGTGATCTTTTGTCCCTTTGCTGTGAAGACTGTCTGTTTGTATAAAGAGTTACAACACTGAAAACCATTTTAGTGTAGCTACATCTGTTTCATTTCTAATGATGCAAACCGTTGCAGCCACTTCAGTGCAGCCGGTATACACTGGCTTTGATGAGATGTGAGTTGAAAGCTTTAAGCAGAAGTAAAGTAGCAGGTAGAATCTCTTTGTGACACATCGGTAAACAGAGGCGTCACCTGGCCTCATGAGCAAGCCAGCCGAATTTGTTTAATGTGGGTCTCACCCTCCTCGGCCTGGAGTAAAAAACAAAAAAAAGGAAACGCATCATATAGTTGAAAACACGGTCTGCCATGTTGAGTTTTCAAGTGGGTTAACTGCAGCAAGGTAGAGGACATTTTTAATCCTCACAATCAAACGCTGAGCCTGTTGCTATAGTTTAGTGTCTTCACCATGTCTTCTTTAGGCAGAATCCCTTACTGCAGCTCACTTTAAAAAATGTTTTTGAAATCATGGTTCTTACAAGTGTCGCTGAGGTTGTTGTGTATTATGTTGTACTTTTGATAAAGTTACCCTGGCTTATGGATAAAAGCAGTGTTTATTAGCTAACATGGGCCAATAGCTTTTTTCAACAGTTTTTCTTTTTTGCAAACCCTAGAGATAACTGGTCCTGGTCCATAACAACTTTAGTTCTTCTTTAGCCTTTTTATTCACGAATCTACGTAAAAAACCTCCTCAGGAAACATGGATATTAAGATCTAATCCTAAAATCCTATTATTCAGACTATCCACACTACAATCTAATTCAAGCTTGGCCTTTCTAGACACGGACCAATCAACTAATCATTCACTCAACTTACTAAGTAGGTAATGCTGAAAATGTTGACTTTTACACATTTTTACAATCAGACTCAATGAATTGTAATATCTATAGTTAAGGAGGCTTTGTAATGAGCAGTAAATGATTTAGGTCTTCTGTTATAGATGTTAAAATTTCATAGACATGAATTAGATTTCAGTATCTCAGCTTAAAGCACACACTGACCCGTTTGAACATGATGGATTACTGAAACACCTGTTGCCTGCGTCCTGAACAGTAACAGCACTAACGATTAGATTCTTTAGAACGTAAAGGACTAAGTAGTTTTAATTAGGAAACGCACTAGACCAGCTCATCTCAAATTTTGAAGCTTATTCAACCAACATGATTAGGACTGGGTGATGGGTATTACCAGCAGCTGGTAGAGACCTGCATTATCCCTAAAAAAGATCTGTAGACATTATGCTGCAGGCGATCCTTGTGACTCTTAGCTGAGGCATGCAGCCTACATCACGGACAAACCCAACCCAAGACCTCATTTGCTCTCTGTCATTCCTGCCCGTTTCCCAGTTGATCCCTTATCAACTCTCAGATCAATCCAATAGAAATAAAATCCCACTGAAGAGTGTTAACATGCACCAGAGCAGCAATGCAGGGCAGGTGTACATATTTTCCTGAAGGCAAAAAGGTCACAGCTGGTCACAAACTGCATTTGTTCCTGGAGGTTGTAGCTCAGTGCATTCACACTTCTGAGTATGCACGGGCAGATAAATGAGTGGACCCTCGTCTTAAATACCCTTGCTTCACAGGGGCAGCATTTGCGAAAGTCTTCATTGTGGTCCAGTGACCTGGCCTTTAGTGGTCAAATCATGCATGCAACTGACTTGATGGAGGACGGTATTGGAATTGTGTTATTGAAAACCTAGTCTGTCAGCGAACAAGGACGTCTTATGGCACTTTGGGCTGCCATCCAGCCTTCAACAGTCCGGGATTGTATTTTGTTTTTAAATGTTCCATTCATCTATCTCACCCATGTTCTACAGGCTTGTGTGCACAGAATTCAGACGAACCCGTTCGATGCTAGAATATGAATTAGGTCTGTGGGGGGGGGCTAGCTGTCTATCTGCTTGTAGTGTTGACAGCAAGGCAGTGACATCATTAGTGTCTGTGTGTGGAACAAGGTCAGTTTCTTAATCGCTTTCTTAATGCTTGAAGCCAAACTGCTGTGTAAGACATTTAACCCGTTTAGGTTATAACTCACAAAGACGGAGCACTTTCCTGAATACGGTGTCACATTTGCATCGGCTATATTGTTAGATGTTCATTAGAGCCTATGTCTTGGTCAAGTATACAGGGCCCCATTGTAATTTGACTTGTCTGTGAAGATGATGCCTGCTGAGTGTGTTTTTCAGTCATTAAGTCAGGGCCTGTATTGGACAAACAAGGCCAGGGCAGAGCTACACGATGCAGCATTGTCCTGGTGTCCTGTTTCTACACTGAACTACATGTTACCCCTCCCCTCCAAGACACATTGGAGTCATTCTACTAAATGAATGAACGAGACAGGGGGTTCTTGTTTTCTTTTTTTCCTTTTCCCCAGCATCACATTGGAACCTGTGAATTCCTTTTTCACATGTTTACCAGAATGAACAATGATTTAAAGTCTTTAAAGCTGTTTTCTCTGTCAGGACTCTGTCAGAAAACTAGTAATGCAGTTCAGTAGCACACAGCTGAAACAGTATTCCCTGCATGGCAGCAGGAAAACACAGATTCCACTTGCAGAGCCTCAACGTGAAATAACACTTTAGCACCTTGTGAGCAGATATCCAAATTAATGATTTGACCTGTGCATTTTCTCATAAGGCCAATTCCATGACTGTGTTCATTGTCTTCTGTTCATGCTTTGTAGCCAGGTTTATCTAATTTTCCTTGTCCAAATATATTGTTGCTGACTCAGACATTCAAACTTGTTCTTCTCAATGTAATTCACAGAAGAGGCTTGCACCTGTTACACTCGAGTTTTGCTGGCATTGCCAACACAAACTGAAACAAAGCCTGCATAATACAGTATGTTGCAGAGGAAACCCATTTATATTCTCTGTATGTTGCTTCACAATAACCGAGACAGGATGGCGTTGCTGGCTGTGTCTAGAGTGGGAGATGTTCTTGCCTCTTGAAAAGATGACCCACAGCCGCTTTAAATTAGAAGTGTAATGGTGGCAAAAATCAAGGAAAGTTTGACTAATATTACTCCCAACTCAAGAGGTTTTATTTTTAGGTCTTGAGTTTGTTGTAACAAATATCCTGTTTAGTGTTATCCAGTGAGTGTGAGTGCTGGTCAGCTCGTGATTAATGTTCCTCTAAGCTAATGTGGTTTCTCTGTGGGGAGCATCTGTCATCTTGTTTTTGAATACTTCCTCTCTGTCACTGTCTCCCACCAACACTGTGACCCTCTTCTTTTCATTTACTGTTCTCTGAATAATTAAAACTCAGTATTTGACTCCACAGTGAGCAGTAAATTCAGCCACATTTAGTGACTGTATGTAGTCGCTGAGCGAATTTGATTCAAATATAAGTAATAAAACAAACGATATATATTATAGTAAATATATTATAATATTTAGTATCCTGGGATTTGTTTTATGCTGACTGTCATTTCACATTTAAAAAAAAAAAAAAGCTTAAAACTCATTCATTAGCATTTCTGTACTGCAGTTTATTAGCTGATATATTCATTGATACTGATGTACTGTATTCCAATTTATCAGTTTAAATCATTAATCATCAGTATCATCTTTGTGTGAACCGGTGTAGGGTTACGACATGGCTGCTTCTCAAAAGTGAAGCTTAATCGCCCCCTGTTGGTTGGCTGCAGTATAGCTTAAAAACCCAGCCTCCTCCATGTTAGCAGATGGGACATGGACACATCAAATACATTTCATTTTAGGTTGTTTTTTTTATCACACTGGTGTTTGTTCAAGTGCTCATTTTTACATGCATTATGGATTAAGGACAGCAAGATGGTGGAGGGTAAATGTGCGCTAAGTAACAAAAGACACAGCCTATTATGTTTGTGTTTTTTAAATTTACCCTAAAATGTTTGGCCTGCCCCAGTAATGCTCAGGGGGTTGAGGAGTTAAGTTATTTCCTGCAGAATTTGACCTCAGTCTCTGAGTAAACTCTACTTTTTTAAATAGACCAGTGATAATGACATTGTTGGGCTCATAGGTTTTGTTTTTCCATGCCTAAACCATGACCAGAGACTGACAGGAGAGAGACGGGTCAAGGTTAGGGTCAAATCTGCACCTTTCACCTGAAGTCAGCACTTCACAATGCCGGCCTTGTCCTCTGCCCCAGAAAGAAGGCCTGCATTATGAGGGTGCATGCTGAGACTGCGCTGTGTCAAGGCCCCAGATCATTGATATGGGAACAATTTGGTGCTGGGACACACAGCATCAGTGTGCAAACTAGCAGCGTGTTTACACATCTGTGTGAAAAAACAGAGCGTTTACTTAATGTTGAAATTAGAAGATTAATTGTTTGATGATTAGCAGACTTAAAAGATGCAGGTTGAGTGAAGTCATATTCATCCTTCATCAAGACAGTGCTGCTCGTCTTTTCTAGAACGTAATGAAAATGCCATCATTATTAAACTGAAACATATGGATCCTCTTTTAGCAGATCCATCTGTCTCGCACATCACAATAGCATTTACAAATGTTCTTGCCTATTTTTCCGACATAAAAAGGAAAATGTTTCCTTTTGTGTGGAAAATACTTTGGCGCAGAGCCTCAAGTCTAGTCTTTGTCAAAAGGCTGCTGTAGTGGAGATCGACAAAACACTTTGCACAGATGGATAGAAAGTTTGAGAGTTCTCAAAGGGTGTACAGTTGTCAAATATGTGTGAAGATTGAGTTTGCTACTGACTAGAATTCAACTTAAATTGTGCTACAGATGCCGTGTTACATGGGTGAGGTTATAGCTGTTAAGACTGTTATTGTCTTTCATATATGAAGAATGCAACAGGAGACTACTCGATTTTAGGCTCATTCACAAAAACAGGACAATGTCTGGAACGTTTAGACGAGGGCTGGCGTCTGGTTATGCAGAAGGCAGGAAATAACGTATCAATTCTACTACAAATATCACGTGTTTTGGTTTACGGCACATCAGCGCTGACCCTTTTCACCAAAAGCTCTCAAACGTAGACATCTTCATCTGTGTCTTGTACTTGTATGGAACCTCTTTTTCATTCCGAGATATTTATATTCTTTGTGTTTTTCTCCTTTTGGTGTCCGTCGTCAACACACCCTCTGAATATTTCCACATTTTACTGGAAGGCTGGCAGGAAAGGATCCACAAAGTGTCTGGAGTTTAGTGCGTGTCTGAAAGTAGTTAAAGCATTTTTCAAGGTTAATAAAATAAAAATGTATAAAAGATATTCATTGAGAGAAAGTACACATATATAGATATACTCTGCTCATTATCCGATGAGTTGGTCATATGCACCCAAATTTAAATCAATTGACCTATTCAAAATTTGGAGGAAACAAAGAAACCTATACTTCCCGCTGCTGTGAGCACAGACCCCCTTCACTGTAGACCGTTTCCAATGTGCCTGGGACTCTATGGATTCCATTTGCCCGATTGATTTTCATAATCAATAACCTGTTTTCCACCAGTTCTTTTTTTAGAAACTCAAACAAAATTTGCAATTCTTATTTTTGCTATCGAATCGTTTCACTCTTCTTACCCTCTGCTGCTTTGTTGTGTGTAATTACGAGGCCCAGTGACCTCAGGGGAACAGAATATGTTAATATGTGCTCTGTGAGACAGTTTCATGTCGCGTGCTGTGATACAACATGCATTCAATATACTTTCACGTTCTATTAGATGTTCTCATAGACGATCACTGGAAAGAATTTTTCGATTTCCCAACATCATAAACGATACTACTGTGACGATAATCAAACAGTAAAACTCAACTGACCTAGTTCCCTTTAAGCATCCAATGCACAGTAGAGACTGGCTTTGTATTTAATGGATAGATGGTTCAATATGAGTATCATCTTAATTCTTGTTGCAACATTTGCCCTGCACATACATTTTGGGGGGTGTGTGTGTGTGTGTGTGTGTGATGGTGATGAAATTGCCCCCCGACCAGTGTGAGATTGTCAGTGCGGAGTCTGACGCGATTGACTGAAATTACAGTTGCATACTTGTCTCCATTTTTGTTATTTTCCACAGTATGGTGGTATAAAAAAAATCCGAGAATTGTGCAACCGCGATGTATTCTGATGTCAGTCTGACGGTTGGTATGTGTGTATATGGGTGTGCACTCTTAAGCTGAAATGATTATAGAGCCGAATCCAGTAGGAAAAAAAACCACCTTTATTCCAAGAGCAAAGGATACGTGCTCAATTCACCACAGTTAAACAACTCGGAGAGGAAGAATGGAGTTTACTGGCCTTGACATGTAGAAGTCTTCTATGATTCAAGTGGGCAGATTATATAAGATTATTCTTCTTTCTGCTCCTTTTCATTCAAGCTTCGAGATTCTATGTTTGCACTAAAGTGTTTTGTTTGGTTGATGAATGAAATACAACATAAGTTAATGTCTGTTTTGAAAGATCTTTACTTAATTTTGAATGTTTGATTTAAGAGTGTAAAAACATCAGAGGCTTTTTAAGAAATGCATTACATATTGAAAATATGATCATTCTAACAGGTATCAGGAAATCGTGGAACGTTTGAGCTCAAACCTTTTGTGTGTTTTACTGACCTCTGCATATAATGAATAAACAATATGGTCAAAAATTAAACCATTGTTGTAAAAGTCAACTCATTGGCTTTGGTACAACTTGTGGTGTGTAAACGGTTTCAGTTCGGGCCAAGAAAAATATATGCTTTTGTGAATATTGTTTGTGTATGTTAAGGGTGTATGTTTTCCTTCACATCAAACACAATGTGATATGTATTAACTGTTTTATTAAATAGTTTTATGCGCATGGATTCTCACATTTGTATTTCTCTCTCCCTCTTCAGGGCGTACTCCCTAGTTGACTCCAGCCAGGTGTCCACCTTCCTCATCTCCATCCTTCTCATCGTCTATGGCAGCTTTAGGTGAGCATCAATACATGGTCACTTCAGCTGTCTAGAGGACAGTGGAAATAGACTCTTAGATCATGTCTAGTTTCTCACATGAACCTATAAGTCATATCTTTGTTTAGGATTGTCCTACAGTTCAGTTTTGGGGCTTTGGTGAGAGTCACCCACAAATATTTAAAGCAAAAGGAGTTTCCTTTGGCTTTTTTTGCATACGTTTTATAGCATTCTGTTCAGCCCTTAATTTCTTAGATAATAATTTATACCACAAGTTGTTTATTAACCATGAAGTAGAGATATGGCCCTGGCTCACCGGGTTAAATCAGATCGTACATCATAATGTGACTAAAAAACACTTTCCTGCAAACATTTTATCATCCTGGTGGTTGATGGCAGGGCGATGGTACAACTTCTTTTGTGACATGGGAGGAAATGATGTGCAGGTCGCACCTGAACCATAAAACAACTAGAATTAGGAAAATGTTTAACCAGTTAAATTCATACCCTTACAGTGTGGGTAATATATAACCTAAATTATGTTTGCTTAATGAGCAATAGAATTATTGTCCATAATTCAATGCAATTAAGATTGACCTTGTGGCCTCATTTCAGTTCAGTTTTTGTTTCGATTTGGTTTTGATGTTTCAGTTCTTTTCTAAGTTGACATGTTTGCTGGGTTGTTGTTGCTGCACTCTTCAGCTCTCTTGCAGGCTAAGTGAACCCTGTGAATGGTGGGGTAATGATTTTGGTGCATTATGTGCACCGAAAAACATCTACACGGCTGCACCTAATGGTGTTTTGATTGCTGTAGTTGCAATTTTCAACACGCTCTTCCAGTTTGTGCATTTCCCTCCACATGGTTTTAAATGCATTGTCCATTTGTGCTTAAAAACCCTGAGTGGGGAAAAAACTCAAAATATGATGTTTTTTGCTTAAAAGAAATAGTCCTGACATATATGAAGCATGTGACCCTAAATGTCATTGATGCTTCTGTTTCCCTGAAGAGACAGAAAATGGCAATAGATGAAAACTTTAGTTTTGTGTTGACCAATAAATAAATATTACATTTGTTAATTAAATATATGAAACCGTCACGGTTCTTTTTCTCAAAAATACTTCACACTCTAAATGCGATTATCCGAGCCATAAGCCTTTCTGACTGGCCATGATGATAATAAAAAACAACAGATGTTACTAATAACATCAACAATGTCTCCTCTACCTGTAAGCAATGACAATGTGACATACACTAACCTACATTAAACCAGGACTGAAGTGATATTACTTGTTATTTTTCCCACTAAAAGCATCTTTTATATAAAATAAAATGCCTGAATGTTTTCAGGACTGTCTGCAGGAAAATAAAACAACTAAATTTAAATTCATTTTAGAGACACAGTTCTGTCTAAGTTCACAGACTTGCACACTTAAGGAGAGGAAGGATGTTTTTTTTGTTTATCTTTGAAATACTTTGAATCCAATTTCCCCCAAAGCAAAATTGACTCATCTTCCATTGACAGAGATATTTATGTGCACTAAGAGCCACTGGGAGTCAGTCTCTGATTCATTCACTGTAAAAGCAGGCTGTGTTGTTGTGGTTGCTGTACAGCCTCTTCCTCCTGTTAACAGGCTACTTACTTTTGGGGGGGGTTTTGATTACTGATGCTTGTGTCCAAACACTCTCCTGCTCTCTCCCCTCTCCTCTGTCTCTGTCCCCCCCGACTGCAGGTCATTAAACATGGATTGTGAGAACCAGGAGAAGGATAAAGATGGTAACCCTATAGCGGGTGCTTTTAATAATGGCAGCTCGAACAACAGTGAGTGTTAGTAACTGCCAAGACCTGAAAACAGCGACAACTTGTTTTCTTGTATTTTATTTTACACCTCACACTTTATTAGCTTCCTACACGGAACCAAATTTTTTAAGTCATAGCATTTGTGTATGTTGTGTTTTCACCCCAGTTTTTGTTTTGTTTCGCAGGTATTCAGACTATAGACTCCACACAGGCCCTGTTTCTGCCCATAGGAGCCTCCGTGTCTCTGCTAGTTATGTTCTTCTTCTTTGACTCGGTACAGGTGGTCTTCACCATCTGCACTGCAGGTAAGTACCGCTCGTCAACATAACATAAGAAAGCCGCAGCTATAGAATTAACTGTAGTTACACTCTGGGGAGGACTTTTTCTCTGCGCTGATTATTGAAACTGTGAAGACCATTAACTGGCCCATTAAGCCGACAGAAAACGGCTGGAACAAGCTGACTAGGTGTGCAAGGCCTCTGGTCTCACTGCTGTGTTCTCTTCTTCTCCTCAGTTCTTGCAACAATTGCATTTGCATTCCTCTTGTTGCCAATGTGCCAGTATCTGACCAGACCCTGCTCCCCGCAGAACAAGTAAGAAAAACATGACGATTATTTGTGTCTTAAAATTGAGTTTGTTGTTGCACAAACTGCTCCGTGTGTTTGTACGTCTTTCACAAATTCACAGAAAGCTTGTTGATTCTGTCTATTAGTAGATAAGTGTCAATGCTGCAACAGTAGTAACATCTCTGTAAAAGGCAGGTACATTATATCTTTATAAAATAAAACTGAAAATATCTGCAAGGTTTAGATGGTGTAAGTCAGAAATGTATGTTGTGATCTGAGTGAACGAGTGCACGAGGAATTACCAGCAGCGCAACCCACCTACTCAATAGCCAGCATGACCAGCTGCTCTCTGGTTACTCATTCAGAGCCTCTGATCGAGTTTCACTAAACCTTTGTCTGCTCTACAGACCCTGTAATAACTGAACCTCTCAACCAAAACTATGTTCTGACATATGTAGTTTGTTATTTGTGTATCTTGACACCCTCCTAAAATGGCTGTATAGGCAAAAATTAGCATTTTAATGAAATATGCATTTCATATCTTGTCATTCTCATATTGAGATAAAATCCAGATGAGATTACAGATGTATTAATTGAGATGTAACCATGTATTTATCTGTTAACAATCAGTCTTGCTTTACTAAGGCTATAGAACAACACAACCCTCCCACAACAGTCCACAAGGTGGTGCTAATATACCAGAAGTGCATGAATGAATCTTCAGTGGTCCTCACTTACTCAACCGCCACACACACACACACGCGCGCATCAGTTCTCTCTCTATCTAGTTGTTCTAAGCAACTAAAGTAAACAAATGCTGCTGATTGGTCAAATATATCAGCCTGTAAATGTTTTCCGGTAATGCTGTGTTTCTCCTAATAGTCCTCTGTGATTTATACTTTATGTTTTATTTCTTTCTTGATGCAGGATTTCGTTCGGCTGCTGTGGGCGTTTCACTCTGGCCGAGCTCCTGTCCTTTTCCCTCTCTGTTTTGTTGGTGCTCATCTGGGTGCTGACTGGACACTGGCTTCTCATGGATGGTGTGTTGCTCTGTCGTGACTCAAGACATTTGTTTCTAGGTTCACAGGAAATGGTTGTGCTAGATGTTGTTAACCATTGATCCCCATGGCACATTTGTCTGAACTGTAGGGCGGTGGGATTAGTTCACACTGAACAGTAGTGAGAGGTGTTTGCATCAGTACGGACATTTTCAGGCTCTTGCTACAGTGAGCTACGTGCCAACACAGGGAGAATATACTCCTGCTTGTCAGCTGCTTTGTAAAACATAACTGGCATTTAACTCTGAGTGTGTGGTTGTTTTCACTGCTTTTGTTTGACTCGGGTGACTACAAGAATACAGCTTACTGTAATTTTAATGACACAAATATTCAGTGTTTGAAAACCTTGACATGTTTAATCTCAACACCATCTCACGTATCAGATCAGTTCAGGCCTCATGAAATTAAAGTGGGACAAGGATGGAGTATTTTCATCACATTAAACTAATTAATTAGTCCTACATCCACAGTAATTAATGTGTCTTAAATAAACTTGATGGAATCTGCTCCCATGTTGCTCTTTCACCCAATTTCCACTCAAATGTATGTGTTGTTAATGGTCATGTGTGTTTTTTTCCCTCCCCTTAGCTTTAGCCATGGGCTTGTGTGTCGCCATGATCGCCTTCGTGCGGCTACCCAGTCTGAAGGTGTCTTGCCTGCTGCTGTCAGGACTGCTCATTTATGATGTGTTCTGGGTAAGAAATTCTTCTATCCACAAACCTTACCTTTGTCACGGCTAACATGCAAACCACTGTGTGAATTACAGCAAATATATACCATAATAAAACCGTAATATTCACTAACAGTAAGGTGAGTTGTTATAAAGGAGTCTGTCTTCTTAAACCACTAGGATGGACTTCAATATTTCCTTTGGAGAAATTCTGCACTGGTTGTTGTGAATTCAGATGTGATTTATTAGCCACTGTTGAATTGTCACTACATTGGAAGTCAAGAAGAACGTGTCTCATGAACGATCGTTTTATTACGAGGGTTGTTTCAGTCGTGTGTGACGAAAGATTTTATGACTTTATTTAAGTGCATTTTCCACATTTTCATTATACCACTGAGCCTAATAAAGGGTTTATAATTCAGATTGAGTTGAGCGTAGTACGGGATCAAGAGCAGTACACGGAAGCTTCAGATATATTTTCTCCTCCAGTCATGTAATATGTTTGTTAGCCGTTCTACTGCTTCTCAGAAAGGAATAAAGATGAGTTTTAATGTCACAGAAATGTTCCACTTCACTGCTAGACTTTTTATTACAAATGTTAGCATTACATTTATAATCTGGAGTTGAAACTATTGATGGGAAAATTTAATTTGTCACAGCCTCTCAAAAGGGAGCATTTGTGATGAGCATTTGTCAACATGACTAGAGGCTAAACTGTCTTCTTACATTTCGTTGCAGGTGTTTTTCTCAGCCTACATCTTTAATAGTAATGTGATGGTCAAAGTTGCCACCCAACCTGCTGAAAACCCCATAGATGTTCTGTCCAGGAAGCTCCACTTGGGGCCAGGGATGGGCCGTGATGTCCCCCGCCTCTCACTACCTGGCAAACTCGTCTTTCCCAGGTAAGACTGAAGTAACCAGGCGAACGAAGTGGTGCTGTGTTATTTTTGTTTATTTATTTATTCATTTTATTTTAACTGATAATAGGAATTTTGACTGATTAACACTATCAGTTAATCTGTTATTGAGGGTTGGTTATTGTGATTGCCCACTGAACATATACACCGTTTACTTTCATGTGCATCGGGGTGACTGTATGTCCGTCACGGCTGCAGGAACACGCACAGCTAAGGCAGAAAGTTATGCTGGTGTCTGTCTGCCCTACATGGTAAAAACTTAGAACTATGGTGTTTTGAGGAGCCACTGAAGTGTCTGATTTCCCCTGACTGTGACAGATGGGTGTGAATGAGAAAGCCGAGCACTACAGCGCTGCAAGTGTGTGATGATGAATGAATCCTTATTTTCTACTGTTTATGCAACTTTTTGCACCTCTAAAAAATAAATGCTTGTTCAAATGCGCCAGACACTCATCCATTATAACATTTTAATGTTGTCAGGTGGTTGTTATGGTTGGTTGTCCGTTAGAGGAAACATTTTAAATTGTAGATTAAGACCAAACATTCCTTAAATTTAAATTCTCAATTATAAGGATTTCCTTTCTTATTTAATAGTTTATATATTTGGTTTTTATTTTATTTGGACATAGCAAGACGGATGAAAAGCAGCACAGCTGGGTCTACAGTTCACATACATCTTTATTTACAGGACGTGTAGATACAGTGTAGATCCGTCACAAAATGGTCACTATTCAGTCGATAACCAGTGTCTGTCATTAAGCAGCCTTTTCTTTGGCGCCACCCTGAGGCCAAACATTTTGTGCCTGGCCAGTGGTAAGAACATAAGAATCCCCAAATTGTCTGTAATTTCCTTCAGTCCAAAATGTAGTTCATAACCTCATGATACAGCTACTGTGACTGTCGCTTTCTGTCTGGTGCAGAGATGAGTCTTGGTTGGTTTCAGAAGGAAGTGATGACGCACTAATGATACACTTGGGATTTGTGTTGTACAGCCGCTGTGATCCTGCTGCTTTTGCCTTCTAGTATTTACACCCCTCTCTAAAGCTCTTTACTTTCCATCCGTGCAGTTCCACCGGAAGTCACTTCTCAATGCTGGGAATAGGAGACATCGTGATGCCGGGGCTGCTGTTATGTTTCGTCCTGCGGTATGACAACTACAAGAAGCAAGCGTCAGGGGAAGTCCCGGGGCCTGGTAACGCGCCCGGACGCATGCAGCGCGTCTCCTATTTCCACTGCACTCTCATCGGATACTTTGTGGGTAAGCAAGCGATTGATGTACGGATGAATGTAGAAGATCAAGAGATTTATTGTGTCAATCTTATGGAGGTGATAGTTTAAATTGTTTGATGTTTGACTCTGTAAATGTCCTCAGGTCTGCTGACTGCCACTGTGGCCTCCAGGATCCATCGTGCTGCTCAGCCCGCTCTGCTTTACCTGGTGCCCTTCACCCTGCTGCCTCTGCTCACTATGGCCTACCTGAAGGTACATTGATGGGATGGGACATTATCAGTTAAAGGAAGATTTATACATTTACATCTGCAAACTGCTTGTGTAAATACTCCAGATGGAGTGGTTGAGTTTTTGTGGTACTATTCCACTCGCAGATCTTTCTACCGTGTAGCTCAACCTATTGAGGTTTATTTCTTTTAACCTATTAAGACCTAAAGCTCTGAATTAAAATGCACTCTAACACCTAAGCATAGTTTTAAGGTGGTTGTTTTCAAACAGAGGGTTTTCTGAAGAGCTGACTGATTTACCAATGTTTCCGAAAACTTCAATTTCTCTGCCTCTGAAGCAGAAAGAGACATTGAAGACTCGATACTCGTGTTTGAAGCAGTGTTTGTGGTCCACAGGGGGATTTGCGGCGCATGTGGTCCGAGCCCTTCCATACCAAGAACAGCAGCTCCCGCTTCCTGGAGGTATGATGCACCCTGGGATGAACCACCAGCGCGGGGAGGACTGCGGATCCTTTCCCTCCATTAGATGGAAGGAGAGAGGGTACACTCACAGTGAGGCCATGTTGTCATCACTTGTTCATGCTTTCCGCCAATCTTCTGTGAAAACCCTCAGAAGGACACCAGTGTGTGGATCACAACGCCCCAACACGACTCATCTCTGGTCCCCACAACCTCCCCGTTTCATCTCCGCTTCCTCTTTTCTGTTTATTTCCTCTTCATTATAGCACATCCTGCCTGTGCTGTTTTTGTTCTGCCCCCTTCCCCTCTCTCTTTCCCTTTTTCCTCTTCTACAGTCGGTCTCATTCTCCACCTCCTTCCCATGGCCCGCTCCATTCAACAGGCCTCGTCTCTCCTTCTTCCCCTGCATCTTAAATTTCCTCTGCGTCTGTTCTTCGCCGACTCAGATGAACTCGAGGGCCAGACCTCTCCCCCCTTTTTGTGGACTTACGGATGTGAGACATGGCTGGGGTTTATATATATTTTTTTAGCATTGTCGTGGTCATTATTATTATTAATATTATTATTCTGGAACGATTTAAACAAACAGGGAAGAGGCAGAGTGTTGCAGTGGCACAGGACAGTGCTCGGGAGCAGCGACAGTGAAGGAGAAGAGTCTTCCCCCTCCATCCGTCTCCCCCGTCTCCCCGTTTCCCCCCCCCCTGCTTCTCTTCGTCTGTTCTCGTCGTCACTCGTCAAACGATGGCTTCTCCCCGGCACTACCGCCCTCCTCAGACACTGCAAGCCCCACCCTCCTCCTCCTCCTCTCTGTTCATCTGCTGTCCCCATTCCTCACCCCACCAGATAACTATGTATTTTATTTAGTAAAGTTTTATTCTTGGCATATACAGAAATTATGCATTATAAATTCTTAAGCTGCCCCACAGTGTTTGAGGGGCCGCTTCTATTTGTATATATGTGTACACATGTATTTGCAGTATCATGAGTTTGTATTTGTGATCGGGAGCATGTCGTGTGGAGTGGGAAACTGACGACAGCCCAGTTTTGGTAAAGTCTCGGCTGCCAGTTGTGTCGAGTCGAGCCTCCGTCATTCGGAGACTGTTTTCTAAAGTTTGTTGGCTTGTGCGATAGAAACAAAGCTGATGGATTTTTGAAAGAAAAACACAAAAGAAAAAATCTTCATCAGTGGCTGGTTGATGAAAAAGTTTCCTGCTCTAGTGTTAAAGTGTGTGTGTGTGTGTGTGTGTGTGTGTGTGCGCGCGCGTGTGTGTCTGAGTGAGCGAAACAGATGAGTGTTTGTTTTACTCAGTTTTAATTTGAAATCATAAACGGTGGCAATAGTCAGGTTTCCAGTGAGCTGGGCGTGTTGGATCAAACTGTCATAAACGCATGACATGTCCGATGGAAACAGTTTGTGTTTCATCTTGTAAAGATTTACTGAAAACTTCTTCTCAACAGGGGTCATTTTTATTTTTTATCTGTCTTTTTGCAGACAGGTGAAAATGTAAACAGTTTTTTTTTTTTTCCAAATAAATGAATGTTGAATTAATTTTTAAGTATGTTTTCATCGTGAAACCTCACCATGCATCATGCTGGGTTTTTTTGTACTGAGCTTCTTTTGTGCACATCCTAAATTTTCCACATTTATGGTCATGGAAACACTAAGCGTATCTTATGTCGGCTTATACGAGTCTTTAAACGTCTGAGCATGATTCTATCCGATCAATTTTTTATATGTTTTGACAAACGAGAAGCACATCGTATCTGAACTTTGTAAATGTCAGTGTTTCACCTCAGTCGATGAAGACCTGACTATTGTGAAAGTTCTGACTGGAGATGAGGGTCAGTGGGTGATGAAGACGTACTGTGGTTGGATTCTTATGTAGTTACAGATACATGTTTTTCTGGGTGGACAGTTAAATATGTGCGTGTGTGTGTGAGAGAGAGTGTGCCTGATATCATTAGGTCTGTTTGGACCTATAGGAAAGAGGGAAAATCAGTGGTGCCCTTCAGAAATCGGAAATAAAAATTAGAAATGAAATCGAACCCATAGGATGTTTTTTTTCAACATTTTTGTACCAGAGAGTCTTACTTTTTTTTCTTTTTTTTTTTGGTCCTTCCACTGTTTTGTGGTGCTTGTCAGTTAATATCTAATGTATACTGGAAGGAAAACGTGCAAGAGAGCACACGGAAGTAAGGACGATGCAGTGCGCTGGCTTTTTTCCGTTCTTTTTCTTTTCTTTTTTAAAAACTTTTCTAATGTATCTGGCCGTGCATGTGACGTGTACAGTGTATCATTTCTCAGACTGTGTTGACAGGGCTCCTGCAGTTTTGAGTCTCTCCTGGCCGACAAAACGAGGCACTGGACCTATGAGCGTGCGCAAAGGCCACTGGGTCGGAAAGACTGCGGTTGGTCAGCTCTGACTGACTCTCACAGGCAGAATATTAGGACCTGGATGCCGTCAGGTCGGGACTCCCGGCCTGCCGCTCAATGCAGTTCTCAACTCGGACGCTATAGAACCACAAACCCTCCCTTCACCTCCTCATAGACATGGAAAGAAAATATATAGATTTATATACATATATACATAAATGTGTGTGTGTGTATATATACATATATAAATAACAGATGGTGATAATGACAAAGTTTCTTTTTTATAGAAAATGGATTTCTTTTCACCCCTCCTTAGTTTTTTTTTTCTTTTTCTTTAGTGCTTTAGTTATTTTTTTTATTTTACTTCCCACCTCTTCTCCCCTCCGGCAGAGGACTCCAGCTCTGTTGGTGCGTTGATATTTCGGCTGAATGGATTCTGTATAGAAAACTGGTGAATAAAATAAATTAAGAACTGTGTAGTGAAATATGAATCCTGAAGTGCTTGATCTAAAACACTTTGTCTCCTTTTAACCTCCCTCCCTCCCTCCGCCCTTCTCTCCCTCCCTGTTCAGGATTCTGCTGTAAATAAACATGACTCTAACTGTAACGCTGTGTCTGCGTCTGTTATTCAAAGTCGTATTTGCATTAATTCAGGAGGTCCCTTTAAAACAATACCAGCATTATGCTGCAGGAGATATAGACTCTCCTGAGGAACGTGTACCTGCCTGAACGGTAGCTCGCTGACGAAAAGCTTCTTTTTGCAGATTTCCTTTTTCTCTCTCAAATGCACAACAGCTACACCTTCTCAAATTCGATATTACACGTGCTGCACAAATCTTATGTTACAAATCCCAAACTCCTGCTCTCACAAAACGCAAAAATGCAAAGCACGTGCACACACTTGTAACAAGGAATGTGAAGCCATGGACAAAAGTGTGTACGTCACATTTTTTATTCTACTTTTCCAATTAGATCAATGCATTTGAAATTTGTTGCAGTGTTCTTAATCTGCAGTGTTTGGGTGAAGTCAAACATCAGCACCTGCCACTCTGACATATTGTGGGGTTTAAAGAAACTGATGGGAGTTTGTCAAATGTATTTTACGTCTTCTCCAGCAGATGGCGACACAGTCCAATAATATGCACACAGAAGTCAGAATTATGGGAGTTGGAACTCATGCTTAATTTGTTTTTTACTTACTGCATGAACAAGTATATGTATACATTTATACATGCATATGTATGTTTAGCCATCTTCATGCAGTTTAACAGAGCCTTTACATGTGAATGTACCAGAAACACAGACACACCACAACTGTATGGAGTTCACGTTTCCACAGTGAGTTTTCAATGAGACACGAGAAGCAGCAGAATCGGAGCAATAAAAGGAATAAATCAGGGAGTGAACTGAAATGAGAAGCTCGTCCTCATCAGGGTGAGATAATTGATTCCTGCAGGGTGCTGGGAACAGGTTCTGTGAGGCTTCATGGGAAGATGGCTGCTGCCTCAATGACAAACCAAAGACGCTGAGTCAAGAATTTATAGAACGGCTGCAGCAGAATGAGAATAACACCCAGAAGAGATGATTTGTTTCTCTCAGACTTTTCTGTTTATGTATCTACGTGGATATAAAACCATTTTTTTGTCTGTCTGCTCCACTTCAGCTGCTCAGCGATTACACGTCTGTGGAGAATCGGTGTGTTTATATGACAAATGCAGGATAGATGGTTTTCAGCAGTGTCAGAAGAGAAGAAAAGACATTTTTTCTGGAAAATGTGATTACACTCACTGAGCAAATCCATTTATCCTCCTGTGAACCTTCAGTTTAATGATATGAAAAGACTTAATTAATTGGGATCTTAATTCTGACGACGCTGAGGGGGAATGTGGCTGTGAATTTGAATATTATGAGCAGAAATACATTTAAACCTGCAGACAGATGGACAGCCCGACCCACTGACTGGCTGGCTGGGTAGATGGATGGATGGGGTGGGGGGATGAGGAGCAGGACACTGGGTGGGTGGGTGGTTGGGTGGGGGAGGTTGGAGAAGGTCGGTGAGGTCAAGGCAGGCAGGGTCCACCCCTCTTCACCTATTGGCCAGGCCGCCCAGCGGGTCCTGTGCAGCTTTGAAGCCCTGAAGTGGACAGAATTCCACCACGGCCATGGGGATTGTAGCATGTCATTTGTACGAAATTTTGGCGAGATGGTCCTAAAAACGGAGAATGTTGCCCCACGGCTGGAATGCAGGGTTTTGTATTTACAGGCACTTTTACAGATGGGCAGGTGATCAGCCAATTAGAGAACAACCAGTCCAGGAATCATCCAGGTTTCAACTGAAAAGTCCAAAATGTACAGTTTGAGCAAAAGTCTACTGATTTGCAGTTGATGTGTGTGAATTTAGAGAATGTTCTTCTGATGTTAAATGACTGAAACGGTTTGAAATAAGCAACAAAATGTGCATTCAATCCTTTTGTGCGTGTTCTTTTAATCTATAATGGATTTGTCATTCACACACGAGATCTCAGACTTTTTAAAGATGCCAAACATTTGTTTTAAGGAAGGAAATGTATTTAAAACTTTGCAAAGGCATAAGAAAACACCCCATTCTATAGGTTTGTGTGGTTTCACAATATAAACCTACCATATAAACCTTATAGCTTCCAGTCCAAGCTGCAAAAAGGCAACGTACAGAATCTTTATAATAGAGTTACATAGTGTGGAAAACGAGGATTTGCCAAACTTTAAAGCTTCATAAGGAGGTAAAGAGGAAAAAGTGTAAGTTTAAGAGTTTGACTTCACTTCTTTGATCCTGCTCAACACATTTCACACATTTCCAGTGAGTTCACCTCCTCAGTACAGCAGCACACACCTTTTCCCCGTCTGACTGGAGAAATATATGAGTGGGAAAAGCTCATAATAAATTTCAGAGTCAGTAGCACATGAAGTCAACCAGTGCCGGTGATTTAAAAAGCGCTGGTATTTATTGGCGGTGCCCCCCTGCTCATGTTAATGGCTGAGAGGTTCCTTCCCCTTCTCCTTCTTCTCCGCTCCTCCAACCAGGCATTCCTGGCTTGTTTAAATAAGGCCTGCCTGCCTGGGCGCGGGTGGATTCCCCTCTGGCCCTTTGCCCTTTGACCTAAAGTGCATTCCATATGTAAAGTGAGGAATTCCTCTGAAGTTCAGTTAATGGGGTTGAGTTTTTTTCATCTTTTGGACTCTGCTCCCGCACTCGGGCGTTGGAAGATGTGAAAAACAAGCTCAATGTACACGTTTACCGGGGGCTGCTGGGAGTTTACATGAAGTTTGCTGTTTGTCTGTGGTGGTGAAATAAAAATAGAAATAAAACAGTATCCAGCAGCAGCAGGTCACAACATGGAGGCTTCAGCAAACCTCCCTGATAATCCTGTGGGATCATGACCAATTGATTTAATGGGGGATGTTGTAGAGTGGAAGTGTGAAGGTTTGAGGAAGTGGAGCTTGATTAGCTCTTCCGTTGGCTGCTGCCTCGGTTGGTGGACGGAAATGGCTGCTTTAATATCAATTAAATAATCACTGAGACATATAAAGACAATAGGTTTTTCTCCCCTATACAAACTACACGTGAGGATAAAGTGTGTTGTATGTGCTGCAGGTTGTAATCTCATCCATTGATGCAAATGTGTTATCTTAAGCTGAACAAATAAAATGTTCTTGACTTCGAAACAGGACAAACCTAAACCAGTTTTAAACACGTTTGACTGATGAATAGTAAAGTGCAGAAAGTTTTGTATTCGACAGGTGGAGAATAAACGTATTTGTAAAACAAGTTCACTACTAAATGAGGACACAGTCACACCTCAACAATCCACAAAAGTACAAAAATAAGTTTTAGCTCCGCATTAAAAATGTAACATTCATTTTGTTTGCTAAAAAAAGTTATACAGAGAAAACAACACTGAGATGTTCTTTACCAGAGGTTTGATTCCCTGTTTCACCTCGTATGAACAAACCAAGAATCCAAATGTGCGTTCACCAATCACACATATGCAACAGATGAAAATCCGCTGTATTTAAACGTGTTTTATAGCAGAAGTAAAGTTTCATTGCAATTTAAACATATTTAAGAGCACTAACGAAAACACTTTTTTACTTCACCGCATTTGTGTGACAGTGGGAATTAGCAGATTCTTTGCAGATCCAGGTTACTGTGAACAAATAAAGTATGATGCACTTTTATAGGTTAAACTACACAATAGCATAGAAAGTAATTTAAAATGAGTCCAAACTTGACCCCACACAACAGAGGATACAGTTTACATTTAAATTAATCAACGATAACATCCTGACCATAAAATATCCAGTGGTGGAAAGTGTGAAACTGGTAAATCCTGCTTTACCTTTGATGCATTTGAATTATTTTTTGATGATAAAACTTGACTCTAACGTAAATGAAAATCTGAATGGATGCAGAACATTTATTGTGAGTGAGCATTTTTGCCTTGGGGTTGTTATTGCTTCCTATAAGTAAAGGATCCCAGTGTTTCCTTTGTTAGGAGACATGAAGTATGAAGGTATGAAAAAAGATCTGAATGTTTTTGAGCTGTTTACGAGGATTCTGGCGTCTAAAAAAACTGATTGTTGGAGGGTTTAAGACAGAAAGGGCAAAGACACGTGTGAAACATCCTGCTCTACAGGAACCTCTGAGCCTTTTACTAGCAAACCGTCAACATTTCTCATTGGACTCTCCCAGGTGAGATCATGGAGACAGGCGAGGACACCCGAGCCCCGGAGCCAAGTGTATCTGGGGATGGATCATGGGTCGAGGCTCCTCCGCTGCTGTGCTTTAGGAGCCCTGTGTACTGTTGGAGACGCTGTAAAAGGCTGTGCCACCCACACAGCTGGAATGTCATGCATGCAGTCTATAGAGTCTGTTTCAAGAGGGAGGCAGAGGGGGAGGAGTGGTGGGGAAGGGGAACCCTCTTTGGAAGAGACAGGGTGCACAGGGGCTCGGAGCTCGAGGTGGGGTCTGCTACCTCTGCTGCCACGGCTTCATGAAAAAGATGAAGCAGGAAAGCCACTTCCCATCCTCCACCAAAATAACTTCCCCATTAACATTTTTCGTCTCTTTCTTCTCTTTACTCTTTTTTCAGGGGGGGAGGTGGGAAATTATCAATGACGATCCATCAAAGTTGTTTGGTCTTGGGCCGATGAGAGGAGAGGGGAAATGTGGAGGGAGAGAGAGAGAGAGAGACGTGAGATGGAGGGATGGGGGTTGGGAGAGGTTAAAGGGCAGAGGAAGAAAGGAGGTACATTTTCGGAGGATGGGAGGTTGGAAAAAAAAGAGGGAACAATAACTCCCATGTTTAAAAGGCTTTTCTCAGCCCCCATGATACCTCACACAGGCAGCAGTTTGAAGTCAGGCCGTTCAGCAGGGAGTGGTAGTTTCAGGCTCTTTCCCCTCAGGCCCATTTTTAAGAAGAAACATTTTCCAACACATGAAGCTCGTTCTTTTGTCTCTGTTTGTTCTCTTTTCTTTTCTTAGTATTTTCTTTCATTAAAAACTCCCACCATCTGCCTTTTCTTTTAAATGAAACCCTTAAATTAAAGTTAAGTTACTGACTTTCTTTTTTTTTAACAAGATCTTTCATAAAAGCTTTTTAAAAATGAAACCAAACAAGACATTTATCTAAAGAAGGAAAAATAAACGTTAAATATCTTAACTAAGTTTTTATACATTTGTTCAAATTAATACATTAGGTGAGATCTCATTAGTTCTTTATGTTTTTGGAATAAATATAAAATGTACTAAGTCAACATTTAGAGAACAATCAGACAGCCTATGTGAAGAATTGTATAACAACTTAAATGAATTAGGTTATCCTGACATTAGGCCTGTTGTCAGAGGAAGTCAAATATATTTATTGTATCTACTTTGAAAGGACTCTATTAATTAAATGTTCATTTTTAAATTGTTAAAGTTGTGAAGTATGTTTTCTTTTCAGAAACCTTGTAAAAATAAACCAAATGTGACGTGAAAACCTGAACACACGCGTTTGAAACAAACGTTTGAAATTGTTTTAGTCTTCCCACAAAAGGCACATTTCAAAAATTCATCATTATTAATTTTCATTGTTTTGCAATTAATTAATTTCTTGTTATTCAATAGCAGGATTTTCTTTATTTGAAAAACTTTAAAAAGGTTAAAGTTTGATTAAATTCAACTGATTGTCAAGGTTTAACGTATCAAGGTTCAACAAAAACTGCTTTGAGGATTTTTGTATTTTGTAATTTGAAGAACTAAAAATTGGTAAATGAATAAATTACATTTAAGTAAATTTTTATCTGGGTGATGTTTGATTTAAATGGTAAATAGATATTTAGTTTATATAAATCTGGACGGAAATCTCACAGGATCTTTATTTAGATCCTAAGTTTGTTCATTTTACTTTAACTAAGTTGATGAACTAACGTCTGTGGATGAACTTTCACTGAGTTTCTTTTGCTTTAAAGCCACAAAAACATATGAACAAACAAACGTTTCTACAAATCAATTATTCACATTAAACATGAGGTATGTTGTCTCATGTGTTCTGTTCAAAGTGGAATGATTTTACCAAACGTGTGATCGAGAAAGGAAAAGTGATTATAGAAATATTAGACCTGTAAAACCTTTAAAATACTTTTTAATCTCCACCTAAACATTTAGACAGTTAATCTCAGCAGATTGTGATTGTTTTTATGACATGAGATCAGATTTCAGTTCTTTAAATAAATCCAACATCATCTCTGAATCATTTCATTTATTTAAACGCTCCCTGAAATTGTTGTATCTCAGAAAAGAATCTCATCTAATGTGGCAAACAGCTGCAGCTTTTTTATTTTCACACAGTATTAACATCTCATTCTACTTTTTAACACAAATAATCATGATCAGTGTCTTGAAATGTGTATGATTTGTATTTTCAGACTAATTAAATGACTTCATCTTTTAGGCTTTTAGGCATGAGTTGCCTTTCTGTCTGTTAGTGGAATAGGAAAGTGAGTAAAAGAAAAGTATCAGCAGCAAGTTATTAAATCATTATTTTAATTTTATGATTTGATCAATAACTAAATGTCTCATGTTTCCTTTCAGGGGGTGAACTTTGATTCGGGTTGGTAAACTTTGACGGGACCCTGGGAGTCCTGGGTTTGAGGAGAGCCCAGAGGCAGAGGGCACATCCCTGCTGCTGCTGCTGCAGACCTGCACCGGATCCATCATGCCTGCCCCGCCTTACATCAAACATTTTTTGCCGACTGGCTGCACAATCAGATCCCTTCTGAGTGGGCTGGGGTCGGGTGGGTGTGTGGGGAGTAAAAAGTGGGCCCTCTCCCACTGGATAATGCCATTATTTCAGCTCCTCTGGCCAGGAATGCCAAATTTCACAGCCCGCTACTCCTCGCTGTGCGTCAATCAAAGCTTCGCAAGGGGCCGTGGCGCCCACATGGGTCCGCCTCCAGCGCTGTGTGAGTCGGATCCCTCACAAACTATAACATACAATACAACATATTCTTCATACTCACTCACACCGGCAGCTTTTTACAGTCGCTTATCTTCATTCATGAACTTTATTTGTGTTTTAAATTCAATTCGCCTTTGATGTGACAATCAAAGGCTAAAATGTATGTCTGTGTGTCCATATTCACATCGAAATCCCTTATTTTTAATCGATCAATATTGTGGACCTGATCCCTGCTGCCTGTGTGAGACGATAAGCCGGGCTTAGTCCATATTTGAACTAATGAACAGCATTACTCTCCCTCCAGAGGCCAATTAAAGGCTCATTATAACTTCCTTTGTTGCCGCACAAAGCCTTTTTTGCGCTCAAAAAGTAAATACAATAATTAGTGATCAAGTATCCAGATACAGTGCACGGAGGCTATGAGAAATTTGTGAATGGGAGTCAAATCATCAGGTATTCGTTGCGCGCTGTGACGCTCCTCAGCACGCAGCCAATCCCGAGCGCGCTGGGAATGTCGAACACGCCGAAACCAAACCAATGGCTCATCATATAGCAAAGACTAGCGCAGGAAGAGGCCAATCAGTGGGAGGCATGCAAACGAGGAATTTGCTCCGGCAGGCTCTGAATGTCAAGTAGTCAAAGATGGAGTCCGGATCTGCGAGGCCGTGTGCTTGTGCGTGGAAGACTTGGCGATTTTTTCCCGACTCCCGCAGCTCCGCGCATTCGGTCGCCCCTCGCCCGCAGCTTTTTTCTCAGGGACGACGCAGCGACTCCTCGACGCGGCGGAGCGTGAAGTGCGGTTTGTGGAGAGGGTTGCTTTTCTTTGTTTTATGGACAACTTTTTTTTCCTCCTTCTCCCTCTCTCTCTCTCTTGCTCTCCCTCTCTTTGCCTATAACGGATTGTCCCTCCCTTGGCCAGATACTATTCATGATTTTGGAGGAGGGGGTGGAGGAGGAGGAGAAGGAGGTGGTGGTGGAGGAGGAGGGTGGGGGTGTCCACTGTGAGTTGTAGCCGATTTCTTGTTTTTTCCCGTTTTCTCTCCATTTCGTCTTTTGCGCAAATTGTCAGGAAGCTCGGCGCAAACTTGGGAGTTGCAAAGGTCGAGGTGTGAGGATTGTGCGTGTATTTACGACACTTGAGGGGAAGGAGAGGGAAACGAAAAAACCACGCAGCAGCGGCGGCGGCGGTGGGGAGAGCTGATTGAATCCTGCGCGCTGCTGCGCATCTGGACGCTCGCTCCAAAAACTTAACCCAGGACGCGATTCGGACGCAGAATTAAAAACGCGTCCTGCCTCCTCGTCGCGTTGCCGTCGTGTAGTGTAAACGGGCTCTCCCGACATTTCCCCCCCCGTGCGTGTGTGCAGCCTATAGGCGGTTGTGCAATCTAACAAGTCGTCAGTGTTGTAGCGAAGGGGGCTTGTGAGCTGGCAGAGCGGATCCACCGCTTCAGACGCGAAGGAGGCGTATAGGCCGCTGTCTGAGATGTGTGTGGCGGAGGAACCGTAGAGCTTTTACACGAACAGGTAAAAACCAAACGACGAGGAAACACCTTCATGTGCTTTAAGGGTCGGTGTGATCGAGCATGAGGACGCCACACGGTGTCCTCGAGGCTCCCAGCGCCCTCTCTCCCTCTCATGCTATAGTTTCTATACGTTGTGTAACCACGCGTTGTGTGTGTGCTAAGTTGCAGGGACCCACTCTGCGTGTTTGAATGCGGCTGCTGCACTTTATTCCTTCGCAATTTCACCCTAAACCGTAATAGCAACTTTTCTCTAAAGTTTTTTTTATGGTTTTCCACGAAAGAAGAAGCCAGTTAATTTCTTATCTTGCGTTGATTCTCAGCGACCATCTGCACCCATGAGGACAGAGTGAAAACTGGAATTATTCAAAGGAAAATGTATTTGATAGTTATATTTAAAGAGGGGTGACGCCTGTAGTGGAGTGGGAGCTTTAGGAGTGTGTCTCCCCCCTTCTCTTGTCTCCAACCTCCCATTTCTCCCCCAAAATTAGAATGCATGTCATTCACAGGAGAGAAAAGTATGGGCCCACATGCTGGGAAATTCCCCTTCTCCCAGGGTGAGAGAAACCAATGCTGTTTAATTTGGGAAGCTCGTTTTGACTCATTACATTGAAAAAAGCTGCATTGTTAAAACTGTTAACTCTGTAATTACACTGAACCAAAAGTATTTCTCCTCCTAATGTGTGATTTTTGTGCAGAGAAGAAACTCCAGAGAAGAAATGTCAGCAGTTTGAAACCCTTTCCCTGCTTTTTATTGTTTTGTGATGCAGCTTAACTGCTTTTTAAAATCTGGTTTTAATGTATTTATGGTAAAAAAAAATTAAGTATTTTTTTTTTAATGAGATAAAAGGTGGATAGTTGAGTCAGTATCTGCAGTGGATGCTGCTGGTGTCCATGTTGTTGTCCACTGCCCTTTTTCTGTTGCACTACTGGACATTGAAATGAGCAGTGCAATATTAAAAGGGCATTGGCTGATGAAACACAGACCCACACCTCCCTTTACTGCCTTAACTCTAAACCTACACATGCAGCTGTAAATGTGATTGTGTGTTTGAGAAACTAAAATTCTTCGTGTCCGAGAAAACAACCAAATCATCCCCTGTGCTTTATTTTGAAGGTGGAAAGATGCAGAATGTATCATCATTTGTCCCACATTTAACAGCCATTATCACTATTACACAAAACGAACCATCTAAATTCAAATTTCAGCACAATCTGAACATTTCAGCATTATTCTGTTCTGTTTTTATTTTCATCTTTTTTAAAGAACAGCCGTCCAGGCAAACAGCATTGTTGCTTATTTAAATGAAATTGGAGTTTGGCAGTGAAGAATGGCTGTCCCCATGTCCACGTGCTGACACATGCTGAGGTCAGCTGCTTTGACAATGTTGCACTACTGTACCATCCATTCTAGCAGTGCAATAGTATTGTCATAGCATTTGGCCTCAGCTCACACTAAACTGGTGCTAAAGAGCTCGTCTCAAATGAATTTGTGTGAAAAGAAGGTGAGGAAGTGATGAACGTAGCAGGTGGTGGTGGTGCAGGGAAAAAAATCTCTTCAACTGTTTAAACCCAAATGTAGAATGACATAAGCACATGTGACGTAAAATAAAAATTAACAAGTAGCAGTAAAGTGATTTATGTTGAAGAGTAAGTTATTATGAAGGAAATAAATTATATGAAGTGGTTTCCAAAGCTTTAATGTAGATTTATATTTTTTTGCTCTCATTATGAGATGGGACCTGGATTAGAAGTTGCCATTTACCCAACTTTTAGTTTACGTCACAGCTCGTGCATGAATACTAATAATCTATAAATAAAGAACATAAAAGCCAATAGGTGAGATTTTAATGGTAAACACAATTATAATCCTGATGCCTCCAAATACCTTTAATTTATCTCAATCTGACTTTTTCCAAATTTTTACGCTGAACACATTTCTCTGTTAAATCCACAGTTTTTCCCCTCATAAAGTTGACTCTTGTGTGTTTGTCTTCACCTGTATGTTGTGTTGTTGTCACACCAAACACTGTGACCGTGTGTATCGGTGATGGTTAAATAAGCAGATGGGGGGGGAAGGAGGGTGGGTGAGTAAGGGGGGGTTGATGTGGGTTTTGAGCATCCTCGGTGGTAGCAGGTCGATGGGGGGAGGGGAGGTTTGGGAGGGAGGAATGTAGGGAGCAAGGCCCTCTCTTTCTCTCTCTTCCTCCCCCCCACCCCTCGTTTTTTTTCTCCTTCTCTTCCTTTCTTTCTGTGTTGAGATTAGGTGTCACTGCTCCTGTGTGTGTGTGTGTGTGCGTGTGCGTGTGTGTGCGCCTCGTGTTTGAACCCTGAAGTAAGAGAGTAAAGAGGTTTGTTTGTTTTGATGACTGTCGGCAGACCCTCTCGGGGTGGAAATGTTTAACCACAGTCCAGTTGCTGTTACAAGCTGCTGCAGAAGGACACGAGTAATTATTAAAAAGCAGAGAGGAAGCACACGTCCAGGGCACAGATTACACACTGCAGTGTTTTAAAAACAGATTGTCCAGCCCGTGTATGAAAAACCAGTTTGTAATGTCAAAAAGAAACGGTGTTGGATTTTGCTTAAAAGTGACTCAGGTGTGAAAGTGTGTTTAGTGGTCGCCCTGTGAAAGGAAAGCAAAAGGAGACCTCAGTCACTTGACTGTGTGAAATTCTCCCGGAGTAAAGAACGTGACTTGTTTAGGCTTGCTTGCAATGCTTGCTGGGAAATCCTGGAATGTGTGGAATGGGGGACGGTGGTGCTTCTGCAGTTATCTGACTGCATAGAGGCAGCAAGTATCCTGCACTGAAACCCAACATGTCAGAGCAGCTTTGAATGTAAATGAGAGAAGCCACAGTGCAGAATAAACTGCCTAGAATTAAAAGATAATGACATCTGCTTTTCACCACACACATAAAACAGAACCTTCTCAAAACCGCCTTGTGTAAAACTACTGTTTATTTTCCTCTCCCCTCTTGTTTGAGTCTGGTGTTCAGGAGTGGTTTTCATCCCACTGCTGCCAATTCATTTATTCAACATCATTTAAATCACTATTAAATATTTAGCAGGAAATAAATGTGAATGTATATCTTTATTTGTTTTAGTCACTTGTGTGGTTTTTGTCTCGGTCACCTTCTCTCTGAATAAAGACGATTTAAATTCATGTTTTGAGTTGTTGCGTTTTTCTTGGGGAAAAAAATATTTTAAAAGCTAAATATGATTAAAAGAAGTCATGTGAGAGGTTATCAGATGTGGTTGCAGACTTCAAATAGCCAGTCTGACACCTTTTTATATCTGACTGACTGTATTAAAGAGAAAAAGAATAAATACTCAATAAAACAAAAAAACCTTTCTCTCTAAATGAAATGTTTATGAAACTCTTGTACTGAAATCTCAGGCCTGGTAATGGTCCCGTTTGCTTGCTAATGAAAAGAGTCTAAAAATAAATCAACAGTGTAAATATGACTTGTTGGTGACTTTTTAATAATTTTATGATAACAGTTTTCACTCAGTAAAAAACTGATGTATTTTTCTAACTGCAATCAAGTCAATTTTTTAAAGTATTATAACCCCACAATTTGAAGCAAAACCTTGTTCAAACACTTCATTGTAAAATATTATGCTTAGATGGGCCTGTTTTATGTTAGCTAACATATATAATAATACAACAAATGTAGTGTAGTGATGTTTAATGTTTAAATTACTGGAAAAAGCTGGAACTTACGATGTAAAGGGAAATTTACACTTTGAGTTGCTTAAAGTTTGGGGTGTGAAAATCTATTGGTTTCAAATTTGGACAGCAAAAATGTAAATAATATAAACAAGGTTGAAAATCCAAATTTGGTGTTGAAGGCCTCAGCAAAGATATTTAACAAGATATGAAACTGCACAGAAAACAACTGATTTAAAGGTGTGGAACCTCTGATTGTGTCTGATACTCTCTGATGTTCACAGGATTATTAAAGGTGTCATTAGGTCCCTTGTTATTTTAAGGTAAACAGATATTCCTGCAGTGTCATGAGGGTGAAACTGGAAACAACAGCACAGAGAAACTGATACTTTTCACACCTCGGCTGTACAGGTGCGTGGTGACGAGGAGCCGGCTCTCGTGTCACGGTGCGGTGCAGTGCAGTGTACATTGTGTTGTGGGGATGGGTGGAGGGTGTCACAGAGCGAGTGTGACAAGGTGTGCATGTGTGTGTTTGTCCTGACAAGGGTGTGAATCTAAGATTTAACTCCCACTGGAGACACAGACCAAGAAGAACAAAGAAAGAAATAACAGTTTTTATACTGAGGGCTGAAGTCATGGCTGAGGCTTAATTTTCACTCAGAGATTTTTTTGAAGCACGATTAACTGCACATGCATGAGTGTGAGATATGTATTTAACATAATTTCTTACAGTTTGTCACAACCATTTATTCAGTTAATAGATAAATCCAGATAATAACGTTCATGCATACAGATCAGTCTGGTGTCACACTCATCAGTCAGCTTTTTAAATCAAGAGTCGACCACACGACAGGAGAATTAAAAATCTGGCTTCAGTTTCATATCTCTCACATAGACATTCATTAATAACATGACACATAAATGAAAGTTTATGTCAAGATCATTGTGTAGAAAAGCTGATGGGGATTATTTCTATGTGTCTTAAAATGTAAGAGATGAGGTTAGTTTCTGTGCACAAGGACAAAACGTATTGGTTTAAACAGTGGATTAAAAATCAGCCAGGACAGTTGAACACTGAGGATTTGTTCAGGTGAGAAAATAAAACACAACTAATTGAGTAGAAAAGAAAAAAAGAAACAGAAAAACAATGAATTCAGGTGACAGGCAGACAATGACAAGGGAAATCCAAATAAACCGAAATAGCTCTCATTCAGGAAATGAAATCATCTGGGGAACGCGTGTGTGTGTGTGTGTGTGTGTGTGTGTGTGTGTGTGCGTACAAGGAGGAGGAGGTGCCAATAAAATGCAGTGGGTGTTTCCTAATTTGGACTTCCTCTCAAGTTTTATTTGAAAGAGCAGTACTGTGCAGAAGCAAGTGTCTTAAAATCCAAACTGAAAGAAAATAATTAAGTTGGACCATGAATTAATTCTTTAACATTTGCATGAATCACATAAACACGTCATTGAATTATCTGAAATGTTATTTTTAAAAGCAGTTGTTGGAAGCTTCTCAGCAAACGCACAAATGTCACATTTCACATGAATAAAATGATGCTTCTATTTTCTTTAAGCTAAACTTAAATCTCTTTGTCAACTTCTTCCTGATCCCTGAAGATTTCCTCTTCGTCTCCTCCTCCTCTTCTTCACCTGTGAAGATTTTCTACAGAGTTTAATACATGTGACGGAAAAGTGTGATTCTTGTCACACCTCAGCCCTGCAAGGACAATGTGTATTTCCTGTACAAAGATAAAACACAACTTATAGATAAACGCAAGTGAGTGCTGATATCATAGTGTGTGTGTGGGTGTGTGTGGGTGTGTGAGTGTGTGTAGAGAGAGAGAGAGAGAGAGAGAGACAGAGAGAGAGACACATTCCTCTGAGCTATCTCTTGATAAAGCCTCAGTCTTGTGGGAGCAGGATTGTCTGATCCACAGACAGAACAAGGGGCAAATACACAGTGTGTGAACTACAACAATTCACAGGTTTGTGTGTGTTTCCGTGTGTGTGTGCGAGTGCATACCAGGGTTCACGTGTTAGAAGCAGCACAAATATCACATCTGGGTTATTTCACTGCTTTTGTTGATGAGTGAAGACACTAGTTTAGTCCCCTGACACCAGGAGTCGCTTCAAGGAGCAAAATTAGATTTAAAGAAATACAAAAACACACACTGGTGTAAATCCTGTCAGAGACGAGCTGCTGTATTTACAGTGTTTTACTGTCCCCAGGACGATTCATGGGAGATTTGATCTTTTTTGCAGTGAATAAAAATAATCTTGACTCTTTTAGTCATTTCACACACTTGGATGCAGAGGTGATTCGCTGCCATCCAGTGGACAACCGATGTAATGGCAACTGAAACCTTAAAGGCATAGTTCACACAAAAGAGTGAAACAAAATTCTCCAACTTGCCTCTGATTTTGTGAACCCAGGTTGGAGAGGTGTGGATTTTTGTGTTTGGCACTCAGAGAGCTGAAAACAACAACAGGTATTATCCAGAAACAGTTTCCTGGTGACCCTAAGTAATCCACAAAACACATTCATTTTCAGTGGGGCAGTGGTCAGCATTTGCCTCACAGCAAGACAGTTTGTGGTTTGAATATTGGCCCTGCTGGGGTCTTTCTGTTTGGAGTTTGCTTGTTCTCCCTGTGTCTGTGTGGGTTTTCTCCGGATACTCCAAAGACATACAGAATGGAGTTAGGTTAATTGTCTGTAGGTGTGAATATGAGTTATTGTTTGTCTCTGTACATCGGGCCTGTGATACGCTGGTGACCTGACCCCGCCTCTAACCCAATGTCAACTGGGATTGGCTCCAGCTTGTCCCGACCCTCAAAGGATTAGCGATATAGAAAAAGGATATATAAAACGTGGTCTTTTAAAGGTTCAATTTGTAGAATCTAGTGACATCTAGTGGTAAAGTAGCATGTTGCAGCTGAATACCCCCTCACCTCCCTCTCCCCTTCCAGACATGAAAGAGAACCTGTGGTAGCCTTCAGTTGTCATAAAAACTCAAAAGGTGTTAAGTTTGTCCAGGTTGGGCTACTGTAAATAACATGGCAGCCTCCGTAGAGAGGACCCACTCCTGATGTAAATATAAAGTATTTAATTATAAAGGCCCATTCTAGGGTAAAGAAAACAACAATTCGTACAATTTAGATGAAACACACCAAGGAAAACATATTATTTTCTATTCAATTTCTGCCAATAGATCCCTTTTACCTAAATCTTACACACTGGACCTTTAACATCAGCTGAGATCCTCTAACAACATATGCACCTTAGTAAGAGTTCTTGTCCTTCAATGAAGATTTATTGGAATAATTTAACAGAAGTTACTCAAACAACAAATACGTCACTTCTTAAACATCACATCAAAAGTTCACAAAAATAAGTCATCACTCTTATATACAATAACCCTGTAAAATAAAATATCATCACAGCTTCGTTTATGGTAAATGTTGCACGGGAATGTATTTCATGTCCAGTGGGTGGAGCAGTAAGTGAGTTGTTTGTTAAAGGAGACGCATCGTAGCTGCAACAAACTCCTTGTGCAAAAGTCAGCTTCAAAAATGGGGACTACGACATGTCGAAGGTCATTTGAAGATTTCTGTAGAACGTTCTTCTGTCTCATCTCAGTCCTACAAGAGAGGAACATGTTAATGTTTGCAAATAAAAGTCAGTAAAGAAGAGTTAAAATGCTACAATCAATACTAACCTCAGGTTTGGACAATGTTTTTGGTGACGGCAGAGAGGTCTGATGAAGCAAATTCGGCCGAGTTTTGACTTGCTACCTCGTGGGGCATCTGAAACAGTGAGAGTGAGGGATGAAGAACGACCGACGTGACCACGATGAGCTGTAGATTTATTAACTGTGCAGAGAGGTGACTGACCAGGACAGGAGGAGCCAGGAAGAGGTAATTGAAGGGGTAGTGCAGCAGGTTGATGAAGGAGGATGAGTAAAGATCTGCGTAACGCATCAGCTGGCTGGCGAACAGCGTCTGTCGGGAGCCGCTGCGCAGGAGGCTGCCCATCTGACCGTAGGACATGTCCATCCTGTAGGTCAACACCTGAGAGCACGAAGAAGAAACAGCAGAAACAGCAGAAACCTCTCAGCAACAGAAGTTAAAATAAAAACACTGTAGTACTTATTATATCCAGTGTAAAGCCTTGTGTATGACTACAGCTTCAAAAATGAAATGATGAAATGTGGAGCTCACCTTCATTCGTGTCTGAATGGCACTGATGTCGGGACACTCTCGACTGCCGCTGTCCAGGTGTCTTCAAAACCACAAACACAGCGGACAATTAGCAACTTGCAGGTTTGTGTCACACAACAGTGTCGAAATATAAAATGTTCAATTCCCGGCAACAGTTGCTAGTTTTCACTGAATGCTAAATAATATTTTTTTCCCATTTTAAAGGTTATATATGTGATGTAAAGATGTAAACATGGGTGGACGTGCTGATTTGAGCCCCCTCTCGTGTATCCAAGTTTACTTCATTTACCTGTGCTGTTTAGGGGCCACGCTCATTGGGCCTTCACACACCTTGCTGAGAACATGAGGGTGTGGCCGACTAAGCCTGAGACGCTGGTGCTAGTGCGACATCTAGTGGCAACGAATATCTCGTAACCCTAAATATTTGAGAGATTTTTACCATCCTCACAAATATTGTAGAGGCCAAATTGATTGATTTATTGACAATTTAGATATCAACTACTGATGATGAATAAGTTATTTGTTAACTTATCAACTCATCATTGATCAAACCGAGTGTTTACTTTGGGCTTATCAGCATTTTAAAATGTAAGATACATAAACTCACTTGTAAAGTTCAGCTAAGAAGACGTTGAGACGTTTCAGCTCCTCAAACAGATCTGACAAACAAACAAAAACAACCCCAGCAAACTTTACAACTCTGAACCACGCTAAAGAGATCACGATGACACAACATCAACGTCGTTTATTCTCACTTTTCTTCTCCTCCCACACATGCAGCTCCTTTGAGAGCTCTGGCACAACCAGGAAGGTTTTCCAGCCCTGACGCTTCTTAGATTTGAGGATGTCGCCAAAGATGTGATCTCCAACATAGAGAATGTTTTTACCTTTGACGTCCAGCAGATCACACACAATGTCCGAGGATCCTGCACCCGAGAAATACATGTAAGGCCTTTCTGTTCTTCCATGCATCATATTATTTATCTAGTCTTGTGAAGAGTAGGCTTGAACTTTTAAGTGTTTAATTAAGAATAAGCTTACTTTCCAATCCCCACACTTAAATTACACCCAAACCTCAATAATAGGCCTGTAGGAGTCAAACCTTCTGCCTGGTGATCAAAATAGGCCAAATTTCATTTGCCAATAAGGTTTAAATACTCAAAACTGAGCAGAGGCAGCAAAGATGAAGTAGGAGTTCTTTGTTGCTGCTTCTAATCCTCTGAAAACAAACGTCTAAACTCTGAATCTCGCCTCCAGAGTAGACGGTGCCGTGCTGGAGGTCGCCTGTGTACGTCCCGATCCGAAGCTTTCCTGTGTTCTGCGTTAGAAATACAACACATTATCAGAAGCTGCCGTCGGTCACTACTAACATTAGTATGTAAATCTGCAGTGAGACTCTTTGGTACCGTGTCCACTTGTCTCAGCACCGTCCCCTCAGCGAAGAACAGAGGTTTTCTGGTGTCCACGACCACGAGGTCAAAGAAGGAGCGCCAGGACTTTTTCGGATTTCCAGTCTAGTTTGAAAAATGATGTTAAACTCATATAAACATTATATTTTCCAAAGAATTCAAATCTAAATTAAGATCTCCTTACCTTGATAGTATTATCAAGCAGGTATTTCATAATGGCCTTGATGAAAAAAGAAAAAACAAAAGGTCAGAATAACTTTGTTTACCTTTAATTTCCATTGATTTATCAGTTTGTGTATTCCTCACCTCAGTGTAGCCGTAGTCACTGTTGGTGGCAAGAAAAACCTTGGCTACTTCTTTAATCCGAGACAAGAGAACACAAATATTTGGCTGGAAAAAAAATGAATTGAAAACTTCAGCCATTTGTTTTCAAAATAAAACACATTTTGGTGCGTAACGTTGGCAGTTTACTCACATCTTTGATTACGTACTTCTCCAAATTCTTGATAGTCCGATCTTTCAGGATTCCCTATGCAGCACACAGATTTTACATTTAGAATATTGACAAATTAGGACCCACATCTGCTGTATGTCTTATGTGTTGCGTTGATTCACCGTTTCATGAATGAAGTCCATGGCGTCTCGAACGTCCTGGAACATGCTTCTGTAGGACATGAACAAGTCTCCGTGCTGGTAACCTTTCAAGAGGCTGCGGGAGATTTAACAGCAGAGAAAGAGGGGTGGGAGGTTAAATAACAATTAGTTCACCAGCTTATTTATTATAGTCCAAATCTGAGAGGTAACCGAAGAAGAAAGAAACCTCAGGGGGGCGATAAAACTCACTTTGTGTATCTGGTGCATCTGGTGAAGAAGTCGGCAAGGCAGGCGTAGATATACGTCTCTGCACGGCGCAAAAAAAGAAAACACCAGCCAATCACATGACAGATTCAGGTTTACCTACTTTCGTTTTTTCAGTTAGTTTAAAATTCTAGCAAACAAAATATTAATTTAATAGTGTAAAAATAATTCTGAGGAGCTAAGGCAAAAAATTACACTGAAAAATAAACATTTCTGATTCTATTGGAAATAATATACAATAAATAAAAATTCATAAAAAACAAACCTGACAGATTGAAGAGTGTGTTGAGGATGTAAAAGCGATCGGTGTCATCTCTCTGAATGAATTTGTTGGGGTAGTACTTGTGAATGTCTTCTCTGTGGAACACACACACACATTATACAATCTGACATTTGAACACACACAAAATCCAACACACTCAAATGGTAAAAATCTTGTGATTATCTATTAAAAACATAACTGAGAAACACTTATGTGTATCTGCAGCTGATATCAGTGGGGTGTGTGCTTGTCTGCGTATGTGTCTGCGTATGTGCGTGGGTGTGTGGGTGTGTGTGTCTGCGTATGTGTAACCAGCAGAAAACGTGTGTAATCACCCTCAGACAGCTCCTCTCTGACCGTCACACTGCCTGCGGCTGTTTGTGCTTCCCTTCTCATTAAATAACTAACTGGCTGAGTCAGATTTCAATTAAACTGTAGGTGGATCATTTTTTAATCAAATTATATAATTACCACTTTTTTATAGATAATTCCAAGCTACATTAACAGAATACATTTTTGTTTCAGTAATAAAAGTCTCCAAACTGATAAATGAGTTTATATTTCAGTCAGTATATCTAACTTTTCTGAATAAAATTTGATTAAACACATGGAGGTCGTGGAGGTTGAGGAATCAGTAAGAATATATATCATTAATAAAAGTACTCAGTATGTAGAATGCTACATTGTTATATTTTATTTAACAAACATATTAACTGCTTCATTAACTGTTGAGTAGAAAGAAGGAATATAGATTCATACATGCACCTTAAATACATATTTGATCTCATCCAACTGAAATAAAGACTTTTACTCTCTCACTCACAGGGCAGCTGTTAACATCTGCGAGTCCGACGGATGTTGCATCTGAGAGCTTGAAGTTTTACTCAAGTAAAAGTAGCAACACCGTGGGGTAAAAATACTCCATTACAACTAAAAGTAAAATTAATAGTACATAAATATTATCAGCACATTATACATTAAGTATAAAAGTTAAAGTTCTCATGCAGAAAACTGTCTATTAAACTATTTGATTGTTATTTCTGCTGCATTAACACATGCAAACGTTTTAATGTCATATCTGTCTTCAATGGAGCTGATTGTAAGAGTTTTATAAACTGAAGGGAGTTTTTTACAGTTTATTGATTCAACAGTATTTGTACTGTATTCTCAAAAAAAGTTTAACTTTACCCCTTAAGGAAGCAGAAGCCGTGACTGCAAACTAAAATATTCCCGTTGGAGTCCACCTTCAGGAGGTTCCCATACATGGTGTCGATCACCAAACCGCTAAAGATGGAGGAGAAAAGAGGGAGGAGGAGAACGAGTAATTCACTAATTCTTGTTTTCTACTTATTTCATTCCATGTTCTGGCTTTATCCTTGAATTTAGAAACAAAATCATTGTTGTATTGTTGATTACATCACTAGTAAGATATAATAACATGCCTTTCACAAATTGTGTTCCCTAGGCAACAAATACAGGCAAAATGAAAGATAAGGTATAAACACAAACCCTATAAAATATATTTTTACTTCACTGAGCATCAGTTTGACTTGTATTTTGTATTTCCATTGACTTAATTGAGATTTTGAGCTTCAGGTAAAGAGGAGGAGTTAAGAACTGACCGTGTGGGGAAGCTGGGGTCGTATGTGTAACGTAGGAGCTCATGAGGATATCCAATAGACACCATTCTGTCTCTTATCAGCTCAAAGCCCAGGCTCTCGTAGTCAGGGGACTTGTAAACTTGAATTAAATACAAACGCACACACAGTGTCAACATTTACAAAAATCCGGAGAATCTTGAGTGGCCTGTTCATGAGAGAATCCAGAATAAATTCAGCACGTTAGAGGTCAGTCTACGGCCGCGACACGGCGACCTTTGACTTCACGTACCGGCCAGCGTGTAGTCCATGTCGAAGCCGTAGCATTTGATGTTTTCCAGCGTCAGACTTCTGTTGACGAACACCCTGCGATCAAACAACACAAGAAGCACAGCTGAAGTCTGCGGCCACATGACCAGGAGAACGTGGCGTGGCCCGAGGAGAAGAGGAGGAGAAGAGGAGGAGACCTCAGACGTGTGGATTTTGGGGTTCAGTGGACAATCCAACCATGTCCGAGGTGGAATTGTGTGAATGTGGTTTGTTGAGATGCACCATGTTGCAGCGCCTCTGTGCTTATGTTTGCACTAATCCTACCATAGGCTGTTTTCACATAGTATCTGAGTTTTTAAACGACCCAATTCTGTCACAGAAAGTTGTTCAGAAATGAAGGACCTTGCAGACTTCAACTTGAGTTACCTTGTTATAGGGAGTGGAGCAGGGTGGAGGCTGGAGATCTTATCATGGCCCTCGACTATCTCTACCACCAATTAAAGTCTGAGCATCATAAAAACCCGAAAGATGTGTGATATGTTTTTGACTCACTGGCGTGTTCGGTGGTGCAACAGAACATGGTTTCCTGTGTCACCCACTCCCGTCATGCTCCTCTTTATCAGTGACACCCTGACAGAGACGGAGAGGCCTATATCTGCAGCAGGTCCCGGGCTGGCCGGGCCCCCGTCTCAACACTCCCTGACAGTTCATCCATATAGGGTTGCTGTAAATAATTTACCTGCGAGCTCTTGTTTATGTCAGCGCGTTGCTGATGAGCAGATTTTCCTCCTGAGATCAATCTAGCAAATAAAAGCTGGCGAGGAGTGTGAGTGAAGCTGAGGCTGGGAGCGGGGGAGACGGGTTTCAGTATCTACTGGTTTAAATATTCATTCGATAGGGTTTAAACCTGCAGAGGATAGAAGCAGGTGAGGAGAGACTGATGGAGATTATTAACGTTGTGTAAATTGTAATTGTGGCATCAGATAAAATACTGCATGACTAATATCTTTAATAATGTAGGAATAAGCCATTTATTGACCAGGAAGACATAAGGAGGCTGGATTTTAATATAACCACACAAATTATTATCCCAGCTTTCCCCTGACAGGATGCTCAGTTCCTCTCAGTTCCTCAGTTGCATGTGTGATATTAGACCAGAAATAAATCAACTCACTTTTGGTCAAAGCCTCTCTCCACCCTGGCTTCATCCGGGGAGCTGCTGGGACCAGTCTCCATCACGTCCATCATGAACAGGGAAGGAAGCGTCCTGCTGCAGTGGAGGGATGTTCTCTTTAAACCCTACACTTCACTGGAGGAGGCATTTAAACGAAACACCTGAGTGTTGTTAGCAGTCAGTTTCGTTTTGATGCTGGAACTCCTCCCTGTGACTTTTTAACTCCTCGGTGACGTCAAAGCCAACGTGACAGCCGCATCCAGACCTCTGACCCTGCACGTTTGTGACATAATCGCCTGCACAACTTTCAGCTTTGCGGAGCAGATTGTGTTATCAGAGGCGCGCACATGGGCGGCGGCTGCGCGCCTGCGTAATTGGAAGGACTTTCCCCGTGGTGCACCAGTCCTGCTGTGGCCCGCAGCTCAGCCATGTTCACCAAAACAAGAAGATCTCACACACCTCAAGGATTCACGACTCAGAGTACAACCTCAGAGTTTCACATTCATTTGTCTAGTTTGTTATTGAGGTTGTTGAGTCTGCTCAAACCTGATACAATGAAATATTGTTATTGTGAAGTTGTGTTTGTTATTGTTGTGTTTGTTGTGTTTGTGCTCTGGTTTTATTGTTGTGGCCGTGCTAATGACGTGTCTGATGTCTGTAATAAAAAAACAGCTTTTGTCTCATAATTTGCATTATTTGCATAATATACCTTTACTAATATATATATTAATACAAAAGCAGAAACACTCCTGTCAGAGCTAAATATAGATCCCAGTAGATGAAATGAGCAGCATTTCATTGATGCAGATGCTTTTTACTACTTCACTGTACTGTATGTACTTTAATTTATTATATTTTCTAAGATCAGGATACAGTTGTTCAAATAATGCACTGAAGCAAAAAGCACAATATTCATGTCAGAAGAAATATCAAGTACCTCAGAAAAAGTAAATGTTCACCACACACGTTTCTTGTAGATAAACACGCACGATGCAAAAGTGCCCCCACCCTCTGCAGCATGTAACTGGTCAGTAGATGTTCTGATGCCTGACGTCAAACACACACACACACACACACACACACACACACACACACACACACACACACACACACACACACACACACACACACACACACACACGCACACCACTGATAATGTCCAGGGCCAAAGCTGAAGCTGCTTTTAACTAAAAGGACAAAGATGAAAAGTCTCTACACCAATGTCCACTTTTCAGAGTATCACTAAAATAGCAACACACACTCTCTTAAACACACATGTAGAAACTCAAGAATGCAATTTAAACTGTGTATGCTTGGTGAATAGGATCAGAATCTGGTCTCGTGTGATTTGAATCCGTTGAGGTCCTGCTCGTTGAATTGTTTCTTTGATTTCCCAGATTTGCAGTGCATCCTATCGAAGTCTGCGGCGATTTCCAACGCTGTCTTGTGCCTGGTCTCGGGGACATTGGACCACACAAACAGGCCACAGACGGTGCAGCAGACCAGGAAGATGAGGAAGCAAAAGTAACCCATATTATCCTGGAGAGGAAAGATGTTGATCTCAATTAACTTCTTCCAGTTAAAAAATATACAAATTTCTGCGAGGAAAAGAATGTGCCTACCACTATGACAGGGAAGAGCATCCCCAGCAGAAACAGGCCTGTCCAGTTGAGAGTGCAGGCGAGGGTGTATGCAGCTGATTTAAATGGCTGGGTGAAGAGTTCCCCTGGAAGAGGAGCTATTATTCCAGCTGAAGGACAAGAACATTAGAGAGATTTATGCAGCTCATTGTTGATTCAAAGAGGAAATACTTAAAAATGAAACCCTTAATAAATAGCTGAGATCTCCAGTGGTAAACGCACATGGTCCACTGGCGAAACAAAAGATGAAGAGGAAAATAAGGAACATGCTGCAGTACGGCATCCAGAAGATGTGAGTCTGAGGGGAAAAGAAAGACATTCATGAGTAATGTCAGTGGCTGTCAGTCGTCATCAACCTCTGCAGAGATAAGCTGCGAACAGCGGCTGATTTAGAGGCGACTCACTTTCAGGAACAGAGTGATGGTGAGGAGAACCAGCGTCGCTGACATCGCCATGTATCCTCTGAACAGCAGCACTTTCTTCCCGGTGCTCTCAATAATCATGAACTGCAACATCAAACACAATTTCACCAGCCGACCACACGAGGAAGCTATAACTGCACATTGGGACAGGTTGTCACAGAGGAGTCCCATTACAGGAGAACACTGAGAGAGCACAGGAACGGGCCTTCTCATAGGACAATTCCCCTAAATCACCGAAGCATTCATGTCAGGACGTGAGAAGGATATTTCATAGACCATAAAACTAATGTGGGACATGATGTGAGATCAGAGAAATGAGACTCACACAGGCGATGGAGGTGGACACCTCACACAGCCCCGTTCCCAAAGCAGCGTAACGTAACTGCCCTTCTTGAATTCCTGCTTCACGAAAGATATCAAAAGAATAAAAGTAGACCTGGAGAATAGAACACAGAAAGTAAAGATATTTAAGAGCTCAGATGTGCACACGGTGTTTGTTTGGTTTCAGCAAGCAAGGTAGGAGATGTTCTAGTTTTGAAAGTTAATCAGTACGAAGCTCTGGAAACTGACGATGGTCATTTAAAAAAATGTGAAAATGCTAATTCAGTCTGTTTTGTATATCATAACTTCTAAATCGCCCTGCTTGTTTGCGTGTGTGAAGGTTTATTTTTTATGTTTTCTTGATTTCAACCTGATTTTCTTCACAGGATCAAGTGTTTTCCCTTGTTCCTTGAACACATCACTTACAAACCTCAATTTAGCTAATGCTTACAAATGTAAAAATGTAATAAATGTAAGAATCATTTCGACATCTGTAATCAAACACGGATCAACAAGCTCTTTCATGTCCCAACAAAATATATCATTTAACTTAATCAAATATCGTAAATATCAAAAGATACTGTATGTTCAGCCTCAACATTGTTCAGCAAACATTGTTCAACATAAAAGTGATTATTAATTCTTCACGCCACATTTCCTTGAATAGGAGGTCAAATGTCAGACAGTGCAGAGAGATGCTGTAAGTGCACTTTATCATCTACATCTGTATATTACATGTAACTCACGGCATTGATGCCACAGAGCTGCAGTCCAATGAAGGTAATGAGGATGGTGATCAGCTGCCAGCGGACATTTTTGTTCTGAATCAGCTCCATTATTGAGTGGTTGCGGACGCCCTGCATGGCAGCTTTCTCCTTCATCATCTCCTCCACCTCAAAGGTGTAGTCCTTATCGCCCCACAGCCTCTTTAAAGCTGAGGGGGAAAACAAAGATTTAGTTGGTGATAACACGACAAACGTGAAAAAGCTTTTATTTGTAGAAAGGATCCCCCCTGAGGTTAAAAAAGAAGGTTTCTCACACCTTTGTTGTAGGCCTCGTGGTCGCCTCTGTTCAGGAGCAGGAAGCTGGGAGACTCCGGCAGGAAGGGCAGGGTGGCGAGCTGAAGTAACGCAGTGAAACCGTTGAAAGCGAGCAGCCAGGGCCACCTCTGCTCTGTTCCAAGTAACTCGCTGCAAGAGAGACATCAGCTCATGGGCGTTGCTACAGGTAAAGGCAAAGCAGGCCAGAGGCCCCGAGCTTTGAGTAGGAATTACATTCTAACATGTTTTTATTTTTATCAACATGCTTTTATTTTTATCTATGCAATACGAATAAAAATTATGTTTATTATTATTAATAGATGTTATAATATTTCACAAAAACTGACATGTCAGCCTCATGGTGGTGCTAGAGGAAAAGTCAGAGAGTTACAGAGGTCTTCTCCATTTATTGATCATCAACTAGAATATCTGAACACATTTTCATAGCAATCTATCATATAGTTAACTGATCTGACCACGGCCTATGAATTGGGAGTCCTCCCTTAACCCACCCATTCATTAGAACCCCTGAGCTGTCATCTGAACTGACCACCACCTGCTCCCATAGCGATCGACCTCACCTGATCCCCAGCAGCTGACCACTGAACTTGCCGAAGGAGATAAAGGTGCCGATGGTCACTCCCACCATCCCTCGCAGCTTCTTGGGGGTGCATTCAACAAGGTACATGGTGTGAGCCGAGAGACTCACTCCTGGATGCGTCCACGAGGGAATCACACATTTTCCGGGGGAGTCAATACGGATCAATAACTGGGTGACAAATGGCTGAGAGAATTTCGAAATATAATAGTCGCAGGTATAAATAGAAATGGATTGTTTGAGAGTGATGGAGAGAAAAAGAAAGAAAGAGATGTAATGGCTTTCTACACAGAGTAGATTTACCTGCATTGATGCCGTAGAGGAATCGTCCCGCCATGATCATCTCAAAGGACATGGCTTTCTGGCTGAAGAGCATCAACAGGGCTCCAGAAATAGCCGTAAAATTGTTGAACAGGAGACATTGTTTTCTGATGGATGAGGAGACAGAGACGTCTGCGTTTGAGCCAAAAAAATCAGGAAAACAAAGCTAAAAACTGAATTTTGTTTCTTCTTGGATGTGACATAAGCAAAAGTTGTGTCTTTTCTGCTTGTCAACACTAACCTGCCATACTTCGACATCAACGGACCGGCCACCAGTGACCCCAGTAACCCCCCAATGCAGAAAATGGAGACAGTGAAGGACCAGATGAGAGACACCTGCCACTGCTCCAGCGAGACGCCATATCTCTGCTGACACGTCTTGTTCACCAGCTCCTTTATAAACTGAACAAACCACGAGTGCATTAAATATCACTTTTCTTCAAAAGCAGCATTTATCATGTTTTCTTTCCATCGAGGTGCAATGCAGTTGTGTTTAATGGTCCAGTGTGTGAGAATTAGGTGAAAGGGATCTATTGGCAGAAATTGAATATAAAATAATAGTATTTCAACTAAATTGTACGAATTGTTGTAGAATGGTCCTCTCTATGGAGGCCACCATGTTTTTTACAGTAACCCAGACTGGACAAACTAAACCTTTTGAGTTTTTATGGCAACTGAAGGCTACCACAGGTTCTCTCTCATGTTTGAAAGGGGAGGGGGAGGTGAGGGTTATTCTGCTGCAACATGCACCTTCAACACTAGATGTCACTAGATTCTACACACTGAACCTTTACAACCTTTTACAAAAGAACTTCTTGTATGTCTCTTAATTTGTTGACATTAAATCGTGATTCTTAAAAATAATAGTTCTACTTACAACAGAGGGGGAGGTCAACACAGATACACTGAATCCATACTGGAACGTTCCTCCAATGCCAGTGATAAAAATGGCAGCGATCACCACAGGGCAGTCCAGCTGCCGAGAAGGAGCGTGCGTACAGTATGTTCAGAAATGACAAAGCTTCGTACATTCTTGTTTGATGTAAAACAACAAGTTCTACCTTTCTATTAACACATTGCCAAAAGCTTACACTCGTCAGCGCTGGTGTTAAATTATTCAATGTTGATTCTGCAAGCTGCACTACGGCAATCACTCAGAGCATTTAACTTTAATTAAGTGTATTCCTGCTATTTGTCTACATAATGAAGCGTTCTCCAAACCTGGGCTTTCACACGGTAAACAAATGCAATGTTGAGACCCAAAAATTATTTTAAAGGCAACTTACCAGGAGCGATAAGTATTGTGACATAGCTGGAGTCTGGTCGTTGCGATCTTTGGAGTGTTTTCAAATCACACTTTAAACAGCTGTGACAGACACACAGGAATTATTAACTTTCTGCATAGGCCACATGCAATGGAAGGGCAGAACGCAAATGATTGATTTCAGGTTTAGAATTAGGGTTTGGTTAACATAAAACATTATGTCATTGAGTGTGTACTGGTTCTTCTATCTGTGTGAGGATCAGTTTGACCATATGTTTGACTGGGGTTTAGGTTAGGGTCTGGGTTAGGCATTTGTTTGTGTTGCTTAATGTTAGATTGAGGGGCTAGGAAGTATATTATGTCACTTAGTGAAAGTGTTTGTGGATCTGTGGATCTGGGATCTGTTCGCTGAGGGATTTTGCCAAATTATGATGAGAGACTTTGGACCGGCTGTACTAAAAGAAAGTTATTTATTGTCATGCAATTTATTTAAAAGCTTGGGAAACCAACGAAACAGTAACTTCATCCTGCTGTAAAACTCAAATTACCAAGACAACGTCCTCCCTCACTCCTTCCTTAAAATCTAACAGCCTTTCACAAGTTAACTGAAACTCTAGGTTTACAGATGAGAAGAATCAGGAGTTTGTCATTTTGCGTAGATCACAACAGGAAGGAGTTGATGGATCCAATCGTTCAACATGTATTATAAGCTACGTCTATTATACAAAATGTCAAACTGCTCCTTTAAGATGCATAAATTCCCCTGATAACCTTGGGGAATTTACCATTAGCTAGAAACCTTTGTTGAATTTTGTCCTTGTACCAAGTTGATGCAACCCTAATTCTAATGAGGGTTTCACTGAACTAAAAACAGAAACCTCTTGAGGTTTATTTCTGCATCGAGCAGACTGCACCCTGCCACACGTCACAGAGCTGACCTCCAGCAAGGAGCTGCTGACGGCTGTCCTGCATCGTTCCGCGGGAGGTGGCGGCTTTAAATGACAACACGCCCCACATACTGAGACACTGAGAAACTGAAAGATCTAAAAAGCCAGCAGGGGGAAACGTTCCTGCAGGAGATGAAAGTCCTCTCAGGTGCCAGAGGGGCTCTATTTACAGCTCTACGCGAGCAGGGACGACTGACGATGTAACAACAAAAGCATTTATTCTATCATCTGTATCAGTGTGTACAAAAAAGCAACCTTTACTCAAATCAAAGTGGCTAATGCTGCACAAACATACCTGCCCTGTGTTACTGAATGAATCAGCTGTACATAAAGATGTCTCCACTTTCTCATTATTTTCACCCCATGTAAAGAACTATTCAAAAGTTTAACTTACCGGGAAAATTAACACATCAGTGTGATTAAAACGACCTGAAATGACGTGAACGGGCAACGAGACACTTTGGCTTCACTTTTGGAGCTTTCATATCGTCCATCTTTATATAAAGTCTAGGGAGTAATCTCTGATGTATCCACAAAGGCATCACTGACAAGAAACCTAAATGATATCATTATGTATCAAAATCATATCGCTATATTGTGAAAATATTGTTAAGTTATACTTCTGAGTGATTAAAGGTAAAATACAACACAATTATCACCAGACAAACAATTATAATCATTGAGGATGAAAACATGACGAAGCAAACAGCTAATTTCAATAGCTCTCTGCTGTAAACGCCAGAAGAATTTATTGTGATTAAGAATCAGAGGAAGACCAATTGTGCATCGTCCTTTACTAAGGAGACAATCAATCTTTAATCTGACGGGATATTGAAGACATCCTGGAGAACGAGTGTCACCCTGTTCCTCCAGAGAAAACAAGGGAGGAGGAAGAGAGAAAATTGGGGCACTGCGATAGAGATGCACCTCATTGTGTTTAATGATGGAAAAGTGGCCCCAGATACTGTGTTATGAATTGGAGCTGGTGGGTACACTGAACCTAACAAAGGCAGAGGAGCAGGGTGACTGGTTTACAGCCACTGAGATCAGATAGGAGATAGAAAAGCCTGAAATTGTATCAGAAAAGAGACAAACTAAATCCTATGGCTGTAAAACTGAGATTATAAAAACAGATGAAGTACGTCTGCTAACTGCAGGATGAAATCACACTTCTTACACTGCACATGTTACGAAGGTCAGGGTCTCTTCAGCAACACCAACGCACACCAGCTGTTCAACTGCAAACCAGCTGAACGTTGTGGACTTTATTGCTGGATAGGAGTTATTTTGAGCAGCTGTGAGTCTATTTGTCAGACCGCACACTGTGAGGCGGATGTGCTCTGATTGCAGCTTCAGCCACAAAACAAACAACGCTGTGTGGAAGACACTGAGAGCTGTGAAGATCACTGCATTTAAAGCTAAAGTACACGACACAACTGTAGTAGAAAAATTAACTAAGAATGATTGACAAACTGTTGATGACCTGAAAACTGCCAGACCCTTTTGCCACTTATTTACTCTCCAAAGAACGGAATGTATGTCTGCTTATCTCCTTAGGAAACACATGTAAATCAGTTGTTTGTGTTTAGATTCCTCTCTCTCTCCTGCGCCTACAGAACCAGTCTTAACTGGTTCTGAGAGACAGCCTTAGTCCTCCTATATAAGATGCTTGCATTTGAGTGTCCTGCATCTTCACTCTGAGATCCTTGTGACTCTCTGTGTTGATCCTTTCTGCAGAAAGCCCCTATTAAAATACACGTGGATAACTTTGGTGTTTCCAGCCTCTTGTATTTCCAGATTTCCATCACACAACCAATACTTTTCATGTAAAAAGAGTGAAAGGCTTTGCTGCTACAGTCTGATGGGATTGCAGGGGAACTGGGGCTGTGTGTAACTTTGAGTATGAACCCTGCTCATACTTGGCATCAAAGTGCATTACCAGTAACATGTGAAGTATGAACAAGGCCTGACATCACTGAGTCACTTACTGAGTTTAATGCTCTACCTGTGCTACTGTTACACATTTACTACAGCAGAATACACGCTGAGTCATGAGCAACTTTGCTTTTTGTGCTAATTATAGTAACTGTGGTAAACATTTTGCCTGCTAAATTTGATATTGCCACTTTGACCATGTTAGCATGTTGACTTTAGAAACATCTATGGCTCCCAAAGGATGATCCTTCATGACTTTGGTAACTTCGATGAAAGATCCTCTCCCCTCACAAGAATATTTGTAAAACTAACAGTAAAACTATTATCCTTTCCTGTATTTTATGTTAACTTATAATTAGCAAATGTTAGCATGCTTATATGCTACTGAAAGATGGTGGATACAATTATGATAAACATGTCTAATAAGCAACAGTATGTTACATTATCATTTAGATTTTTTAGAATAAAAGTGACAAAATAACAATAGCAACAACAATACTACTACTACTACTACTACTACTACTACTACTACTACTACTACTATTACTACAACTACACTACTACCACTAATATATATTGTTATGATATTTACCACTACTTCCACCACTAACAATAACAATAGTTTTTATTCACATTAAAAGCTTCTCCTGAGCTTCACAACAGCTTGTTTTGACTAATCTGTTGCAAACTTGCAAAATACTGTAAGTGGCTGTGGGTCAGGGGTTAGAGGGGGTTGTCCACTGATTAGAAGGACAGTGGTTTAACCTGTGTTAAGGGTCCTTGGGGCAAGCTACTGTGTGAACAGGGGGGACGTGACTTGTCCTGTAAAGACCTTTGAGTGGTCGAGAAGAGTGGAATAGCATTATGTAAAATACAGTCCAGTAAAGAATGAAATAAAACCGTTTCAATTTGTCTTTATCACAGTGGCATTTAAAATGTATTTTATCCACAGCAGTATTCATATCCAACACAGTTTAATAAGATTTTGTAAAGGTTAACAGCACCTGGGAAACTTGCCATTCAAACCATTTAATATATATGATATTGGAATAAATTACTTGTTGTGTTGTCATTTAGCTTTTAAAGGTTCATTGTGTAGAATTAAGTGACATCTAGTGGTGAAGGTGCATGTTGCAGCTGAATACCCCTCACCTCACCCTCCCCTTCCAGACAGGAAAGAGAACCTGTGGAAACCTTCAGTTGTCTTAAAAACTCACAAGGTGTTAAGTTTGTCCAGTCTGGGCTACTGTAAAAAACATTGCTGCCTCCGTAGAGAGGACCCGCTCCCGATGTAAATATAAAGTATTTAAATATAAAAAGCTTATTCTAGAGTAAAGAAAACAACAATTCGTACAATTTACCTGAAACACACTAGTGAAAACATCACTAGGATTATTTTATATTCACTTTCTGCCATTAAATCCCTTTCACCTAAATCTTACACACTGGACCTTTAACTACTCTGTGAACTATGATGAAGTTCTGCATGAAGAACCTCCCAAAATGTAGCTGTGAGTAATCATTGAATCAAATAATTGACCTTGCGACATCGTCTCTCTGTCGCTCTCTTGAATTAACGTTAAATTTGCCATGAGGCGGCAGTGACAGTTGCATGTATCCTCTAACAAACGCTGCATGTATCTCTGAGTCTGGACTCTCTGTTACAGGCCATCAAACACTTGGCAGCAGAAACAGACACTTAAGGACCCGAGCCAAACTCCTAAGGTCCTCCCAAGCAGACAGAGAGTCATGGTAACGCTTTATCACCATGAATAATGAATGTCTCACAGGTTCACTTTACAAGGAGCTTTTCAGGCTCAGACACATACTCACTACATTCTCATTATCTGAGTGGGGGCTGCAGTCCGGCAGCAACTGACGAGTTTACAACTTCTACTCGGATGATTGTGTCCAGTAAGACTGTATAAGCTACCCTGCATGCTCAGGACATTAGAAATGCAGGTGAAGCTAAATTTAGATAGAAATGAAGAAATTGTGTATTTTCCGAATCCAGAAAGGCCCATTTGAACAATTACTTCAATTCAATTCAATTGTATTTGTATATAACATCATAATATACATTATCTCAAGGCTCTGTACATAGAAGGTCAAGACCTTCAAAATAATAGAGAAACCCACAGTTTCCACAATGAGCAGCAATTTGTCGACTGTGGAGAGAAGAAACTGTGAGAAACCTCAAGCAGAACCAGACTCAGTGTAGGCAGCCATCTGCCTCGACTGGTTGGGGTGAGCAGAGAAAAATGGGTAAGAGAGCAGAGATGGGTGGAAAAGAGGAGAGCGAGATAAACTGTATTTTCTGTTTTTACACCAGGAGAGCTGAGCATTATCCACTGGACAGGCCTGAAATAAAATGTGCACCTGTACTCAAACTGATCTACTTTTATCTGGAGCGACAGAAATGTTTGAAAGTTAGACTCTCTTCCTAAATACAAAGCTATAGCCAGCTGGTCATTAGCCTAGTTTAGCAATAAGAAACAGGAGGGGGAGAAACAGCTTGCCTATAAAACTGGAAACAAGCACAAAGCCAGTCTTGTGGAGATGTGAAAGCTGGATGTGGAAGGAAAGGGAACAGGAAGCTCAGGGAAAAGGGCGGAGTCTATAAAGGGGGGTGGGGGAGCTCACCTGGGCCTCACTTCCTGTATTGAGTCCCACCTGAGAGAGAGCATGAGGCCAATTTAGTTTGGTGGTTGATTTGGTAGGATCCCTTTTTATTTGTTTAAATAAAAGCATGGCTTCTATACTGAAACTGTGGAACATGAAATATATCTTTTATCTCATTGTATCAAATTAAAGTTTTGTTAAGTGATTGAAATGTGATCTGTTAGATTCTTCAGAGACTTGAAGTGAAAGCTGAGGCCAACAAGGAAATGCTTTCAAATAGATTTTAGACGTTTTAAGATAATACTAACATGACTTTTTATACATATGACTTCCAGTAAACTGCATGTCTCCTATTGTTTAGCAAGGTATAATAGTTAGGTTTACATACAAGTGTATTTTTGTAAAATGGTTGTAACCTTTTCTTTTGTATGTCAATGTGATTCGGTTCCTTTTAGTTTTCAAACAAAAAAAGCATTAGAGGAGCCAACCACTGTTTCTCTTGTGTCCCGTTCTCTGCTGTGTTAAAGGGTGAAATGAGTTGTAGAGCAGCCATCTTGCATGTGTGTGATAGTGTTTGTGCTTTAAGTCACACAAGCTTGCTGTGAACAAGAAAATATCAGTGTTGCAGAACAGTTTTAATGTATTTTAAATAGTTTTGTGTGTATTTGTGATTCAGTTGTAATCTGCCTACATAGTTTTCGTATACCTCTACCCCAGTCTTCCTGATGCAGTCTGTTCTCACACGGTTAATTTTTTAGGGGTTGTTCATTTAATATTTAGATTTTTGTGTTGCTTGTGTAACTTGCCCCCATCCCTTGTTTATTGTGGCCTGTGTTTAGGGCTCCTTTTGCTGCCATCTACTTCAATGAAAGTCTTTTATTACATGCGTTGTAAATTAAATCTGTGTATTGTGGTGCAGCCGTCTCTGGTTTCAGTTTATTCTGGGTCTTGTGAATTGAGTATCACCTGGGGTCACAGAGAGAAGATGAATTTTGATTCGCTTGACTTAGTGAGTCAAGGGATGACATTTGATGCATAAACTCGAAACTTTATCACATTCATGTTTCCCTTCTAAACTTGATGATCCCTTCACCTTTCATTTTCGCCATTTAGCCATTTCTATCCGGTACTTTGGTTTATGATCAACTTGCAAAACTAACAACATTCCCAGCCACTCTACCTTTAGATAATTAACAAATGTGAGCAAGCTAAAATGTTAAAATGAGATTGTCAACACCGCAAACATTACACAGTAAGTGCATTGTGTATGCTGATGGTTCTATAGCATGTTTGTAGTTGGTGTGTGATCATATTTACATGCTTCACCATTTCAGCCAAACAGAGCAACAAGCAGTGTCTGTGCACCTGTTGTCTTGTTATCTTACTGTTAAGCTCAGTCACCTGGAAGAGCTTCATTTAACATTCTTTGTTGTATCTGACTCTTGTGACAGATGTTGGAGGAATTCTCTTAATTCACCAAACTGCATCCGGCTGCAGGAGTCAAGAGATCAAACAGGAGCTGAGGTGAGTGATGCAGCTGGTGTCAGACGTGGGGATAAGCGGTCGTCGGTGTAGATGCACTCAAGGCAGCACAGTGCCAGAGCAAAGCTATATTTTGTGATTTGTGTTTATCTAGAATGTCAAAGACTCCTGGGTTCAAGTTCTCTTTGTTAGACGCACACGTGACATTTAAGGATGAAACATGCAGAGCTCATCGAAGTGCCAGTCACCAGGGATACGTTTTCTAATCTCCAGTGGCAGGAAACTGGTGCCGCTAAAAACAAAACAAGTTTAATTTAAGAAGTTTGCAAGCATTGATGTCAAAGAGGTTTTTGTTAAATAACCAGGTATTCTTGACTTTGCAAAGTGACACCAGTTTGAAAACGCACTCCTGACTTCGTTCATCCAGAGTCTGAGACCAACGCACATATAAGGTAACAAGACGGAGAGACAGAGCAATTACGCTGTGAATTCCTGCCCGGGCACGCCAGCGTGTTGCACATGCTTCGTGTTACAAATGACAGATTTACAAATGAACCAGCGCAGCAGAAGTCTATCACTCCGCCTGTGGAAATTTGAAACCCGAGAGTCAAAATCCCACATTGTATATCGTGCCATCATGCCCTTGAGCGTGGCACTTAAACCAGATTGCCAGTAAATCTCCAGCTCAACACAAATGGCTTCTCTGTCAGGTGAGATGCTGCCTAAAAGCCTCCTGGATTCAGGTATCAGGGACATAAGAGGAGGAATTGGAGTAAAAAAACAGGTGTGGAATTCTGCTGGAGGGCGAGTTTCTAACTGAAGTCAGGTGTCCTCTGTTCGTATGACTCAGATAAATCATGTTCAGTGGATATTCAGCACAATGGACACAGGTGACCTTGGATTTTTTTGGTGAAACCTGGAGGAAATGATGGATCTCAAAATGCAATTTCACAGTTATTCTGAACTTTTGATAGAATTTGGTAGTATTTTCTATTTTGGGATATTTCATTTCTTTTGTACCATTTTAGCTGTTGCTGTCCTTGTCTGTTGTTTCTTTGTTTTAAGGGTGAATACATTTCTCAACAATATTTCTGTGTCAAAGGACCAATGAACAGATATTGATCTCAGCAGACTCATTAATGCATATTGTATGAAGTGCTGAAGCATTATGAATAACATGAAAACCTTTCACAGCAGTCATTCCAGGTCACTTAGCGTTTAGGTTCTTGATCTCGCCCATTGTTTTGCTCTGCTCATGCGGAGTCTCATCTGTGCCGTCGGTCACCCGAGGCTTTTAAGTTATTAAAAAGTACTTGAACAGAATGAGACCTCTGCGTATCACAATATAACAAAAGCAATTTCACACCTTCATGGGAAACATGGGAATTCACAAGCAATCAGTGTTCTTCAAACAACTCGGCATTGGTGCAGAGAGATACTGATAATTTCCTGAGCAACAGTACATGTGGGTGTGGGACTGCATTCAATAGGCAGCAAAGGAACAGAGACGACCCTACTCAATACTGTGGACAACAAGTTTGTCTGCCTTCTTGTGTCAGTATGATGAAAACAGTCCAGGAGGTGAACACATGGATCAATGAAGAAAAGTGATGCTGCCTCTCTGATTGTGTTGAGGGACTGTTGTGTTCCTCTTTCAAGGTACATCACAAGGTGAACTGAGCTGCATGGGCTCAAGTCAACTCAATTGTTTTTGTATCCAGGAACCCCAAAATCAACATTTTGATGTACATTACCTTCTGAAGGATAAAAACCTCTTTTAGTAATAGTAGATTTTAGATTTCTATCTAGCTTGGTTTGGAACCAGTCATCCTGTGAATGTAATTTTGTCTGAAATTTAGTATCATCATGAAAAATGCTCATCAGCAGTTTGTAGAATAGAAAATAAAAACTTAAATCACGTTTGCCTTTTATGCACAAGAACCTCAGTAAAATGTTTTTCCACTTCTCTTTCAGGTGCACTGTGATGTATCTTCATAACCGTTTCCACCACTAGGAGGAGCAATAACCAGGTCCACACACAATAACAGGATATAATATTATGACACATGCACTTGTACTAATTATAGTGCTTCGATCATAAGTCTGCAGCCGAAATACATCTATTTGGACATATTCCAATAACAGAAGCTCATCACCCATCCTCCTGATTCAGATCCTCCTTTTTGAAATAATTACATAATTTCAGCTTTTTAGTGTTATGCATATTACTGTTCTCTAGTATCCTATATTAATTTTACATGTACTCTTGTATACCTTGAAAATAGAAGTTCCATCTTGTGGAGGCCTTGTACGAGATATTTGACTCTGAATTGCCATTTTTACAGCATACAGGCAGTGAAAATGATACCACATACCAAACAGGCAAATAAGTAAATCTTATCCAAATGTGACAAGTTTGAAATGAGCTCCACAGAATATGAAACATCTTTCAATAAAGTTTTGTATTGCATGTTGAGGTAGGGAATACTGTGATCTTGTCACTGATATATTGTATTCATCTAAAGTTAAGGTCCATTCATTCCAATTCAAAAACTATGGATACGATTACAAAGGTGGTGATTAAGGACAGCTGATTAAATAACCAGCACAATCACGACAAGGAAAGGCTCAATAGATAAATCAGGGGGGTGGGGGGGGTGCAGAATGCAGACTTGTTTGTGCAGATCAAGATTTACCAAGATCTGCATGAGAAGGGTCTCGTGCTTCCGGCTGATACAATATAGTATGATCACCATTCAGTTTTAAACGAACAGCTCTCCCGTGGTGTCTCATCGGTTTCCCTCGGACCGGATTGGATACCGTGTCCATCCTGTGGGCGATATGTGCCTTGAATTTATGAGGCTGGCGTTCATTCACCAGACTCCACACATACACACAGGAAAAAAAGAGGAGAGGGCTTCCGACTGGAGACGGTGTAAGGGGGGGAGGTGTCACGTGGTCCTTGACTCCAGCCAATGAGGAGTAAGTGCGCATTGCGATCCTGTGCAGGAGGATTGTTTTATTAAAGGCTCGCTGGTGATCAATGGGAGAGTGGAGCTGTCCGCGGTGCTGAAAGTTACTCCATGATGGACTGCCCTTCAGCACCGGGGACAGCTCCGCTTCCGTCACCAGAAACAAAAACACCTGATCCTGTTTGCATCCTGAAATACTGCATTTATATATGAACTCCGGTTAAAGGAGGGACACAACTTTACTACTTCAATGCAGCTGGAGCAAACTGCACCTCTGACTATAACCCCGCATGCTCAACAAATACAAAAACACAACCCAGATATAGCCCCTAACAGCCCCAAGACTGGATTTGTTGCTGCTGTAACGCCGGGACGTGTGGGTGATTGGGTCCCAGCCTTTGCTTTATGCCCCCGCAGCTGCTCAGTCCCGGGCAGTTGGCTGGATTTCCTCGGGGTGATATAACTCTTGTGCTCCGTTAATAACGCAGCCACCAGCGGTCACATCAATCTGCGGCTGCAGGGAGTCATATAGGTGCGTGCGACGGGGCCTGCATGCATGCGCGGTCACATGGTGAGCGGCCAATGGGCTGAATGAAAAGGTGCAACTCTGTAAATCAGTGGATGCAGCCGTGTACCGTGTGTGCGTTTCATGTGAAGTCAATACATGGGGAATCAGTCAGGGATTTATGAATAGGGTTTGGCTGATAAAGTTGATTTACATGTGGGAGAATGGAGCCTCAAAGTGCAGAGGTGGTGAAATTACATAATACACCTGTAGTGACTTTTAACTTATATAAGTTTTATTTGAATGCATTTTGGCTGCAGTTTCTGTAAAGTGTTTTTATTGGACATTGCAGCTCAATCAGGTGTAAAAGTGCAGGTAGAGATCAATGTATACAAGAAGCCATGATTGTGTAGTTTTTGTTGATCCTGATGGAACGAGGCTGGGCTTCACGTCCCGTGGTTGCAACCTTTTCATGACGTCGAGCCAGTTGTTTTGGTCCTGCCTGCCCAATCGGAGGCTCCTCTCACATTCTACCGGAGCCGAAATGGGTCTGTCCGTGCAGCGGCGGCTCCGTCCTCCCGTAAGCACCATAACGCCCTTCGTCGGGTGCCGTGTGGTGCCCGACTGCTGCTGCTTTAAACGGCAGCACTGACATGGAAACCCCTCTGCAGCTGCACAACGATTTCTTCCCAGAGCGGCAGCAGTTCCAGCACTGTAAGTACCAGCACTACTGCGGGCGGGAGGATCGTCTCGGCAAGCAGCCGCACGACCGATGCTGCACCTGCAGTAGCTGCACCTGTGACGCGCGGAAAAGCCTCGTCTTTCGCGGGACGTCGCCGACCACTGTGGGAACTTTGAGGACACCTTCGGAGACGTCTTCCAGGCAAGGTTGCCAGTACAGCGTGTGCGAGCTCACACCTTCTAGTCATGGTAGTTCATCCAGACACCATCCTCCGCCTCCTCCTCCTCCTCCTCCTCCTCCTCACCACCATCAGCAGCAGCAGCAGCAGCAGTGCCGCGGTCGGGGCAGCCTGGGCAGCGGCCACAAAGACAGTAACTCCTACAATGAAATAGCCATGAGCAGCTGCAGATACAACGGCGGCGTCATGCGTCCGCTGAGCAACTTGAGCTCGTCCCGCAGAAACATACACGAGTTTGATTCCGAGTCCCAGCCTCTGCAGCCCATCTCAGCCGCGGATGCGTCGGACCCTCTGTCGTCCAAGCCGGAGAACAATTCCACCACCCTGATGCCTTACGCATCGGGGGACGCGGGGGGAGGCTGCGGCCACAGCGGCGGCAAATCGGGGAAGAAGAAGAACCAGAACATTGGGGAGAAGCTCGGGCACCGGAGGGCCCTGTTCGAGAAGAGGAAGCGTCTCAGCGACTATGCTTTAATCTTTGGGATGTTTGGGATCGTTGTTATGGTTATAGAGACTGAACTCTCATGGGGAGCCTATGGAAAGGTGCGTATTTTCTCGGAGCTCATGCTGTGCAGTCCAGAGTTAATTTAGTGGCATGTGACTGAGGCAGCACATAACAACTTCTGACTCCAAAGTGTTAAAGAAAAGCAGGCTGTCACTTTTGCAGCAGGAGTCGTTAGAAACTACATGTAGTCACACTGCCTGTCACATGTAGGCCAAAAGGCCCACTGCTGTCCAACTATGAATGGGAACCCCATAGTAGAAGATGTCATGTCAGGATTTGTTGCAGAAGCTAAATTTCTTAACCACTTTTGTGTATTCTTTCCATATTATTCCATATTTTGAAGATGTCATGATGCTGTGCTTTGTTTGGCTTTAGTGTTATTGCTCTTTTCCAGGAGTCCCTGTATTCATTAGCTCTAAAATGCCTGATAAGCCTTTCTACAATCATCCTCCTGGGGCTGATTATCATTTACCACGCCAGAGAGATACAGGTAAGGAAGCACCACTCTCATCCTTTCCTCTCTCTACGACTCATAACATTTAATAAACACTCATATTTCTACATAGCTATAAAAGTGCAACCAAAAAAAAGATATTGATTTGCCAATGTAACAAAGTGAAGTGTTGAATTACAGATTCTCCGCAGCATGGGACAGTGTAATTGTTCAATGAATTTATCTTTACAGCAGGAACACAGTCTTATTTTCATTTTCATTGCTCTTAAGATTGAATGTCTTGTTGTTTGCTCCAGTCTCAATCAAATGGCAGTGGGGGTTTGCGCTCTGTGCGTTGATCATCTTTTGATTTATTGCCACATTAACGCTTTCTTATGCATTTTTGATACGATTTAGAAACTCCTCACTGTGTTTGGAGGATGAATATGGATTGTCAGCCTCCCCTGAGATGTTCCAACTCTCGGACAGTTTTACGATCCTGCCTCAGAGCATTGTTGCAATACTTACAGTTCTTTCTGCTCAGCACTCGTGTCTTTGTTGAACAGTCCCACTATTAATTGCACTACTTTCCGCAGGGTTGATGTATGTTCCCCTCTCTTTTTCAAATCATGTTGATGGATTTTCTTACTTTTAAACAAGATTATGCTTATTTAGCTAAATTCAGTGAGCGGATTCATCTGTTTTTATCTTAATTCTTCACTCAGGATGTAGAAGAGGTTTTTGTGAAGCAGAAAAAACATTCAATTTGGATAAAAAAAATTTAAAGATTGCCTCAGCAGCAGTATATATTCATCAGCCTTGTTGGTATATTTAGGATTTGCACGTCTCGGGGGAGTATCAATCATGGAAATAGCCCAACAGTAAAATGTGTCGTCCCCCTTCAGATGTCTCATTGTAAACCTTTCTTTTATGAGGAATGATAGAAATGCAGAGGCATCATTACCATATTTCAATGCATAACAAAAGTGTTTCCATTTTGCTCGCAGTCAGCTCCCAGTAGCCGTTTATAAATTAGAGAGCCTATACTGTAAGTTTGAGAGTATCGTATTCTTTCTTGCCTCCCTCGGCCTCCGCACCTTTGCCTCTAATCCCGTGTAAATTATTCAGTTCATAAACCCAGTTTTTTCACCTCTTACTTGGACAAACTTTCCTTGACGCTAAATAATGGAATGGTTTAAGTGTGACTTATAGATAGAAAAGGTGCATTTTCTCATCAGTGTATTTTGTTTAATTTAATGAGTTTTATAACATATTCTGTTCAATTCAGACACATATTTATGTCCACAATAAACCCCTTAAATTCCTAATTGTGCTACACACTAAAGGCCACCACGACAGTACATTCTTATACTGGGACACTGAAACAAGGTGAATATATCAACTTTTAAAAGCTCTGATCATCTCTTTTTACACAGTAAAAATGTCTGCGAAGCCGCCTCCTCGCCTTCATCACAGATGAGGTGAAATGTTAATTTCAGCTCTAGAATGAGCTTCTTTTCTTTCTGTTTCTTTCATTGTCAGTTGCTGCAGATTTAACTCACAGGCAGGCTGTTCAAACCTCTTTGATCCACACTCCTCTGACAGTCGCGTCAATATCCAAAACATTTTTCATCCGAGATAGCTCCCTCCTCACAATAAAGGCATTTCCTCCTTTGCTGACCTAGAAAACTTAATTTAAAGCCATTGTTTGCCTCAGAGTTGATTACTGCAATAGACTTTTCCTTCTCTTCACATCATTTATATACAATTTATTCAGATGTGGAAAGCCCGAGCACTTGAATGAAACAGAAAAACGTTGTCGCGTCACCACAGCCTCGCTCACTTCCTGCTGCATCTCTCTAAAGTTGATTATAAAGGCCCTCTTCTAGTTCATTAAGTCATTTGGAACAAACTATCGTCCAGAACCTGGAAACTGACTCTGTCTCACTATTTAACTTCACTTCATAGTGTTTATATTTCAACTTCCAGCACCAGCTGCTCCTTCGCTTTGCCTGCCTCAGGGGCTTTTGTGCCTGTTGTTGCTAATCTGTCATTACTTGGTTCTTACAGACTGACATATACCCACAAACACACACACAGACACGCACACTGGCTAATGACCCACACATGCACACACAAAGGTGCTCAAGTGATGTCCCTAACAATTTCTGTGCTTCTGCGTCTTGCTTCTGAACTCAGACTTTAAACTGATCCAGAATGTTTGAAAAATGTGATTTGACGTGACGTGAAAATGTGATTCGACACACATTTCATTTGACTTTGAAGACTGATGTGTCAAATGTAAAGACCGGAACATCGCCTCAAAACCTAAAATATACTGTAACCTGAAGGTAATTTGATTTAGAACCTCAAATTCAAGTCACTGCGGTACAAAACAGAGAAAAGCAGCTTATTCAAACAAACCAAATCCTCAGAGGAGCTTAAAGAAGTGAGAGTTTTGTATTTTATATTAAGCAATCAAAAGAATAGTTGTCAATTCATTTTCTGTTGATTGACTAATCAATTAATGGACTAATTGTTTAATCTTTTTCTCTTCATTAAACCCTCTCTGCCTGGTAAACACTGTCCTTCAAACTGCATGCCCCTCAGTTTATAACATCATTAGTCCGAGTGATGTCGGCTGAGGAGTAATTGAAGCCCTTTTTATCTAAAGAGCCTCAAACATCAATGTTTTTACATTACGGATTAATCTACTGGTTATTTTGTAAAACATAAGTAAATGGTGAGAGATGCACATTATAAGTAAACCAGAGCTCAAAGTGACACCTTCAAACCTCAAATTTAATCCATTATCTAACCAGTTGGGGAAACATTTTTTAATAACTGACTCCTCACAAGTCATGAAATATAAACTTAAGTACACGTGAGTTATTTTACTGCATGTTTATCAGATGATACACATCTTAAACATTGAAATACTTCTAGTTAGATGCTGTTTCTACCCCTGTTTAAAGGGGGTTTTGTACTTGTTCCTCACTCTAGTCGAGGGTTCAAGACAGAGGATGTCACACGTTGTAGCTCTATCAGGTAAATTGTGATCTGTGAATATGGGCAATGCAAATACATTTTGATTGATTGATTTATTCCGCCACAGAATTTTATTCCTCTTAAACAAACACAAACCCAATGACTCCTTATTTCATCTCATCACCTGGATGCATTATTGCACCATCCTCTGAGTTATTCAGTATAAAGTAGCTTGTTTGTGAACCCCCCACTAGTTTTTTGTTTTTTTAAAAAGGCACTTTAGAGTTGTTTCCAAAGTGCTCTCCTCCATGTGGGAAATTTTGCCCCTGCAGTGAAATAGATTATGGATGCACATCCATGTGTACTCACAGATGCCTGTCAGACGCACTGTCGAGGCATGAGTCAAGATGATGAAATGTTTCCCCAGCACTCCGGGCCCCTTACAACTGATTTACTTGTCAAACTCAGTAGAGACTGCCCTCTCATTTTTCTGGGCTATAACAACACAACGTTTTTTCTCCTCAGAGTGACTGAAGACTCCAAAGGTCAGGTCGGACACGATAGATATCGGACACAAGCTGTCATTTGAATTGTTGAGGGATCTTTTGTGCTACGGTGGCAGTGATGGGTGACCCAGAGACAAATGCGTTAACACACACACAGACGGTGCTTACACAATTCTCTAAAGTTTAGTATCAGCATCTACAATCAAGACACTAAATAAAGTTATGCTTTACACTTAAATGTGTTTTGGAGCTGTAATCTAAATCATATATATTCTTTGATTAAATTAACGCTGGTTATAAAATTACATTTATTACCAAATTTATCGGTTGATCATGGCTCATAATGCCACCTAGTGGCCAATGCTTGCGTAGAGTCGACCGTTTGGGATGTCTCTACATCTTGACATTTATATTTTAAAAGTTTGACATTCTCTTATCAAAGGTGGGTGCTGCCCTGGCACCAGTGACTGCTCATGAGTGGGAATCTCAAATCTATGCTGGAACTAAACCCCAAAACCACCACTCAGAGACGTCCCCCATCCTCCCCTGCCCCGCGGCTGTCTTCACGCACGCACGCACGCACACACACACACCGTTTGAACCACCGGCCGCCTGTGCCAGTGGTTCAAATGTGGTCTTGGCCAGAAGCCTCTACTTAATTTGTGTCAGTGTGTGTGCTGCTACTGGAGTCGTTCCTCATATCCAGAGAATCAAGATAACTTGGCTTTATTGAGCTAATTGGTTTGTTGGACGTGTGTGTTTAAGATGTCTTTGTGTTTTTATGGGGGACCGATGGTGGTGTCTTAGCCCCGCCTCCCAGCATTGCGTTCTTAAGGTATTTTTTGAATTTCCAGGGACACTTCAGCCACTTTAATGTTTAATCCGCCTTTGCATTGTTCAGGAGTCTGAAGCACATTTCTCTTTATACGTCTTGAAATGTCATCGGCCTGTTTTAGTCCCAGTAATGTCGTCTGTTGGCAGCTGGCGATCCGCCCAAGGAGTTTCCAGACTTTTGAGTTTTGGTAGAGTTCGCTGCGTTGGCAGGCAGGAACTTTGGAGTGGAAATGGAGAGGTCAGAGTCCGAAGCTCCTTCCTGACTTTGTTTTTTCATTGTCAGAGTCTGACAGGAGCTTTGAGCTGGGAGCATCTTTCTGCTCTCACTGCTTAGATGGTTGATGAGTTCACCTCCCCCCCCCCCGAGCAGACAGAAACTGACATTTTCAAAGTTTTCTCCTCTTCTCACATCAAAGGTTGTTTTGCTGGGGGGGGGGGGCATTTGTGCTCAGGCCATTACTCTGCTGCTGTGCGTTGTGACGACAGCTCTGCAGAGATTCCTCAGACTAATGCAAAATGCTCTGGGAGCTATTCTGTCTTTGATGTGTACTTTTGTGATAAAAATCATCGCTGATGTTTCACACTCGCACAGTATTACATTTAACAATCTGCGGAAAAGATAAAATAACAACACCCTGCTCCAAAGTGTGCCAGTGGGTCCTGCCAAAGCCAAACTTGGCCGTGTGCATCAGACCGCCCCTGGGTGGTGTGTTTGTGTCAGAGATATGGTGTAACTGCAGGAGACGCTCTGCATTCCTCACAGTGAAATCTGTCCTCTACCTGGGACTCCAGATTGGAGTCAGATAACCACCACTGGCTGGTGACCTCAGCGTTTTCGCTGAACATACAGGCGTTCAAGGGCAGACACACTCATCCTCCCCAAGAGCTGAGAATCTTAAAGAATATTTATTGATGGCATTTAGTAAATTGTGCTCGGCACGTGGCTTTAAACATGCAGATGATTTTAGTTTATTACCTTGGCTGCAACAGCGATGGTCAAAAGAGAGATTTATACGAGGCTTTTCTTTGGCTCGGAGATGCTTCACTCTGCATGAAGAGAAGAGAAGAAACTATTCAAGCAAAGGGAAAACGCAATTTCACAAACAAAAGCAAAGAAAATCTGCAACAGCTTCAGATTTACTCAGCAAAGTGGCCTCTTACAGGCTCACTTTGATATCATAAATAAAGCATTGCATTAATGTCTAATTGCGTAGAACCTCGCAACCTATTTCACTAATGAGATTGAGCGATTTCATTCTCAGTGACAAGATATATGCTCCCATCTCCACATTACACAGATTAAATATTGAGCTGGACTGCATTAGTTATATTGAGCATGGTGAAACCAGTAACCAACCCAGCTAGCGTCGCAGGTGAGCTCCTCGGAGACCGTGCGGTTGAGACGCAGGACGGCGGCGGGCGGGGGGAAGACCTCAGGAGTGATTCAGCCGCATTATCTCTCACCCTGACGTGAATGAAACTTTCACATGATGAGCAAATGCCGTGCACTCCTACTGATAAGACTGTATATACATCCAAAAATAAGCTGCATGTCAAAGCCTGTGACAAATAGATTTGTCCTCATTTAGAAGTGATTACCAGGATGTTTGCTCTCTGAGATGTGTTGCACGGTGCAGCAGTTTATTGTGTGTGCTCTTGTTCTTATGTTGTCACTGTGAGGAAACAGAGGAGAATTGTTTCTAGTTCGGGGACCGTTTAAATGGTTAAGTTTTAGGGGTGAGGTGAGGACATGTCCCCGTGTGTGCTGAGTCACAAATATGTCTGAGCATGGCCACGTCATAAATCATGTGTTCTAAAGGCCACATGGGAAACATAAATAGAAAAATAACTTCAAGGGTAAAATAATATACTATTAGTTCACAATTTCCTTTATCGGTACCCGATCAGGCAGATACGTTTTGATTTATTTTACCTCTGTTTGGTTTTTAACCACCTCTGTTTATGTTTGAACTTTTCCAGAGCACAAGGGCATCCATGTCTGGAAAGACACAAAACCCCTGCAGCTGCACGTTTTAAACAAGGAATCTATTTCTGTGGCTTTAGGATTAGGATAATAGGATTATTTAGGATAATAGTTATATCACAGCTCTCTGGTGATTTAGCATGAAATATAAAGAAATTCATGTTCCCCAGAGGATGAAGCTCTGCGACTTTGCTGATCCCCTGATGTTTCCTCTGTAGCGCTACTGTTAGGTTGACCCCGCAGATGAAACTTCATTCAGGCTCAGGTTAGGGAGGAAATATCAGAGACATATTTGTTTGTTACCTTCACCAAGGAGTTTATATATTCATAATCTATTAGGGAGCAGAAATACTCAAAGAATTACTCATTTACTTTCTCCAACATTGCGAAGTGGTGCATTTTGTTTGATTCCCAGGGAATAATTAATGGATCTTGATTTTAAAAAACAGGCTCATTTAGGGGACTGATACTAATCAGTGTGTTTAATTTGGTTCAGCTTCATTGAATTTAAAGGACTAATGGGCCTTGGTGGCGGTATGTGCTCTACTAAGTGCCATTATACATGTGTTTGTTGTTATTCACCTGTGTTTTTGTTCTGTAGGTTTTCCTGAGTTCTGTACAAGGAGATTTAGGTCTGAAAAAAAAAACCACACTACCTAATATTCTTGCTGTGTAGCTTCAGGAATATTACAGCTCTTGGATGAGTTGCCATGTAATGTTGTAAAGATATTCATGTTCCCCAGAGGATGAAGCTCAGATCCCCTTATACTTTTGCTGCATATAGTGCTTGGGTTGAATCCACAGATAAAACTCCATTCACTTCCACTGTGCTCGAGTGAGGTAGGAAATCGCAGTGACATATATGTTTGCAGCAATTTAGATGAACTGACCCTTTAAACGACAGCTCCCTTTACACTGTAATCATTATTTTTATTCATAATTTGCTTGAAACTGGTGTATTGATGCAGTTTTTTTGATTTTGACAGATGGGATTTTCTCCTCTTTCTTGACCTGTTTTTCTTTTACCTGTCTTTATTATTTATTTATAGTTTCTAGGTTATTTATATATAGTTTGGAAAATCTGCCTAGGATCAAGGTGGAAAATGAATGTGTTTCTGTGACCATCATTTATTGATTTACTAAATTTGAATAAAGCAGAATATCCACAGATTATCACATAGACCTGTTTATGATTATGCTACTGTAGTTGTTCAAGTTGATTTAAAATCTCACATATCAAAGTGCCGATTACAAGACTGCAGACCTCAATCATTGTAGACATGTGTTAAACTGTCATTAATTTGGCTCAATTAAAAAAAAAAGGCTTTTACTTGCGGTGTTTAAATTATTCGTCAGCCTTCTGTAACTAATTTAGAAGTTTCCTGGCTCATCAGCTGTCTGTTTTAATTTCCTGACTCTGCGGTGTCTCTGACACGGTCTAAACCGCACAGTTTAATGTTTTTCCACCGCTCCGTCATAACTGCTGCTTCTGCTGCTAGCATGGAATATTTGATGCTCTGAGGTAAAGGGCCCTTGAGTATTGTATTTCAGGTCATCCATTACCATAATTGCTTTTACCCACCAAGTAGGCTTTCCTTATGCAACCCAGCCGCTTAAATCTTTAATTACATTGTTTTGAGGTAACAAACTTTGTAACTGCTTTTGACAGGACGCGTTTTGTTGTTTAAAATGTAAGATAAAACGTGCGCTTGTGCTGTGTGCAAACAATAGATTTAGCCGCGTTCAGAGGCCTAACTCTGTAAGTAAGAAACCGCAGCAGAGTGCAACCCCAGCTTGCGTTTCCATGTCTACATTACACTCGGTTGGAAAGCTGAACAAGACGAGCTGTGGTTAGAGTTACACACTTCTCTGACAGATGTCAGTTTGTTAAAGGAGCTCGGTGTCGCTCATTTGATATGAACAACTGCCCCTGAAATTTTAATTCATGTGTCTTTCTGTGTTTGGGGGAAACTGATTGTGGCTTTTGAATAAATATAAATGAGGCTTTTGTGGGGCAGCGGCGCTGTTTGTTCGGGGACATGTGTCCACTGTTGTTGCTGCCGCTGCTAAGTGCCAGCTTGTTGAGAGTTGATGTTTCTCGTACAGTAGCTGTTGGGCATATAATTGGCTCAGAAGCTCTAATGAGTGCGCAGTGTTTGCTGTTGTGTGTCCGGTGAAGTTTGTGCAGAGCCTTTAGAGCTGTCAGACTGCAGCATGTGGAGCGTTCATGTATGTCTGTGAGAAGAGTGGCAGCCCAGCACAGCGGTATTGATTATTCTCTGCTGCTTTCTTTGTCCTTGAATAGGACATGTTTCTCTTCAATGCGAGAAATGTGACTTTTCCTTTTTTATGTAACATATCGGGGCTACAATTACAATCTGGGTCACAGATCCCATTAGCCCTCCAGGATTGGGACGTTTTTTTGTTTTACTGCTATAATGAGAAATCTCAAATAAAAGTAGACGGAGACTAATTGGCAAGAGGCCGAGTCATGATCTGCGCCTCCAGCATTTTATTTCTCATTCAATCAAAACTGCTCGTTGACTGATGAATCAACATAAACAGCATATTTCAGACTTAGATAGTTAAGGGGCTTTATTTGGGTGGAGAGGAGGTTAAAAGGGTGGTGCAGTGGTCCACCTCACAGCAAGAAGGTTCCTAGTTCCAATCCCAAATCCAGAGACATGCTCTTAATTGTCAGTGTGAATGCTTGTTTGTCTCCATTTGTTTGCCCTGCATTACTCTGGTGACCTGTCCGGGGCCGTACCACGCTTTCTCGCCCAATACAGCGTGACCCTCAAAGAAGGATTGATGGATGGATGTGGCTTAAAACTTATATTTGCCTTTTTTTTTTAAAGTCCTGGGTTATTAATATTTGGTTTGGATTCTGCCTCTGTCACAGAAAACCACCTTCTTAATTTAAACCTCAATTTAAAGTTAATCTTAATGGAACAATAATTTTTACGAATCCAAATCACAAGTTAGACGTCGAGTCCCAATTTCCAAACTTAATAAAAAACCTATAAAATAAATTGTTCATTTTTTTATCATACATAATGGAACAGTCATTTTAAACATGCCCAAATTGCAAGTAAGACGTTGAATCCCAATTTCCAAAATTAATAAAAACATAATAAATAAATGATGGTTCTTTTTTAACCATGTATTCCAGCTGCTCTCTATTTTTGAACCAGGAGCTACACAAGCAGATATTGCCACCGTTACTAAATAAGTCAAAGGGGCAAAGGTGAGCAGCTTCCGGTCTGTAATATTCTTTGCTTCATCCATTAGTAAAGCAGGTTGGGTGGGGCTGACACTGCATTAGTATATTGTAGGTTAATGCTATGTAACTCACCACATGGTGCGGAATATAGGGAAGGCAATTGCTGGTTAGTGTTGTTTTCTGCATGTGGCAAGTCTGCTCCTACAATAAATCCTGCAAGACCAGAAAGAAATAAAATATAAATCTTGGGCATCAAAAATTGAAAGAGGCCCTTTTGCTCTCAATACTTTCACCAAAAAGAAAAAAAATACATAACTCAATCCCATTTCCTGTCCACTCCTGCCCCTAGAAACATTTATGCAACTTAAAATGCATATTAAATTCCCTCTCATGCAATGTAATGCAGGCAGGTATTCGTGCAGAGGACAAAACTGCACACTTTAAAAATGAGCTGAGCTGACGGATGGACAAACCTGAGTAACAATGTTGTTCACAATGAGGCTTGAAAACATCATGCGTGCCAGTTTTCTTCACAGGACATCATATAATTCTTTACCCAAGCGTACGAGGGAGGTTTGTGACGAAATGGAATCATGTGCAGCGTTTCTATCTTCTCCGTTAGAGAGACTTCTGCTCTCACGGCAGAAAAAAAAAAAAAACGCAGCCACCAGGAAACCTCGCTTGAATTTGCTGACAGCCACATTTTGTGAAATATCTACTGCCAGTCGTGATGGTCTGTACCCAGGCAGAGGACCTCGAGGTGATTGAGTGGAGAGAACAAGAGCAGCTGTGGAGGGAAATCAGTGGTGGGATGTCAGAGGGAGGAAATATTTGACAAATGCAGGGGGAGGCTAATACAGTTTGATAGTGTTTAATCTGCAACTGGTAAATATAGAGTGTAAGATTGAGAAGCAGCCATGAGCGTGATCAGGGATCACTGCGAATGAGCTGCTGATGGTGGTCGTGGCCTCAGCCCGTTAGTTCAGGGTGAGTACACCCAGCAGTGAATCTTCTGGCCCCAAGATGACTGTGTATTGGATTGAAAGTGATGAAGAGGAGGGAGGGGAAGAGCGAAAGGGAGCAGCAGCAGAGGTGACTATGTGAGGAGGCTACGGTGTATGACAGAGGACACGGTGCAGAAGAGTGATGAGGGGGTGTTGAAATCCACCCACGCTGAAATCCCCCGTGAGATGAGCTACCTTCTGGTCAGGGCGGCCAGGTGATTGGAAGCTAATGCAAATCTGGAGGCGGCAGATGTTCTCGTCTTTACGACACTTTGAAGTTAAAGATGCTTCTGAGGGCTGATAATACATGAGACTTTTTTTAATGCAGGTAGTGTGAACGTAAAGAGAAAGAGAGTGAGGGGGAAATGTGTGAATGTGAAATAAGACTATTTAGCTATGAATTAGAGTAATTCTTTATTATTTTTGAATTATATACTATTATTTTTTCATTATCTATTGATGTACAGATTCATTATTTAGTCTATTTAGTGGTTTGACAAATAGTGAAAATAGGACTATATGAAAACTCCTTATAGCCCAAGACGACATCTTCATAAGGGTTGTTTTGTTTTATCACAATTTTTACTTGAAAACATTTTATTCTTGTGATGTTTAAAGCAACTAATCAAATAACTGACTTTTTACCTTCCAGACATCTATTGTGCCAAATTATTAAAATAAAACTGCAGATTTGAGGCTTGAATAAGTTATTATTTTTAGCAGATCTTTTTTTTTTTTAACCATACAGGCATAAATAGTAGTGAATGGTCCCCACTAGGTAGGAAAGGAACATGTGAATTTAATCGAAATGAATCATACAGCCAGTAATTATATGATTTTCGGATTTTTAATTGTTTTAAATAACAACTTATTTTTATTATCCATTAATGTACCGATTCATTGTTTAATCTATCCAGTGAAATGTTAATACAAATTATGACTTCCAAGAGCCGAGGATGACATCGTTTTATGGCTGGTTCTGTTAAACCCAAAGATTCTCATTTTGCTCATTATCTTTTCATTGTTTTTACTTCAAAGATTATTATTGTGCTGATAAGAGAAATTAATCAATAAATCGATTAACCGTCTAAAAGTTTGAATTACTTTTTACTTTCAAGGCAGATTTTCTTAAAGACATATATAGGAAATACAGGTCCCCACTAAGTAGGAAAACCACCTGAAAACTTGTAAAATACAGTGATATTCTTGCAGAATTTATTCTATAAAAACACCGGTGTGATATTTCAGTCTTATAACCTTCATCAGATAACCTTCAACACTATATATCATTGGCCATTTTTGGCCTTGAAAAAGCCTTTCGTCCTTCCCTTATCATATCAGTTATTTATTATATATGTGGCGAAGGTCTTTAGAAAAATGTGGCCCAAGAACATGAGGTAATGACTCCGGGCAATATGTGACTTATTGTTTAATGGGTTTAATGATTTCCTGTAGCGGGCTGTGTCACCGTGATGAAAACGTTAGCCTGCTTCCTCCCTCCATCAGCCTCACCCTGCCCTTTCCTTGCAGTTATTTATGGTGGACAACGCAGCCGATGACTGGAGGATAGCCATGACGTATGAGCGCATCTTCTTCATCTGCCTGGAGATCCTGGTGTGCGCCATCCACCCTATCCCAGGGAACTACACCTTCACCTGGACCGCGCGCCTGGCCTACTCCTACGTGCCATCCAAGACAGATGCGGACGTGGACATCATCCTGTCCATACCCATGTTCCTGCGGCTGTACCTCATCGCCCGTGTCATGCTGCTGCACAGCAAGCTCTTCACGGACGCCTCATCCCGCAGCATCGGGGCACTCAACAAGATTAACTTTAACACACGCTTCGTGATGAAGACCCTCATGACCATCTGTCCTGGCACTGTGCTGCTGGTCTTCACCATCTCGCTGTGGATCATTGCTGCATGGACTGTGAGAGCTTGCGAGAGGTGCCTGGATCCGTTTCTCACGTTATGCTGCGCTGCTCGGCATGAAACATAGATAAGGCATAAAAATAGATAATGTACACAGTCCTGAGCTCTTTCTACGTCTGAGCATTAAGATAGAAAGGTTTACACAGCCCCGCAGTTTTCATTTAGTCTTATGCACATTGGATTAAATCTTTATTCAAACATTTTAAAAGTAATAAGTATAATAGGAAGCTGGAGTGCATCAGTTTCTGCATCAGTTTCTGCAGGTACATGTATGTTGGTCAACCTATTGCATTTATTATTTATTACAGGTACCATGACAACCAGGACATAACCAGCAACTTTCTAGGAGCCATGTGGTTGATCTCAATCACGTTTCTTACCATTGGATATGGGGATATGGTCCCAAACACATACTGTGGGAAAGGAGTCTGCCTCCTGACTGGCATCATGGTGAGAAACTCAGCCTGAGCGCTTCAGGGTTTGAATTTTTCTTTTTGCTGACAGACTGACAGGAGGCTTCATCACCTTTGTGACTAATGTGTTGTTAATGTTTTATGACAAGCAAATGAAATGTGTGAAAATCCACGTTGTACATTTGTTTGGGTCAATTCTTGTTATTCCACAGGGCGCTGGCTGCACTGCTCTGGTGGTCGCTGTGGTGGCAAAGAAACTGGAATTAACCAAAGCTGAAAAACACGTCCACAATTTTATGATGGACACCCAGCTATCAAAAAGAGTACGTGAGCAGCCAATGCTCAGTAAAATGACATCGCAGATATTTCCCCTGTCTGCGTTCTTGACCCATGTCTTCTTCTTCTGTCGCCTTAGGTGAAAAACACAGCTGCGAATGTTCTCAGGGAGACGTGGCTCATCTACAAGAACACTAAACTGGTGAGGAAGATGGACCACGCCAGAGTCAGGAAGCACCAGAGGAAATTCCTCCAAGCCATTCACCAGTAGGTACCCCCCCCCCCCCTCCCCGGCTATTAACCGACTTCCGCTACTCGCGTTGGTTACAAACCTTCTTCCCCTGCAGTGTGTTCGTATGACTCACCAGTGCAGCACAAAGCTGAAATCTGAATTTGTTTGACACCTGTAGCAAAAAACATGTGCTTATACTGTTGAAAGATGTTGTTGCCTCATGACCATGTTTCAGCTGACGTGACTAACTTTAAATTTGCAGATGTGGTAAAGAGTTGGCCTCTTTATTCAGGATCATAGGGAATGCTAAAAGATGCGAGGAGCTAAATCCGTGTTAATATTAATCCCTGAAACACAAGAAATTCTTGTGATTCTCTTTTTTCTCAGTATGAAGGAGACATACTTAATCTGTGTAAAATGGCTCTTTCTTTGAACGAGGGGTTACTGTCTCCCAGCAGCCTCAGTTTTACAGAAGTACTGAAAAGAAAAACCAATTTAATCTATCTCAAGTTACGGCATTCACAGAGCAGTATGATATTGATCTCTCTCTCTCTCTCTCTCTCTCTCTCTCTCTCTCTCTCTCTCTCTCTCTCTCTCTCTCTCTCTCTCTCTCCTTCTCTCTCTCTCTCTCTCTCACTCTCTCACCTTTTGCTGTCAGATCGGCTCTTGCGTGTCTCTTTCGCTGTGAGTCAGATGTCAGGCTGACCTCAGGGCCGATACATCTGGGTTCCTACTTTTCTAGCTGTTGGTCGGACACTTACCTGTCAGCCAGTCTTTAAGCGGGTCCCCGATGACCCCCTGAGTGCTATCTAACTCCAAAACAGTATTGATTTTAGTCTCACCTCACGCTTGTTTTTCTTCAACCTACAGTGCTCACATGCGCGTCTAATCTGTGGCGTGTTTCCTGCAGTAAAGAACTCGATGCACAGTGACTTTGTTATTATACAAAAAGAAAATGTCCCCTTTTTTGTATGTTTGTTTAGTTTTGTGGTTTTCTGTACGTATATGGGTCGTACATATATATATATATTTACAGTATATATGTGGTCTCCAGTGTACAACTTTGATTTGCTCATGAATCTTTTGCTCATGAACAGACATTCATGTTTTACAGACATTAAGATGTTAGCTTGCAAGTAGAAGCACACAAACCGTCTGCTGCTGCAACCCGCATCCAAATTTGTGTCGTTTAAAAAGCCTTTTGTCGTGGTTGCTTTGTCGAGTCCTTTTGTCCTTGCTGCCGTATTGTGGCGATTTGCAGCGGTGGTGACAGCGTGTCATGTCCACCTCCTGTTCTCTAGCACAGCCTGGAAATGGAAATCCCTCTGAGCTCAAGTTAAATCTATGAAGAACTAGATTTCATGAGAAAAAGTCACGTCCCGCTCTGTGTGCAAGGACGACGACTCTGCATGGTGCCCACATGCTCCTGTCACAGCTTTATCTTATAAGGATTTATTTGGCTTGTGAGGAATTGTGCTTCATAGCCCTTATCTGACAGATATATAAGTCTTGTTTGTAGCCTGTGTTCAGGGTGTGTTATAAAACATCCTCGATTGAGATGAGCGCAGGACAGGAAGTTGCCTGACAGTGAGCAGGAAGTGGATGGTCGGATAAGGACTAGAGCTCACCTTGATGAGGCGATAGCAGACATCAAATTAGATTATATTCTGATTCGTTTCCTCTGGTCAAAGCGGGGAAGACAGTGAAGAACGTGAGGTGTTAAATGGGAACGTAGGTGACGTGCGGCTCCGCGTCTGTCGGCAGATGTTTACAGATGTTTACAGGAAGGTTGGACTGTGATAACCAGCATTTGTGTGGGGGAGAAAAAGGGATAAGACTTAGAGAGTGAGCTAAGCTGCAGCTTCGAGAAGCACAAACACAGGGAGATAACGCACCGGGCGCAGGAAGATGCGAGCCCAGGAATAATAGTTGCTGGCGTTCAGAGTTGAGGGGAAAGCGTTAGAGACGAGGGTCACAGCAGCCAGACTTGAGCGTGAAGAGATTTCTACCATCTGAATATGTGATCTGATGTTGTAATAATTCATTTGTCTACTTCATGTTTCCTTTTTTTTCCTGTTTGTGTCTACACAATGCAATAGAGCTCGAAAGTAAGTCTTCGCCTCACATGTATAGATATAGACCTGTTGTGTGCATGCCAACGAGAGCTTGTCCTCGAACCCAATAATGTGACCAAAAATTACACTCCCTCATTTGATAAGTGAAATTCATGCCACCATGTTTCCAGATTAATTCATTTAAACTGCAACAAAGTTTTTTTTTTTTAATGAGACTACGAGTATCATGTTAATCTGATGAAAACACACTAGAATATCACATTCACTCTCATACATGTTGCAACCAAACAACTTTAACTAACCAGCGCCAACACCTCTCACGCCTTTTTATTGAGTAGACCAATGCCTCGCTTTTTAAACACGCCCACAGATGCATATTAAGTGAATTTCAATTATCGGTGATGGAGGGTGTTTTTCTTTCCATTTCTGCATGGATGTGATGAGAATTTGATCTTTAATCAGAAAGCCACTGATTAAACTCCAACCAACTGTGCTTTCACGTACCGAAGGATGACGACTAGAGCTCTACAGGAGACAGACCTGCAGTATAGCTCAAGTACATGATTTACAACTATCCCTCAAGTCATGTTATACACTCTTAGCGGTCATGCTCATGCAGATAAGGGCTCAGGGTCGTCTTTCGGCGTGTGGAACCATTGTTACGCCTGTTTACTACATTTGCAGCCGCATTTCCTCCATTTCTCTGTTGGATGACACAGTAGCGGAGACGCTGATCCGGTGTTATCACAGCTTGTAAACAGCATAATAATGAAGGACACGGAGCTGTCATGCATCTCTGCGCTAAGAGGACTTTTGCAGAATTAGTGACAGATACAGCCGAAGCACTCCTGAGGTTATCTGGATGGTGCGATTTACCACACCACGGGCCAGACATTGCCATGTGTTTTAGGCCACGACAGCTGCTAAGTCAAGCGTCTCAGTGAGTAGAGTTTTACTATCCCCTGCCCCGTGGGAGTGCTGTCCCTTCCCATCCACAAGGTTAAAGTGGGGGAATAACAGGGAGAGTCAGGAGAGTGAGTGCTTGTTAGCGCCGAGATCAGTGGATTGAAACAGGAAAGTGACCTGAGAGGAAGGTCAGCGTAAAGCCTCCTAGCAATCCTGTTGGTGCCCGAGAGGCTGCGACTGTAACCGGCAGCGTGAAGCTGTCACAGCGGGGACAAGGGGGGGCTGCAGCACGTTCACCCTGTCCATAACACTGAGGAGGAATTAGCATTTCCTTCCCCCGGTGAGGTAAAAGGAGGTCACGACAAAGAAAGCAAGATGTGGGGGTAGTAAATATGGCATAGCACTAACTGAGATTGCCATAACAGATTTAGTGAGGTAGTGAAAAGCTTAGCGTTGCTGTTTTCCCCCCTGATGAATAGCGAGCAGATTTAGAGCGCCCATTCAAAAGCACAACTGCCCACGAGGAGTGATTGACCGGGGGAGCGAGACTCACAGAAAAGACACAGAACACGGTGGGCCTTCCTCCACCTGACCTCCAGCTGCCCTCTGCTTTGACCCCATTCGACAGCTATTAGTCATCCAACTGTGAAATGTATAATTCTATCTAAAGTCTCACATCAACTCTAAAAACCATCTAACATTGAGTATCTATTATCTCCCATCATTTTAGATCGAGTACCTCCTTCTTTTCTTTTTCTTGCATTCAACTGATGAATTGAGAAAAGTGATATTTTGCTTTAGCATTCTGCACTTGTCTTCAGAGTCTGCTCGGTGTGAAGCATCTCGGTCCTCAGTTGTCAGGACATGTTCCCCTGCCTGTAGTTTTCCGTTAGCGCCTCCTGTGGCACCCTCTGTTGGTCTGACCTGTCATCTTCGCTCCACATCTGCCTGTCATCAGGAGACTGAGAAATGATCCTGCATTGCATGAGAATGGGTGAATCTCGGCGAATCAGCCGACTCCCCCAGGGGTCCCTCAAATCCCCCCCCCCCCCTGTGCTCATCATTACTGTAACCTACACGACCTAATGATCACCTCACACTGCATTATTGGCTCAGTTAGTTATCGAGTTGTATTATTTGTAGTAGTGTTTTCAAAAGATCTGAAATGTTTGCAACCCTGCCATCATGATGATATTTTGTTTTTGTGCCCAGTGTAATTTAGCATGTGTGGGTGATTCAAGGAGGGGGAAAAAAATCTCTGCTATTTTGAAACCATTTGTGGTCGACGCTCTACACAATATGCACAGTTGCTGTTTTTTAGCCCCCTGAGAGAAAAAGTAAAACAGGCTTTAGAAGCCTAATTAAACAGGAGATGTTAATTATTAAAGCGTGTTGTATGGATTATTTTATGCAGAAGTTAGAAGTAGGATTTTTGGCTGATGAAAAAGAATAAGTGAGGAGGGGGGTGTATTGCATATTATCATTATACCTCACACGTGAACAGCTACTTAGAAAAATTACGTCCTTTTTTAAACAAGCTTTGATTAAAGGGGTTAGTGAAGACCTGGGGATTTTTCTAACTGACGTCACATTTGTTTCATGTTTGTACTGGATAGTCTCAGAGAGAAAATGGTTTATTTAAAAGTGTTTGATATCTGTTGATAAAATATTCATTAACTTTAGAAAAAAAGGGACAAGTTGATTTAACCAGTAGGAGAAGTTTAAAGATACGAAAGCCTTTTTTAGGTGTTTTATAATCGGACATGTCGTGCAGCTATTGCGCTTCATAAATGCAATTTACATTACATAGGTGAGCTGATATGACATCTCCTCATTCCTTTAAGTTATGTATGGGTTGAGTAAGATGTAGAGCTGTTCTCATTCTCCCTCCAGTGGCAGCTCCCCCTGCTCCTCCTCCTCCTCCTACTCCTCCTCCTCCTCCTCCTCCTCCTCCTCCTCCTCCGTGGTCTCCTTTCCACTTGCATGCAGCTCAACCAAACAGACCGACCCCTGCAATCCCTGCATTCTCTATACACACATCTTGTGCATGTCCTGGGAGTGTCCTCCATGTGTATGCCTTTGTGTGTGCACACATTTTTCAAAAAAATAAGCAAAGTGTAAAATAAAACCTTTGATAGCGTTAATTCATTGGGTTCTGAATGGTCTTGTGTTCAGATTGAGAAGTGTTAAAATGGAGCAACGCAAGCTGAATGACCAAGCAAACTCTCTAGTGGACCTTGCTAAGGTAAGCTAGACTAACTAACAGTCTACTGCTGCACTGTGCACGAGGACAGACAAATTATCCTGACAAGCTTCTTTCCTGTGTGTGACTGAATTCAATGCATGCTGGTTCACCCGCTTAGCTAGCTGTGCTTTCTACTATAATCAAAGTCTACAGGTGTCAAATAAACAGACAGGCTTTCCAAAGGGTGTTAGAGATAAATCTGTGTGATGATTCTGTGGTTGCACTGCACTCACCTCCACTTTGGATCCTGTGGGTGTGAAATAACATCATTTTTATTCTACAGTTAAAATTACTATCCCCAGGACATGTTCCCCTGAAAATTACCAAATGAGGAAAAAATCTTTGTGTTTGCGAAAAAAAATAAAATAAAAAGACCCAGTGCAGTTTTTCCCCTTTTAATACATTCTCTGATATTTGTCTCCAGATGCACTAAACAGAAGTTGACAAACCTTAGGGAAAGACCAGGCAGTGCGCCAGCCTGACACAGCAGAAACAGTAACCTGGGAAGGGAGACACTCTGATGTGATGATTCAGCCAGAATTACAGGCAGAGAAAGAAGGGGAGAACGGAGGAGAGGGGAGACGGGCAGGGGGCTTTGACATTCACAAGTACACCACAGTCAAACTGGATTCAGGCCAGCGTGTCATGAAAGGTAGTAGTTAATATTGCCCAGTCGCCTCGTGCTGTAAAACAGTGGCGAGAGGCGGGGGATGTGACATTAGATGAGGTGGCGTGCGGCCCAGTGCCACTCAGCTGGCACTGTAATCGCTGTTGTGAGAGTCTGAAGCCATGAGAGGGCAGTGTAGCTTCAGTCACCTCCTGCTTGCACTGGGAAGATGGAGCTAAATGGACTCCAGCATATCACTGGCAGCTGCACCGCCACTGCAGTGCAATGTAAAAATGGTTCTGGCGTGGCCCCCACCTTTCGGAGGCTGGAAGAAACCTCACGCCCCACCCCACAATATTTATCCGTTATTAACAATGACAGGAGAAGCAGCGAATAAAATATGATCCAAGTTAGATTTTAGTGAAATAAAGGTGAAATTCCGTTTATTTTCCCACCATATTTCTCCCCCGGTCAATCGTGTAAATGAAGTGATGCAGAATTTGGTTGAATGTTGTTTCTCTCCACAGATTTTTCTTCTCTTTCACCTTTCGGGATAAACTTCATGTCCTAAAATTGCAAACATGCCCACAAGCTGCTCACTGAAACGATCTCCTCCACTCTCCTTTCCCCTCCTTCTTTATAGGTTGATAATGTCCATCATTGGTTTTATTGTAGGGTTGAAGTGAAACAATATATATTCTTGCTCCATCAGTTGTATCCTCTATGTATATTTTTTTCCTCAGTGTACAAGGTCTCTTTTCATGCTCTGTATTGTTTTGTCTCATGATTTACAGATGAGGTCTTTGCTTGATTTAACCCAGTGCTACATGTAGACCTTTGCCTGGTTGCTGTAGAGCTCAAAAGAAGTAAAAAATACCATTCATTTTCTGAATAAAGATTTTGATTACCAGCCGTAATGTTGTTACCATCCGAGGTAGACCTACTACAAGCTACGACATTGTGACACAATGTTATATGCTCCTGTAGTAGCAACAAGCCTGCATGATAACTACAAACTACAGTATATTGTAACACTAAGGTTAAATTTAAGATGAAGCACTGGAAGTCGTGGGAAAGTGATCATTCGCCTGGGATGTGTAGTTCCTTCTTTCTTTTTTCCTTCACTCCTTTTTATGGTCATGGTCATTTTATGGATTAAACCCTTTATGGATTTTCTGACACCTCATTGGAGAAAATGAATGGGAAATCTACTTCCAGAACCAGGGCTGCTCTAAAGTTGGGCGATCACTGTTATTCTCTATTGAGTTCATAGTAAGAAGAAGACATCCATACATCATGTATTATTTGTTCATACATGGCCATTTTAAATGCTGAATTCCATTTCTAATCCACCGAGCAATCTTCACAGAAACAAAGGATTAGATTAACTGTCAGGTTGAGCTGTGTCGGTGCAACTTCAGCACTCACGGATTCACATAAACAACCCACCCCATTATTCAAGCCTTAAATCAGAGCAGGACGAGGTAAGTGATGGATTACGGCGTCGCCTCCGCACCGTGAGGGATTATTAGTCCTCCACTGAATAATACCTAAGAGACCGCCCTCCAGCCGCAACACTCCCACTCCTCATTCTCAGTGTGACATAGATTTCTCAGTGTGTTGTTGACTATTTTGGAAGGCTGTACTTTGGAAGTTACAAAACTGCAGCTACGGTGTGTTTTTTCAAAGGTCTGTGAGCAGATGGTTGATGAATCAAAAGAGGAAAAAAAGTGTCGTGCAACGTCAGCAGGCACCTTTGCTGTCTGCTCCAGGCCTGCGTCATAGAAACATGCACTCTTGAGACATGTTCAATTATTAGCCACCAGACAATGTGCTGGTTCTCATCCTAAAATAAAAATGAAGTTATCCCGATGTTCCTCCGGTCCTCTTAAAACCTGTAACCAACTTTTTTGCTCAACTCAGTGGAGGAGAATGGGACAGTCACTGGGAAACAGATAACATAGACTCAATGACAGCACTATAGTAAAAGCCAATTTGGACGATTTTTGGCCGATAACCTGAGGTTCACATTTTCGTCAGCTCTGTCTCCAATGAATACCTGCCCACCTGCCTGTTCGTGCACTGTAAGGGCCCTTGTTTGTTATTGTCTCTCCTGTTTCATACTGGTCATAAAGAGATATCTTTTAAAGCTGTGTTACTGTTCGTTTAATGATGAGGACAACATTAGATTTGCAATATTAGCGCTGCAAGAGTCACAAATAGGCATCAGTACATAATAAGTGACATGCAAAGCTTAAGTGTAAAGATAATACTACTTAAGTGTAAGGAAATATAAAAGATATAGGAAAATATGAATGGAATAAAAAATAATATATACAGTGTAAAAACAAGACAAATGTGTGCAGTGTGAGAATATGTACAGTGAGTTGATTGCACATGAACCATTGTATTGCAAGGTCCTGCAACAATGCAATTAAAAGTTCCCTCAAAGTTGGTGTGACGACTCAACAGTCTGGTGTAATCATATATTGTGGTTTGTGGCATTATCTTTTTATTGAGTGTTACCTCAGGGGAATTTCTTCAAATCTGGTACAAAACTTCAGTTGGACTCAAAGCTAACCTGATTAGAATTTTGAGGTCAAAGTTTAAAAATCAAGATCACAGTGACCTCACAAACCTCTTTTTTTGCCTTGTAAATGTGTTATCTTAAGAATACCTTGAGAGAATCCTTTTTTGACCATTTGTTAAGCTGGATTTACAGATTAATTTATTAGATTTCAGTGGTCAGAGGTCAAAGGTCACAGTGACCTGATTTGAGTGAATGAAACTGGTTGGTGGAGGCACACAACCACACGCGAACAAATTCTAGTTGCGTTACTAACATTTTGTCCTGGTGTAGTAAGCAAATACTTTTTCATTTTAACTTTTAAATGCATTTTACACAATATTCTGTCCCCCATCACTCACTGAAATTGTTTCAGACATTGACCTCTGTAAGGCCTGAACATGTGAGTATTGTCTTGAGACGGACCTGAAAAAAACATGAGTGCATCCTTTATTATTTGTGTCAGTTGCTGTTGGAATCTCTAAACACATGTATCTTCATCTTTACATTTTTCTGCAGTCTGAACAGGATGTGTTTTAAATGTGAACCTTCTCTTTCCTCTCAGAATGATCTGATAACGCTGAGCACTATCATCTGTACATTTACTAAGGAATTGAAGAAGCTTGTGTTTTTAATCTTTATTCTTTTTGCTACTAATATACAAATTGGGAAATGCTGATGTTAAGTGTGTTTCCTCTCCCTCATTCCAGACTCAGAACATCATGTATGACATGATATCGGACTTGAACGAGCGAGGCGAGGACATGGAGAAGAGGATTGCCTTGCTGGAGACAAAGCTGGAGACTCTATTGAGTAACTTGCAGGCTCTGCCAGGACTCATCAGCCAGGTCATCAGCCAGCAGCACAGGGACTTCCTGGAGGTGCAGCTCCAGCCTTATGACAAACACAGCCCTGAGCGCTCACAGTCAGTGTCCCGACGGAGGTCGTCCTCCACTGCACCGCCCACCTCCTCCGAGAGCAGCTAGAGTCCAAGGGGAATGCCTCCACTGAAGACTTTTGCCATCATATGGCAAAGTTGCATTTATCGTAAAGCCTTATGGTTTCAATACGTATTATCCAAAATTCTGATGACAGAATCCAAGATACTGGGGACAGATGGATTTTAATGGATAACTTCATGCTGTTATTTGTTTTTTATTACCTCAAAAGATGTTGTTATCCTTGCTCTGGTGACAAGACCTCAAATAATGGCGCTTCCCTCAGTAAAAAAGGCCTATCGATGGGGCTGCGATAAGGACTCTACTCCATCTCTATGCAGAGGTAGCCAGTTTTAGGTGGCAAGGTTTAACAAGTGTGAAACTATTGCACTAAAATAGTGCTTCTCACGGACTTTGTGCTTCAGCGGGCTTGATTCAGTTTCTGAGCTCCTCAAAGCAAACCAGTGAGAAATCAGTCAGGGAGAATGATGATGTTGAGGAAAAGTGCTGTGTTTGACGGTCTGGAGTGAACTGATAGCAGGAGAAGATGAAAATCTCTCCTGCACACTGTCACTCAGAGATAACTTAAAAAGCTTGAAATGAGGGGGGAAAAAAAGCATATATCTTTTAGGTTAGAAACAGCATCAACTATAGCGGTTTTCTTTTTGCAGAGTGCCCCTGTAGAATGACTATTTTTGGGGCGAAATTGCAAATAATTTAATCCTCTAGTCGAAATGAATGCATTAAAATCTGTACTTGCACTTACTTTTTAATCAATGCACTTCAATGCTGACTGACATATGATATAAAGATGCGTTGCTCATTAAAAAGAAGAACATTTGAGATGTTTGGGCATGGGTTTATTACTGTCAGTTCTCAAGTCGTGGCTATAACGTTGATGAATCAAGTCAAAGCCCTTTTCTGTTGTTTGTTTTTTTTACTAAGAAGCATCAACTTAGACCTGCAGAAGTCAACAGAAATGTATTGAGTGATCACATAATCTGTAATTACCCCTTGTCTTGCTGTGTCTCACCTCCTGTTCCTCCTTCCTGTGCTATTTATGCTCGCTGTCATCCCAGCCGGGTGACAACAAATGCTAAACAACAACCCGCAGAGACCGTATCTACCTTTTAAAAAGAAAATGCCTATTTTTATATATTTTGATGAGGACAAGCACACCTCCTACAACCAAGCAGACAACAACAGAGATGTGAGAAGTGACAGATTCAGCATATCTAGCATTTGGTTTCATATTTCCTGGACTGGAGATAAGATACATACATTAAATTGCTGATTTGGTCTTTCCTGAATTCTACATATCTTTAATTAGATTATTAATAAGTTTGCATCTATTTTTTTAACATAAGCTTTAGAAGATGCTCTGGGCTGAGCTGGATGAGCAGTATCCAAGGGCAGAACACGTAAATCTACCTATAGTGGCTGGCGTGTTTTAGGTTGAAAGGTTTTACTGTCAAAAAATACATCTATCTCCATATCAACTGTGTGGCTAATAAAGCCCCTGGACATCATGGACATGTAGTTATAATGTAACCTCTTCACAGAGTATATAGAGTGGGTCAAAGAAGATGTGGTGTTCACTCACCTAATCAGCAGCACTGATCCAGTTCAACCAGCCCACCCACCAACCCACCAATAAGCCAATTAGATGGTCAAGAAAATGTCCGATGTTCAGTCCACAAACTTCTGCAAATATAGAAACCAATGACAGATTACACTGTATGCGACTTAAACAATAAAAATATACAATTTGACAGGCCTGTATCCTTTTCTTTAAAATTGGGTGAGAATTTGTATCGAATAGGAAAATGTGTTTTTTGGGTAAGCAACCAACGTTATTTACATCAAACTATAATATGTATAATGTGTGGTCCAAATCCAAATCCAAATCCCATTTCAGTTTACTGTCTTTTTAACTTGGTGTAGCATAATGTAATTTTAGAGATGTTAAAGGTGCAGCAATTTTTTTATTTCATATGCAATTCGGTAGAGTAGCTTGGACACTTGTCTATTTTATTGAACACCTTGCAATATTTATTACGGAGTTTATTAAACGTGTGATTATTCATGATTCTGTTTCATAAAGGTTCATTGTCCTCTTATTGTATTAAATGTAAGCTTGTATTATTATGGCTCTGTTTTGTGTTAGGTAGAATTGTTGCTGTTAAGAAATATGAACAGCAGGTGGCAGCCTCTATCTGAAGAGATCTTAAAAATGTTATTTGATTATTTAAATAGAGGTAAAATCAGCTGATTATTTAGCTTTTGGATTTATTTGATTTATCATGAACAAACATCTGACTGGAAAATATTATCTTGCACAAACTAAAACCATTGTATGTTTAATTTTATTTAAAAAAAAATGTAAACTACTATTAGCACAGTTGAGTAAAATCCATCCAAACAAAATTTATTTTTTCAAATGTAATTTTTAGATTTCAGGCAGATTTTTTTTACCGTATTTCTTGTCTTACTATCATATTTCCTCCTGTGAGTCCACGCTCTGGGCGCAGCGTGACGTGTGCATACCGTGCTCTCGCGAGATTTCCCGCGAACCGGCGCTCGGCGGCTCAACGTGGGCTCGGCGGACTCAACCTAGCTTTGCTAACTCCTCATGTAAAACAACCTCCCCAGCTTCCCTCGGCATCGTTGGTCGTCAACAGGAATCACCGCCACCATGACTATACTCGACAAAATAGCGGAGATTGAGAGCGAGGTGAGTTTTAAAAGCAGAGAGAGAAGAAGAAGAAGAAGCCCGGTGGATCAGTCACGTTTTAGCTAATGGCTAACCGCTAGCTGCTAGCATGCGATGCTCCCACAGCTGGGCCTCACACACATATCTCTGTATTCAGCTCACTAACACGTTACAGCGTTTATCTGAACGTGCTCATTTAACTTGTAGCTGCATTATAAATAGAATAAAACTGATTGAATGTTGTTGCTAACCCTCGAGTTGCTGGCTTAGATCAGGTTTAACCGGCTCACAGCTAAACTAATGTTAGCTACTGCACATTAATGTAACTTGTAGCTCACAAATAATGTTAACTTTGATAAAAATCAGTGGAATATGAATTTTACACAGTAGCCTGCGTTTTGTATCAGTTTCTGGATGTTTCCTTTGCTTTCAAGGGTGGTTTCCAAAGAGAGAAATTAAAATGAGATCAGATCAGACATTTTAGTCCCATTATGCGTTACAGCAGCATTGGATAGACATCAGTAAAAGTAATAAACTAGTGAACATGCAATGAAAAACAGAAATGAATAGAATAGAAACAACTAATACGTTGTTAATACATTATAGTGTGAGCAGAATATGTAAATATATATAGTGTGAAAGCATTAAGCCATTGAATTGCACAGATAGAGATTAGTGTAGCACAATTAAATGACTTGAACCTGGATGAGTTTATAGTAATGTATAAGGTTTGAAAGTGGCTCTGAACAAGAGGCTTTTCCATATCGAAACTACGTTGTTAATGTTAAATATGGTAAGATAAGATTGTCCTTAGAGGAAATTCACCAAAATGACAAAACTGCACCAAAAAGTAGCAGCACAAGGAGAAAATATTGTAAGAATAAAAGTATTAGTTAAAATAGAAATATTAAAGATGGAGAGAAGTAGTCTTACTTTGAGTAGCTTGATCATTTGAGCAGAAATAGAACAGGAAAATCATAAATGGTAATAACAAGATAACCTTAGTCCATCTACAATTAGCTGTTATGAAAACCAACAGATCCTTGGACCGGCTTTCATTGTTATACAATACTCATCTGCTCTGTTATTGTCAGATGCAGTTTAATGACCAGTCATGTCTCTGAGACATTTCAGAGCAACCCATTCATTGATTAATTCTAAACATAATTAACAGATTAAAAAGAATCATTACTCTCAGCCAAAGTTACCTTATTGGTCGCCATTAGCTTTATTATGCGGTAAAAAGTGTCTTTTCTGTGCTGCTCACTGGTTATTACAAAACTGTCGTGCAAAGAACAGGTTTGAAACCTCATGTTGTTGATTGTAGATGGCCAGGACGCAGAGGAACAAGGCCACAGCTCACCACTTGGGTCTGCTCAAAGCGCGTCTCGCCAAACTGAGGAGGGAGCTCATCACACCTAAAGGAGGCACCGGTGGTGGAACAGGAGAAGGTACGATTATTTGTAAATCTTCAGTCTACTTACAGTGGAAAGAAAAGCAAGTGATCCATTAATGATTACCTGTATTTGTGTATATGGTCAGATGTTCATCCAAGTTACAAAAATCTTTGGAGCTGGTTGACCAAGTTAATCAGGGTGTCTTAGAGTTGGGTGAATTAGGTCATTTTAAATGGTTTGAATACATTTTTACCACTGTGCTAGTCCTGCTTAGTTTTATTCTAAACACATCTTTAAGACGTGTTTAGATACATATTTGATTAAAGTTTGATGATTATTGTTTGTGTTTTAGGTTTCGATGTCGCAAAAACCGGCGATGCTCGTGTTGGCTTCGTTGGATTTCCTTCCGTAGGAAAGTCTACACTGCTAAGTAACCTTGCAGGCGTGTACTCTGAGGTTGCCGCCTATGAGTTCACCACTCTCACCACAGTACCCGGAGTCATTCGCTACAAAGGCGCCAAAATTCAGGTACAAGAATTTATTTTGTTTGATACATGTAAGCTTTATTTCTGTTTGTGATGTTTTAAGTGACTTATTTTATGTTCTTGCCTTCTTCCTTTTCAGCTCCTCGATCTCCCAGGAATCATTGAGGGAGCCAAGGATGGCAAGGGCAGAGGCCGACAGGTCATCGCAGGTAAAGATTTGATCTGTGAAGATTTGAGACTAATGAAGGTTTTTATTAGCCAAATACAAATACGTGTCCTAGTAAGTTGTTGTGCGTCCATGGGCCTCTCGAACGAATTTAATATACCATGTCATTTATTCTAAGTCTCTGGCCTCTACCGGAGCGATGAAACACCTTTCTTGCTAATTAAATTCCCTCATTTGGTGTTTTGATGATAGTGGAGGTGAGTGCTGTCTTTACATGTCATTCCTTTCTTTTTCAGTGGCTCGAACCTGCAACCTGATCCTCATCGTGCTCGATGTGTTGAAGCCTCTTCTCCATAAGAGACTAATAGAACATGAGCTGGAGGGCTTTGGCATCCGACTGAACAAGCAACCACCCAACATCGGTTTCAAGAAGAAGGACAAAGGAGGCATCAACTTCACAGCCACAGTAATTCTCACAAAGCACAACAGCAATTTAAAGTTTCACGTCTTAAAATGTCACTGGAATTAATAAAGTACTGCAGGTCTGAGTTCCCACTAGATTTCAGTGACGAGATTTATGACATTGTTATAAAAGGCTGTGTTTACTTGTCCTTCAACCGACTGATGTGCCAGAAAAGTGAGGAGACTACAAGAGCGTGGGGTGATACTGCCACTATTTCAGCTGTCAGGTGTCTGCAGTCAACTGTCAGTGTATTTTGAGGATGGGATTTTTTCTGGCACCCCATTAATTTAAATAAATGTGTGGAATCCGTTGGGAACAAAGAAGTTGTTTAAAGTTGGAACCGATCTGCAGAAATAAATGTGGTAAATGTGATTTCACCCTGGTACCAAACCCTGAAAACCGTCCGATGCTGTTGCCCGGTGGACATGCATGAGATTACACTTAATTTCCGTAATGTGCTAACATTTGGTTTGTATCTGATAAACAGTTATCATTGACTTAACATGTTTTTAGTTATAGATTTTCATTAGAGTACTCGAAGCGTGATGTTAGTTGTACAATGTGAAAATATTCAATACTGTCTGTACCTAATATTAGAGCCCAACCAGCACTGGAATATTGGATCCAGTGCCTAAACCAATTTTAGGTTCAATATATTGACATTTATATATGTGTATGTTTGTGTGTGTATGTGTAACCCAAGTAAATTCAGGAATATGCCTTCCCCCCCAAAAAAGTATTCTTAGCAAACACTGTCTCCACCTTATTTGCTCAGACAATTCATTACGTTATATGTAATATATATATATATACTGTTTTCCAATATATATACATATAATGTGTGTACATATTCTGCCTCTTTGATGGGTTGATATAGACTTGTATATCAGTTTGGTTTTATTTAACATTTTGAATATGTGTCCTCTACCTCTCGTGTTAACCGACATCATACCCTTCCTCTCTCCTCTTCCTTCTTAGTGTGCACAAACTGAGCTGGATTCTGAAACGGTGAAATCCATCCTGTCCGAGTACAAGATCCACAACGCCGACATCACTCTGCGTAGCGACTCCACAGCCGATGACCTCATTGATATGGTGGAGGGAAATCGGTAAGCTGCTGAAGTGCCAGAATGGGCCAGCCTTAGTCATCCCCAGTGGGTGTGGCCTGCTGGAGCCTTAAAAATCTGATATCTGTTCCCGCTACACCAATGCAGATACATTAGTAAATGTGTTATATGTCCCGTGCAGGGCTCCAACCACATGTGTGTTTCCACTTCTATTAGAAATCTTTAGTCAAATATCATCACTTACTTAGAAACCTTAAATATAAGAATACAACAATTGCATTAAAATCTAGTATATGGACGATGTGAGTGTATGTAAAACCCAGAGGTGGAAATTCATTTCCGTCTGTTGAACACTGATGGTTGCGGATTGTGCAGTAACTTAATGGTCAGCAGCCACTTACAGTCTCTTGTCACGACAGGGTCTACGTCCCGTGCATATATGTGCTCAACAAAATCGATCAGATCTCCATTGAGGAGCTGGACGTCATCTACAAGGTGCCCCACACTGTCCCCATCTCGGCCCACCACCACTGGAACTTCGATGACCTGCTGGAGAGGATGTGGGATTACCTAAGACTTGTGCGCATGTAAGAGATGTTAATCCAGTTTTCACAGGGGTGTGTGAATGGAGGGGAAAGACGGTAGCTGCAGAATATGGATATTTTAATTTGTTCAGATTCATTGGAAAATTTGATGAGTTACATACAAGTGCTGTATGAATGTGTGTGAATTTGAAGCTTTACAAATGCATTTGCTAAAATTTGACAGATGATTTTTTTAATTCGCAGCTACACCAAACCCAAAGGCCAGCTTCCTGACTACACGTCTCCTGTTGTCCTCCCTGACGGCCGAACTGCAGTCGAGGATTTCTGCTTAAAGATTCACAAAAACCTCGTCAAAGAGTTGAAATAGTGAGTATCCTTCTCCGTCTCTGAGCACCAGCATAGATTTGATAATTTCTCCATTTCTCTTAAACGCTGCTCTCAGAGTAGTAACTGTTTTATTTTTATTCCATAATTTTCTTTTTCATAATTTTATTATAGAATGCAGCTCAAGGTTTACATGATTAAGATGGTTAAATAATCTATAAAGATTGTTGAAAACAATAAAATATTTTTTGAAAAGTGTTAAAGCAATGTCACGATTAAAAGAAAAGACGTGGTTGAATTAATTCAAAGCAAGACTATAAGATCAATTTTAGAGCAGTTTTTAGAACATATTGATGTGTTGTGTGCTTTATTCTGCATTTCATCTCATTCATTTGCTTTTTTCTTTAAGGTTTTTTAATAACAGTCAGTATTAGAACCACCTTACAACAAAATGACTCGTGTTTATTGAAACAATACAGTCGCTTTAATCACAGCCATTGCCTTCTTAGTGGTGAGATATGCCATATAAGCTTTAATTGGAGAGTTTGGATTAGGATCTCAGATGGTGTGTTGCTCCACCATCTTCAAATGGGGGGGAGCCAAGATCGTCAATCAGTCAATACGTTAGTGCTACTAAGCATTAGCCGTCCTCCAGGGAATGAACAGGTCACATATGCGATTAGAGAGCCTTTGTAACTAAAGGATGTCATTGTACCCTCTAGGTTACTTTATAGCTGCAGATCCAGTGTTTCTGCAGCAAAGAAAGAATAAATAATTCTCTTATCTATTTTATTTGTTTATTAAAGACGACGACCGCCGGACGAGCTTGCTCATCTTTTACTTTTCTTTAAAATGGTGTAAAAATGAATTCATCCTTCACTTACTATACTTTCATTTTTCAAATCTTCCTCTTTCAGTGCTCTTGTGTGGGGAGCGTCCGTGAAACATAACCCTCAAAAGGTGGGCAAGGACCACGTTATGGATGACGAAGACGTTATCCAGCTGGTGAAGAAGTAAAAAGGAGTCTCCGTTTCACTGCATGGCCTGCGTATCACAAAGTGTTCTGTACAGTTGCTGGGTAAATCGACAAACATATCCATCAGACCAACTGTGTTGTGTGGTTCCCAGATTCTTTGCTGTAATTTAAAAGCAATGAAATGAATGTGAGTGTCACCTTTAAAAGAACCTACAGTACTTACCACCATGAATAGTTCATATTGAATATTGGTTTAAGACTTGCATTAAAATCTGTACAATAAAAACTTCAAGGAACGTTGCTTCTGACTTTTTATTAACCCATCTTAAATTAGGTTTATTAATCACATATGAACGCTAGCATGTATTGAATAAGAAGTATAACCAGGCACACTACTTTACTTAAATTGATGTGATTTAATGTGCTACATGCAAACTGCTGCTTAAGCACCACAGAAACGTTGCATCATTGAATCTGCTCTCAGTTCGACAGCCCTCTCAGAATCACAGCAGTTCTAAGCAGCAGCGTTACCACGACCACTCGAGTCTGCCTCCGACAGGAAAGGAAAAAAGGTCTCATTTGAAAGCCCTGTCCAGAGAAGTGATTTATGTGACATTGATGATGAAGGCAGTTATTCAGGCTGTTGGCCCACCCCCTCTCTCTCGTAAGGACGGCCACTCAGGTTAATCAGTTCATTCACTCAGACGCAGTCTGGGGACATCATCCGCCAGCTGTTCACAACTAACAAGACTCCACAGAGTAAGAATCCAGAGCATTTCATCAGACCCAGGAGCACTGCTGGAGGCGAGCATTATCTAATGTCAATATGTTGCAACCTGTATGAAGTGTAGCAGCCATTTTGTGTCTGAGCACCTTATTGCAGCCAGTGACTGCAGTGGATGGCGCCAGTGCAAAGCTGAATAAATAGTACGATATTGTCCGAGTGGAAATTTGAAGAATAAAGACCAGTGAACCGAGCAAAGACTGTTGAGCTGAGATTTTCCAAATGTGTGTGTGATTGTTTTACAGCATATTTGATAAACTGCAAAGATGCAGTAGCAGATTTGTCAAGTGAAATAAACTCACCTATAATTTAAAATTATACACAATATATAAAACTTATCAAAGTAGGCATCTTCTTTGGCGCAATACAGAATATATTGTATATAAAAATGCAACTTTAGCAATCTTGCATGTATGCATTTACTAAAAAAGACATAATGGCAAAGAAAAAAAATATCTCAAATCCGGATCCCCAGTTAACCCAATCCACAAAATTCATTAAATGTGTAGTTGTGGAGAAAAACTGTTTTTCATGACCACAAAATCTTTTTCTACTTATACAAAAGCAGCCATCGATGCACTCGGTTATTCTGTGGTTACAAAGTGTGTGATTCGGAACAACGTGGATGGCGAACAAGATATTTATTTTATTATTAATGTTATATGTGCAACAGGGTTTCTTTTCCAATGACTGTATGAATAAAAGGTGCAACAGAGACAATGTGCTCACACCTACCACAGGACTTTATGCTTCAATGAAGCTGCTATTGAGAGTGTATCTGATGTTATAGTCGACAGTTCTTACTGAGAGAAAAGGCACTTTTTTAGGGAAAGCTGCAGTGGTGGAGGGTAATGCATGGCTGTCCAGCAGCAGCAGCAGGATCAACCCTCCTCAGACACCGCCTCTTCCCCACCCCCTTTTACCCTGTAAATTATAGCAGCACTTTAGCTAATGAAAGAGTTGAAGACCGGGCACTAATAAAAGCCATTAAGTGAATAAAGCACTTCCCCCTCTAACAAAATTAAAGAATCTACCCATTTGGAGAGGGAGGACTTTGTATTAATATTTATGAAATGCGGAACCCGGTGGCCCCCCCCAAACTCCCCAACCCACGTCCAATCCTAGCCTGACCAAGTCCTCCTTGCCATTGCACCTATCCCAAGAGAACATCCCAAACCCCTCCTAGCTTGAAGGAGGGGCAGGAGACGGGGACTTGAAGGGTGCTGAGGACGCAGTCTGGACAGTCTGTCTCAAGTAGAGCAAGCTGGAGGACCCCTCCAAAGACTGCTCAGCACCCGACCGACTTCAACTCTTCTCAACCGGCTGCAGCTACAGCATCGACTTTGGGTCCAGCGGATGGAAAGGTGGGTTTCATGGGAAGACCTTCCAAAGACAGCAGCTTGAGGTTGTCAGTAAAGCACAGTAAGGTATGACTTAAGTTTCAAATTTTAATAATTTGTTGGTGTGTAATTTTGTGTTTTAAATCATTTATTTCTAATGATAATTTATTTTTGGAAACATTTAAACTTTTCTTCAGTTAAATTTAGAATCAGATTCTGAGATTTATACAAAACTTTGAAACTCAAAAGAATTGTACATTTTTGAAGAAGGAAAAAAAACACCAAACTCAAGGTAAGAGAGCATCCTAATGTGTCACAATCATCCACGCATTAAAAACCATCTCACCATCCCATCAGCCATCACTTCAAAACATCCCCATTGTTGTGAAAAACAGAAAATCTCTTCCCATGCCACCGTCCACCATCCTCACCCAAAGTGCTCCCATTTTCACGCCATTTGGTCGCCAACACAGGCGCCAGGTTTTTTTCTCCATGACACATAAATATGCATCACGGTGTAATTTCATCACACAAAGTGGCTCAGTTGCCTGAGCTGTATAAGTTGATTATGGCACCATGCTTTCTCATTCTAGTAAGACATCCCTGGGGAGCTGAAACAAAACAGGCAGGAGAAGGTAACGAGATTGTCAAAGCCTTTGGAGAAACCGCTCTCTCTGTTTGACTTGACTCTTTAGCATTGCGCCCAGTGACCGTTAACGCAGTTAGGGATAAAACGTCAGGAGTGGCCGCGTCTTTAGTCCAAGGAGACGGTGAATGTCCTCAGATGGACAACGGCGATAAAGCTGTAACTGTCATCCTGGAGTTCATTGTGTCACTGGCCGGCAAGACTCTTCTTTATTTTAGTCAATTACAAGTACAATTTCAGTGACTGGAGTCTGCTGCAGCTCTTAACAAGATCGCTGATGAATTACCCAAACTTAGTTTCCATTGATCTGTTGAAGAACACCCAACAGACTGATGGAGAACTGATTTGATTAAGCCACCCATCTGGGCCTTCTGTAAATCTTTCCTTGAAAAATGTTTTTTAAAATTAAACGTTTGTATCAAAGGATTTCATTTTTGGGGGATTTTTTTCTTCGTGTCTGGTAGCGTTGGGCGCGAAGACCCGGAGGGAGGGGTTTGACGCAGTTTGTGCGCAGGAAGGGTGTAGCCCTTTTTTCCGCATTGAGTGTGACCTATGACTAATCTTTTTTGGAGGGAATCTTTTTTTTTATTCTGCGACTGTGTTCATTTGCTTTTGTATTCACTGTGTAAACCAGCGTTGCCATTTTTATTTTTTGACAATCAGTCTTTGAGTGCGGATCTCCGCCCTCACACCTTTAGACTTCTTCGTCTCTTGTCCTGCAGACGCCACCGAACCACTGGACCTTCTTTCAACTGTAAGAACCCAGAAAATACTTCGATATTTTATTTCTTTCAGATGTTTTGACACTGAACCACATTTACCAAGAATGACAAGAAAGTAAAAATGTATTTTTTTTGTTTTACTGTTTATTTTCCTCTAACTTTACATCTTCAACGTAGCTTTCCAGTCTCTCGGATACCTCACACTACGCTGGATCCTGTGTTGGGTTTTTCGTCTTTGCCCAGGACTCCATTGTGCTTGATCTAACCATGCAGTTTGTCTTCTGTCCATGGTTGTGCCAAGCACCTTGGAGGCTTCGGAGCACAAGCTGCCTTCTTCGTGAACTTACAAGCAATTAAGAAAATTCAGATTTCCATTTTCAAGTCACTGATGTACTTGTGCATTTTTTCTATATTTAAAAATATTAAAGAAATAAACTAGCACTATGATAGTGTAATAGTGCAAAATTAAGACTGTAGAGAACATAGGCACCAACTCTGGAGCAAATGATACATTTGATACAAAAGGACCAATAACCATGAGATCTTTTATGTGGCGTTGATGTTCTTCTTCTTTATTCTTTATGCTTTATGCTTTATGCTTTATGCTTTATTCTTTAATCTTTATTCTTTAATCTTTATTCTTTTATTATCTCATGATGTCATAAGATGTAGGAGTATGACCAATAAATATTATCGAAACATCCTGTGTGTTTTTTTACTGGCGCCAATTTCTTTTTTCTTCAAGAGTGTGCGTGTGTATGTGTGTGTATGTGTTTGTGTGTGTGTGCGTGTGTGTCGCTGGGTTTATAGCGTTCACACAGATAAACCTGTCATTTCCTACAAGCTGGTTGGTTCCAAAATGGTAGATTTGTGGAAACGATCAATTACAGTAAGTGCCCAGTGGCTTTTAACTAAAGCGGATAATTCCAGCTGGTGGAGGTCATATATTAAAGCAACAAGCTCTCAGTTCAGACCACGGGACACACCACACATCTATAAATCAAACTGTGACACATTGCGCAATTCCTGAGACAGACAAGCCGACCGGGTTCAGACAGCGAGTTCTTGAAAAGATGATAACATTATATTGCTCCTGTTTCCATAAAGTGCTTGGATACTTATTTCTAATTCAGTATGTGGTGTTTCAAAACGTCAATCACAACAAGTGCATTCAACCAATAAATTTGAGATGATTAAACCAGACTTGTTTCTTTATGATCCAACTTTGTACTTAACTTTATACAACAAAATATGAAATGTTGTTGCAGCAGTTTTTGGTTTGAATCACGAAGACCATTGCTGTCATGAAGTGCATCAAGAGACTTGTTTTGTTGTGTTGTATGAGTCAATAAGCTTCATCCTGGAAAATATATATATTCATGCATTCATCATATTTCCTGAAAAAGACACCCTGCTTTGTTTGGGAAATACAGTCTTACCAACACCAGAGTTAAAATGATGGATAGTGTTGTTGGTTTCACCTTCATTTTGTCAAACTGCACTCTGACTACGAATAAGGTTGTTTGCTATACCTTTGCGGCAGCTGCCATCGCTACTATATATTTCATTCAGTATTTCTTCTTTATGAAATGTATTTATTATAAAGTTGTTTTTGAAAAGGACAGTCGTGTCGAATTACATGAATGTGTTCTATTCTGGTGTCTCAATAAACTGTGACAGTGTGACAGTGACTCTTCAGGACCCTGAAACTGACGCTGCTAAATGGAATTCAACCTTCAATAACCTCAGACTGAGCACAAACTTAACCTGGAAATAAAAATAGATCACAGAAGCTACATTTAGAGGAACCTTCACATTGTCAAAACAAAACCTGTGAATTTCATCTACAATAAAAACTGTAACTAAGTGAAAGCCTTGTCAAGCTATAGAAGATCAGAGCAGACATTATATGATATACTTGTATGTTTATAAAAAATGTGATCATAATAAGTTTATTCTAAGGATTTTGTCCCACATCCAGAAAACATACATATATATTCTAAGCAGGTTTTTAGTATGTAGATGTTTTCTCAAAGCACTGCAGGTGGTGATGCAGCTTAAAATAAAACATTTTGAAGCAAAAAATAAGTATTGACCATTAGAAAATAAACTATATTGGCAGTAACTATGATGAAGATTTCATGTTTATATACTCCATGTTAATTATTTCATAGGTTTGTATGTAGTTTTTTATTTTCAAATATAACTAACTTTGACTGACAACCAACGTCATGCACATTGCCCTTCATGCATATAAACATAAATATTAAAATAATTTTGTATTTTTGTTGTATGGAGAGACCATCAGAGGACAACCCATCCAGTATAGAATTAGTATGTAGTGAAGCTTTCGGATACAGCTGCAGTTTTATGTCGATATTTCATCTTGTAAGATCGAGCTGATCGGTTGAGCAGATAGGGCTTCCAGTAAAACAATTCAGCCCGTCACTGACCTCAGGCCCAGACAGGGAATCTAAGGTTTACAGATTATCCAATTAGACTGCTCTACGGCGGCTGCTTTGCACAAACACAAGGCTAATCACCTTTTTTCTCTACCGACACGTTGACAACCAAGAGAGCTCTGTAGACAGTAGGACACACATGAAGGTCAGTTTATTTGATCTGATTAGTAGCTCTTCCATTTCGGTAACTCTTTTGAAATCACAGGGTTACAAGTGCTCCAGCACAAAAGAATTATGCAAACGGTTTCTAAATTAATCCACAAACAGAGTAAGAAAATAAAAAAAACAAGAAAGGAAGAAACACACAAAAACATTAGAGTGATGCAGGTGGCACGCAGGTGTCGACGTTTGACAGATCATCAAAATTCTACATTCTCAAGCTGAACATAGACAAGAGTTGAATATTGTTCAATTGGGACAGTGCGATCTCATTAGTGAGTTAGCTTTTTGACAACACACAATTTAAATATCTAAATAAATTTAATTTCCTCCCTCACATGTTCGAGCACATCAAGCACACGTTTAACTGCAAATTAATACAAATCGAACAGCGGTAAAATACTTCACTACAGAAAAGAATTGAACATTGTTCTGACAGTGGGGATATATTAACACTTTATGTGGGACTCAAAGTGGAACCCTACATGCTGCTGACACGTGCAAGATGTATTTCAAGATACTTGCACCAGATAGTTATGCTGTAAACGCTGTACTTTATTAGGCCTTTTTTTTTTATTATCTACAGCATGTGGTGCTATTTGTACATTAAAAAAAATACCCCATGCAAACAGTCGATAGTGAGTGATAATGGACTAAACGAAGGATGAATTTAATGGAGTTTGAGTGGGAAAAACACGTAAAAACCATACAAACACAATGCAGGAGTTTCAGAGCTTGTTCTCTGAATAAGGACAGGGAGTTCCAGTGGAAGGGTTACAGTTCTATGGATTTCCAAGACCTATTGTAACACATAGAAAACACAAAGCCATATCTCAATAGTGCAAACTTATGTGACCGTTGATGTCGACACTGGAATAACACTTTTTTCTGAGCTGAATAAATGGTGTGAAATGCAAGCGAATCATTATGTGGCACAAGTGCTCAATGTTTCTTTGAGGAGGAGCTGGTTTATTAGAATGTGTCTGTGAAGGTTTGCCGTGCTGGAAGTGCATTAATACCATTGCATTTGAGGATTTATTTGGTTGTAATAAGACACTGTGCCCCCAATGCTAAAGGACTGGTTTACCTTCAGAAGGCTGTTTTGTCAACACTGGCAGTTTCGAAACAGTGAGGTGGATAGAGTGAAACCTCAACAATGCCAATCCCAAAACACAAAAGAGTACTACACTTGACATTTTCAACTTCGTAGACATGCGTTCCAATAACAGCTTCATTGGGATAAAGAGTTTTTTCCAGTCGTGTGAAAAATCAAAACGCTCATGCTGCAAGCAAACAGGAAACCACTTGCTTTGAATCCATGAAATGCAGAAACATGTTAGAAAGGATCTCCTGCTGAGGCCTCAGTGCAGGACTTCATCTTGGCCATAGTTTTATGTTGTGAAAATGTCAACCAGAAGCTGGTTGTAGTTACCATTCTATGTCCACTACTGTGCAACCATTTCCTTGATATCTAGCTGAAATCCCACCACAGAGGCTGATAAAGAGATGTGGCTGCTGCCGGTATGAACAACCTCAAGTAAAGCCTTGTTGAACAATGGAAGACAAGAACAAGAACATTAAATTGAGAGAAACAGTGCATTTGCAAACAGCATCTCTACAATTGGCAATTTTGGCTCGACCTTACAAATGGTAGCAGGATGCACGTTACTAAAAGAGGCAAAAATGTCCTGTGGCATTGGTTGGCCATGGGCAGCAGTCTGGATGACAATTTCCATGGCAACATTTGCTCCAAAGGACTGTGACAGCTCCTCTACAACCAATATAACCATGTCTATGGATGGACTTCCAGTGTACTTCTTTCACTGTTGGTTGCGACTTCCATTTGAAGTTCACGGTTTACACTATGTACCAAAGTAGTTGTTGTTGGAGGGTTTGATTTGGCTTCACCACCCACATACCCCCTTGATCTACAAAATATCCATCTCAAGCGTAGATCTGACCAGGGCGTGTGTTTTCTCCACCGTGGCGCTCCTGGCTCGGCTGGCGGTTGGTGTCGCTGGATTTAATGACACCCACGTAGTCCTGGATCCCAACCTCCAAGTTTCTGGCCCTCAAGGCAGCAGTGTGCAGCTTCTGTAGGAAATCTGGCATACCTGTCAGGGGCAAAGATAAGACCTCATTATCAGAGAGAATACACACACATCGTAGGCAAACGTGAAATGTATGTGAGGAAAGAAGTATATTCTAAGTATAAAAAGATTTTAACAGACAAAATGCAACTAATGAAATGAGCTCACCACTTGACACCATCCAGCTCACACAGTAACGGGGAAAGACGGTCTGAGGGTCGTCGCTGTAGGTCAGCAGGTAATCAAACCCATTCTGAGAAGAAAAACAATGTCAGACTCAGTGACGACAAAACCAGGTGCAACTTAAACTAATTCTTATGGCGACACATTGATCACAGACCTCATCAAATGACTTGTGAGGACGAATGACCATCTTCGACTGGTATGAATGGACTCGCACAAAGTCCTGAGTCTCTGGGACTCTGGGATGCTGCACGGCTCTGTACAACAGAACAATACAAAATTAAAATCAACAACAAAAAAATCGAAATTGTTCATTTAATAATGTATCAAACACTACAAAAGTCTGTAATTTAGTCCCACCTGGATATTAAGGTCATCAGGTTGTTGTCAACATCAACATCATAGCGGCGTACGTACACATAGTCCCTTGAGTACATGGGATACTGTGAGGGGAGATTAAAAAAGATTAACAAGGGACTATCTGAAACACAACCTATTGAATATGACCTGGCTACTATTTACTCTTGACCCAATGTCCTTCACACTGGACTTGAGTGTTGTGTGTACACATATTTGGTAAAACAAAACACACTAATCCCTTTATGCATGATAGCAATCAACACAAACTCACAGGAAATTGTGTTGCCCAGTGCACAATTTCAGAGCCTGTGCTGACGTCTCTGTCCACCACTTCAAGCTTGATAACCAGAGAATCCCACTTCTTCCTGTACTCTGTATCCAACTGGGGCAAAGGGGAAAGCATAAGTCAAGGGCAAGGTGCTTAATATAGCGCATATTGTGTTGCAGTTGCTTTTGTGCAGCATGTTTACCGTGCAAACATGCAGGTTGTGCAAGAGCAGTTAGGTAATGGAATTGCAAAACAAGCTGCCCTAATTTTACATTAAAGCAATCCATAGTAATAAAATAATCACGTGTGAAAGTCCCACTGCTAAATATGAAACATTCAACCATTTATTAGCAGTTACATATACTTGCATAACTATAATTTTATATAATTAATACAAATATTTCATACGTTTCCTAAGTTTAAGAGTGAATTGTGTAGCTTTTTCCTACTCTTTGGTGTCTTCCTATGGTAAGCCAGTGCCTAAGTGGGTTTGTCAGTTGATTTCTACATTGATTGAGACGGACATATTCCTGGCAGCACACAATGAGATCTGGGAAATCTGTACCTGTACATTGAAGAACTGTCTTGGTGTGACATCGTTGTAGGAGCCGAACACTGCAATTGAAACACAAATAAGGGAAGCTGACTGTCAGGAAAACCTCAAAACACAAAAGAGAGAAATCTGAATGTGTGCTTTATCTGCGTTTCAGAAACCCAGTGAGCATGTGTGGGGAATGAGTGTTGGCTGACCTCTGTATTCGTAGAGGTGACTGTTGGGAATGGGCCGCTTCCACACTCTAAAGTCTTTCTTCTCAATCACAACTTCCCAGCATGACTCCTGCTGTCCAGTCGCAGCGCCCAGAGATGCACTGTAGCGTTTTGCATCCTCCAGCTCCAGTATCTCGAGCCCACACCTTCAGAAGGGATGTAAATGTCAGGAGAGGAGGCTTAGAATACTGCACAGTTGTAGATAAAAGTCAAATCAATATGACATACGTGGACTGCATATACAGATGGGTGACAAATTGGAGGAAACAAGTATATAGTGTTTTAGACGGAGACCAACTCCAAGGCTCCTTTGCATAGATTCTGCAAAGTGTCTAGATAGCTTTAACAACCTTCTTCCAAAAGTTAATCTGTTTGAATGATAATTATGATGATCTAATGAAGCATTATCATACCCAAGCCATTTAATGCTCCCTGCATGTGTCACCCAGCTGTATGTCAGAGCATTCAAATCAAACATCTGGAGAAACATTCCCAACCTGCGAATTTCCTCTTCTTGAATCTTCTCGCTGTCCCACATGAAGACACCTGCCAGGGCGGCGAACAGTCTCCCACTGGGAGCATGCTTGTTCTGAAGTCTGCGCCATATTGATCCCACCAGGCTCCACCTGGTGCGCTCGGAGTACAGGTTGGAGTACAGCTCGCCGATCTGACAGGCACGTCGGAGCCTCTGCCCGGTCACGAAGCTGCAGTGGTCCGCGAATATGGAGAGCAAGCCCTTTCTCTTCTGACCTGAGCCGGCGGCGGCCTCGTCCGCACCTGCCCTCTGGAGCCAGGACAGTAGCAGGCCCACGTTCCTGCCCAGCCACGGCACCTTCTCCAGCGGCCTGCCGCCCTCCGCGACGCTCCGCCGGAACGAGCTGCTGCTGCTGCTCCGGAGCCTCAGGGCGCTCGCTCCGATCTCGCAGATCGGCCGACGGGGCACGGAGTGGAACATGATGGCTTTGACCGTGACACAATCTTCAAAGGCAAAAACAAGACAGCAGCTAGATGACGTGCGTTTTGGCTACAGTTAGTTAAAAAGGCTCAAACCCCGGCTGATGCATGCATTGCCTGCGAACAAGGCGGAAAAAACGTTATCTTACTGAGCAAAAGTCGTAGTTTTAGTCCGTTTCTGACTTTATTACCGAGCTGCAATGCTAGCTAATGCTAACGTTGTCTCCGCTAAGTGCCTGCTAGCGCGACCCGGACAAACACACCCCGACACCGCAGCACTGGTGCGTTGCTGTAAATGTTCTGATCCAAATCTGACCCCGAGACACGGCGATCTACCTGAGAACCCGAGCTGGAGACGACCACACGCTTTCAAAACTCAACCTGCAGGACGTTTGACCTCCTTTTCCTGCTGCCTCCCACACACCCACTCTGACAGGCCGCCTCGCTGCTTCCGGAGCGGCCGCTCATTGGACGTCCGTTGTATCAGGGTAAATGTGATTGGTCGCGGCGGCAGTCCGTCTTAAAAAAGCAGCAGACGTGACGCCAGCATGTGCGCTTGTCTCGCTGCTAAAGCTCTCCTGTGCCCGTGTTTCTCCGCTGATTTGGGATCAGATTTTGGGTCTGAGCTGCTGCTACGGCTCCGGGGGACACGGAGGGTTTAAAATCTTATCCCGGATCAGTGTGTGGAGCCACACCAGGGAGAGGAAGTCGTCCTGTGCAGCACAACCACACGTGTTCGAGGCTGTTTCACAAGACAGCAGCTTAACTTCTGAGTCCAAACAAACCTATTTAGTTTTATTTGGGAAACATTTGTGCTTTGTTGACTGATCTGACAAAAACAATCTGTATGAATCAATACCCATTTGTTGTCATTGAGAAAGTAGCAGAATTGTGTTTTTTCATAGTCTTACAATGAAAATATGGGGAAACATTTGGAGGCAGTGGCTAATATATTTAAGAAAAATACAAACCTTTATATTTAAGTCGACACAGGCAGAAAAAAAAGTACTATTAAAAGTTAAAAGGTCTAAGTAATATACACCAGGTGGCGCCACTCAACCGTGTGGAGAATAGGAGTGTTCTCATAGACCAGTCTGCAAAACTCCAGTGGGTGTACAAGCTAAAAAAATACAAAGTTTAAGACAACACAAAATGAACTTTGCAAAAATAATTACATGAGAAGATTGGGATCAATGGTTCTGAACATTGGAGCCAGCCTATAATGTCCAATACACTCAGCTTTGAAAGTTTAACTTTTTTAATTGAGCAATATTAATTTACACTGCATATATTAGTTTTTATTCCATTCATATTTTTCTATATTTTTTATATTACCTTACACTTAAGTATTATTATCCTTACACTTAAGTATTGCATGTTACTTATTATTAATTATAGATGCCTATTTTTGACTCTTGCAAATTTCCCCATTGTGGGACTATAAGAAAGTATTATCTTATCTTATTTTATTCATGGTATCATGACACTCCACAGGAATCAATGAAGACAGTGGCCTATAGATGTATCACATTTCCCTTTGTCCAACCCTGTCACTTATTCAGCCACTCATTCAGTTATCTAATGTAGCATAACTTGTCAAACAACTTTACTGACTAAAATAGGTCTGGACTAATGAAATAACTACTGACACATTTTATTCTTACAACCAACCGCGGAAAATACTTCATCGAACCCTCCAGTTCTTGTGCTTCCACGTTTCATTTGAAGTCATATGTGTGCCGCAGGTTTCAGGATCACAAGATCATGGGACGAAGATGTTTTTGAAGAAACTCGTGCCTCTGATTGTACTTAACCTCGAAAGCAAATATCCACACACAATCATTAGTTTTTTTTACTGCTTGGCAGAAGATTTGAATACAGGATATTTGCTTTATTACACTGAGAGAAAGTGCTGAACCCAAAATTAAGACTCTGAATTGGGTCTGTTATTGCCTATTGAAGCATGTTAGAGTGGAAGCTATCAATGCAAACACCAGCCATAGATTCTGAGTCCTTCTTTGACATTGACAGTCCCACCATAATCTAATCTGTGATTAAGTTGAGGTCACGTTTCTGTAACTGACCTCCAGTTCCTGACAAGGGAGTAAACAAAGAGTCTGGCTGTTAGTGTGAGACAGTTAGACTAGACACAGATGTTTTGGTGTTAGTGGTCTTTCTGGAAACTGCTGGTGTAACTGTTCTGGAAGAGCCATCAGACTGTTTTAAAAAACAGAAACCATGAGGAGACAGGCCACAAGCAGCCACTCCTTCCTTTGTGGAATGCTGCCTTCAGGTGCACGGATAAAAGTCGTAATTACACGCATCACGGCCTACACCCTGAACATTTCCCAACCGATAGAGGGGAAGAGGAAATTTTCCATGATGTCCATGAAACATGACGTCAAGTAGTGGGAGACATAAGTGAGCTCGTGATAGAATAATAACAATACAGGCTGCTATTACAGCAATGTCCCATGTGACGTTTGTCTGGTCAGTTGAAACTTTTTTTCCTCTCGACACATTTTGTCATTTTAAGCGCCCCCGTTCATTCAGTGCACCACGTCTCTCTTGATGAACGCAACAAAAGAACAATCCCCCAAGAGAAAACGACTTTTGTTGGAAAGTGAATGTTGTTTTCATTTCCGACTGAATGCACTTGAATGAATGGCAATCTTGTAACGCAGTCAACATCATCATCACCGCCGCCGGCTGTTATTCTGTTTTGATGTGGCATTGTTTCCCTGTAAGCAGCCACTGGTTACTATGGGTAACTGTGACTGTCTGTAGCTTATGTCTATTTACCCCCGAGTCTACGTTTGAAATGTGGTTGCATGACAGTTTAAACAGCTCGTGCAGACAATAACACTGGCCTGGATAGATGCCCTAATATGACACTGCGTGTTGTCCTGCAGTGGTGTGGCACTGTGTCGGTGAAGGTGTAAATATGTGTGTTGAATAATCTATATATCAAAATTGTACCTCCTCCTCCTCCTACTACTACTACTACTACTACTACTACTACTAATAGTAATAATAATACATTAAAGATACTTACGAAAGAGTTGGCATGTCAAAGTTAAGAGTAGAAAATTTGTTCTGACAGTATAGTTATCTACCTAATTATTACACAGGTATGTATAGATATAGTTAGATAATATACAGTTATGTCTGGTTTGTGTGTGAGTAAAGTGTCTTTGTACTAATAATAGAACATAATATTAAACGTTATTTATATAGCATTCCAAAAAAAAAAGTTTACAATGTGCGTCACAGATAAAAAAACAGAAAAAATAAATGCTTCTGAAACATAAACAGAAACAAATTACACACAGACAGGAAAAAGCACAACATAATTTTGTTGTCGTGACAGTGTATTTAAACCGATTTCAACGTGTGTGTGTGTGGCTGAGCTAAAGTGCAGGAATATAGAGAAAAGCAATGCTGTAAAAAAAAAAAAAAAAGAAAAAGAAGACACCCATGCACTTAGCGCGTGATGAGTAAAAAAGAGGGAGAGAGAAAAAGAGGGAGAGACACAGACAGAGAGAAAGAGTGAGGGAGAGAGAGAGAGAGAAAGAGAGAAAAGGAGTGAGGGAGAGGAGGGGGGGGGGAAATGCCGTGATGACATCGGTGTAGGGGGCGTGGCTTCCGGAAGGGTGTATCCAATAAAGTAGAACCTCCCCGCTCAGACCGGCACGAGCGAGTTCTACACATGCGGCAGCGCGAGGCTCCCATTCAAACTGAGACGCTCCTGAAAACACGGATCTATTTCACATCGACGCTGACGACAGTCTTTTTATTTTAGTCTTTTAACTCGAGGCAGCTTTTTTTTTGTTGAAAGGGATCAATCTCATAATCAGTTTAGGTCATTATCCCGCGCGCGCTAACGCCGTAACTCCGCGCTCTCACTAGCTTCCTGTCGAGCACTCGCTATTCTTCCCGGCACCGACAACTGCAACGTGTGGTGAGTTTTTCATCTCTCGACATTTTTCCCGTCACTGTCAGAATTAAACATCGCCTCCCAGCTTCACTCGCCGAAGTTACTCAGGGTGAACGTCGCCCCCCTTCGAAGCTAATGCCACCGCTAGCAAGAACAACAAACCGCTGCGCTACGTCCTCCGAGGTAACAGGCTAGTTACCAGGTAGTAACGTTACATGTAAGCGGACACTTAAAGGTCAGACATCTTGTTTTGTCGATGATAGATGATAGTTGTGTATCTGTAACTTCCCGCTGACGCAAAGGTCTACGCAACATTTGGCTCGTCCCAAGGTTAATGGCGCAGCGAAACCCTATTATTTCATGTTAGAGCTAATGTTAGCAGTATTGTCTGTGTGTCCACAATTGGCTTGACAACACGACGGAGGCTGCCCAGCCGGTCAGTCCGTCCGTGGGAGGCTGGTGCTGCCCAAACAGAGTCGCTTCCGGTCTGAAGTTACGGCCCCCTTTTCACGGAATACCGCGGAAAACAGGCGTAAGAAGTGTTGTAACGTGTTATTATCGCCTGGTGAGGAAAAGACGCTAAATCTAAACCGGGCCAGTTGTTTTATTTTCTGTTCAGTCGCGTGAGACCGTGCGAACAGATGGAGCTCGTGCTCGGGGTTGTGTTCTTTGAATGGATGACGACACGTGCGCACGCAAGGAATACGATGAGACCCCCTAGTAGATGAGACACGCCTTCATCTTATAACGCGTTATGTTGTCATCGGTGATCCGGAAGGTGACAGCGGGAGAAGAAGCGAAGTGTCCGAGATAGATCACATGACTTTTGGTGTCCTGCGAGAAGCCGCTTGCTTCCTGCGACACACACAAAAGATGGCCACCAATTGCGTTTCGAAACAAGGCATCTAATAAAAATTCTTCCGGTACAATCGTTTACTATCTTTTACCACCACGGTGTTTTCTTACTTTAGAGAAGCCGAGCAACCCCCCCCCCCCCCCCCCCCCCCCCCTTTGTATTGAGGAGGAAGTTGTTATTAAAGCAAGTCTTCTCTGTCTTTTGTCTCCCCAGGATGCACCCCTGCTCATCTGCAGTTACAGTTGCACAATGGCTGTCATGTCACTCTGCTTGATAGCCCAGCGCCCAAAGAAAAGCAACAGATCCAGTTTAATTGCAGGATAACAATACGCCCACATCACAACTGTTTACCTTAGTTGTTGTCTGGCCAGTCCCAGATATACCGTTTACAAGTTTGCACTGCTAAATCTCAGAAATACCCCGTGTAAGACGGGTGAACCTGAAGAGAAGCAAATAATTTATTTTGACCTGGTACCTCTTTATTTTACTAGCTGCTGTCTAGAAATAGCATTATATTAATATATTTTTTTTGACATTTATTCCCTTTTAAGATTGTGAATCAATTATTTATAAGCCTGCAATCATGGTTTCAACAACTGCAATGTCAATAATACTGGCCAGTACTGCAGTCGCGGTAGTTCACACTCCTCTGACTGAGTACATGTGGCTGCTGATTGTCGGCTTCATCATCGCCTTCGTCTTAGCCTTTTCCGTGGGAGCAAATGATGTCGCCAACTCCTTTGGCACAGCTGTCGGCTCTGGAGTGGTCACCTTGCGACAGGCTTGCATTCTGGCCACAGTGTTCGAGACCCTGGGCTCTGTGCTCCTTGGGGCCAAAGTGAGCGAAACCATCCGGAAGGGCATCATCGACGTGAACATGTACAATGGCTCCGAGCATGTGTTAATGGCTGGATCTGTCAGTGCCATGGTTGGTGAGTATCTTCAGCTGAACATCACTGACCCCTGCAAGCAGAGACACCTAGGGTTTAGCAGAATGTAGAGAATAGATCTTAAACTAAAATGCCAAAAGTACTTCGCTTACAAAATTACAGATTCCAGCTGTCAATAAAAACGTTCTGTGAATCTGCAATAAACAGCAAATGTTAATGTTTTTTTAAATTGTGCTTTAGTTGTATTAGTTTATATTATGTTGCTGTGAGCCTTTTATTAATGTGTCTTTTTTTTAAGTCTATAAAAGTGTATGAAGTGGCTGAGAAGTCTAATGTGATCAAATTATTCATTCTCATTAGGTTCTGCTGTGTGGCAGCTGGCCGCCTCCTTCCTTAAGCTCCCCATCTCTGGAACACACTGTATTGTTGGTGCTACTATTGGCTATTCACTGGTTGCCAAAGGCCAGCAGGGAGTCAAGTGGTTGGAACTGGTCCGTATCGGTAAGTGTGACACGCCAACCACATGACCGAGAAATTCAAAACTAATTGTTAGGTTGAATTGCATCATAGGTTTTATTAAAATATAGACAGCGCTTAATCACCAGTGTTATTGTTAAACATTAACACGTGTTATTTTGTGTGCAAGGCGTTTATATCTAGGCCAACAATTCAATGATGTTATGAATAGGAGTTGTTTGCTCAGAGCTAAATCCTCAGAGGTAGAGACATCTGTCATTTTACATATAACTTTGTGAATGGCACTAAACAGATGCACATTTAAAGTTGAAACTTAATTGTTGGTATGCAGTATTTTTCAGGTCTATATTCCCAAGTCGTAAACCAGGACTGTTTACACATTTTAGAAAGATCACAAAATAATGCTGACATCATTCTCTTCGGTTAAATTTTATATTCAGGTCACAGGAAATACCCATATTGATTGTTTGAATGAAGTGTTGATGATTCCCTTTTGACTCACCTCGGGTCAAGAAGCTGTATTGCCAAAATAGCCAAAGTATGTCTACTTTAAAATGGCAAAGTTGAGTTAGGATATCCTGTTTAGACCTCACCTGAAATAACTACTTCCTAACAGGTATTGAATTTCCCCAAAAAGATATGATATTGCAGTTCCCAGGAGATCATTTTCAAACAAACAATTTTACAGTTAGATTACCACTAATGAGAGGGGATTTTATAAGGCGATCTGACTGACTTGCTGTACTTTCTTTTAATTTTCAGTTGCTTCATGGTTCCTGAGTCCCCTTTTGTCTGGAATAATGTCAGGCATGGTTTTCTACTTTGTGCGCGTGTTCATCCTACACAAGGTAAGCACATCACCTTCTAGATAGTACATGTATTTGTGTGAGTAAACTGAGAACCTTCCAGGGCGACATGTCAGTTTCAACCCTTGACTTTTATCCTACACTCAAAATGAAATTGGGAAATGTTTGTAACCAGGCAAAAATAAAGCTTCTGTTCTGTGATGCAGTTCCTTATCCTCATCTTACGTTACAGAGAATGGCATCACAAGGGCACAGTAGTAAAATAAAACTCCTAACAAAATTGGGTGTTTTTGTTGATACAGTTTTATATCTGACATTGTGCTTGACTTTGTTTCTGTAGAAAGACCCTGTACCTAATGGACTGAAGGCCCTGCCTGTCTTCTATGCCGTGACTCTGGGAATCAACGTGTTCTCCATCATGTACACTGGAGCTCCGAGTGAGTATCATTGTTTCAGTCATTTTGCTCTGCATGCCTGCCCGCAGTCACAGCTTAAAATAAACTGCTCCCTCAGACAGCCGGAGGCCCACACGTATTCCAGACCGAACCAGGCTGTGTTTACCATTTTCACCGAAGCTGTGTTTATTTTAACATGTTTTTTCTGACTGTCTTGCTTGTGGTTGTATGTGGGTCATAGCTGCAATAAAGTTTTTAGAGCAGAGCACAACAGGGAGCTGGAAATAAGATTTCACTTTACTTCTTTTCCTCCATCTCTGAAGGGCACAGACAGTGATGTCAAGAGTTAACAGGGTATTTGAAATGTTCTTAGTTATCTGCTGCCAGTAGTTGTACTGCTGCTCAGAATAAGCATAGTAATGCTCTGAATATTTGTCATCCTCCTTAAACAATTTTTTTCTAAACGAGCAACTTTTGCTCCTTTTTGTTTGTTTTTCTCTCTACAGGACCTAACAGTTCAAGATGTTAGCTGGCCTGGGCCAGTAAATGGCTGCTACAGGCCAGAGTTTGACCAGATATGGTGCGCTGATGTGTGCACGCACATCAGCGCACTCAAAGAGGAGATCACTTGCTGTTCCAGCATAGCCCATAACCTGGCTTAGCGAGGCACATTCTGTACAGTTGTGTGAAGTCCCTGACACCTCAACATACTGTTCTCGAGGACCTGTACTTGGGTACCTCACAGAAAAAAGAGGTGTGAGATCACATTTTTGACCCATTAACAACCCACTGTCTGTTACATCAAAACATCCATATAGTCTATATCCTGTAGATGAGGACAAGTTGTCATCATGTTCATTGTTAAAGCCTCAATCAGAAATGCCAGTTTAACACAATCCCTATCAATTACTGCACCATCAGTCTCCTAATGATTCATCATCACAAAGCAACACAGCAAATTTTTTGTAGTCCTTTTTGTTTTAAAATACTTTTTCAAAGAATATTCTTCAAAATCAGACAAAATGGCCTGGTTTTTAATACTCAGGACAACAGCAGCTCATTGTTGCCGTCTATTGCTGATATATGCACTCTTATGCAGTATCTTCAGCTAACCGAGAACAGTATGTTTGGCTTCCTCTGATGGGACTCAGTGTTCTCCCTGGTCCACATCCTATCATAGTGGTGTGATTGGACACCAGGCATCCAACAGCACATTCCAATACTCAATATATACACCAGTGCCAGAGACCTCATCCAGCATTGGGCCAAAGAATTTGAGGGTCAGCTGTTGACCCTATGTGGATGAGGTTTAGTGTGACCTGGGTTCTTCACACCTTATAAAACACTCAGCTGCTGTCACTCCACTGCAGCCCCAGTCATTGTAAAGTGAAAATCAACCCTGAATTCGAATTATGATCTTATTGTGAGCCCCTTCAAAATGTCCATCACCTGGATATGAACATCTACAGCTTCTTAAATCAGTATGAAATGAAACTAGTCATCCCAGAGATAATACATCTGCTGCCTTCACAGAGATGTGTCATAGAGGCGAATGCATGCCTATATACTGTCTCAGCATACCCCTGTTTGTTTCACAGAGCTGAATGTCATGGTGACTGTACAGTTTGACCCATTCACACCATTGACAAACTTCAATGTGTTTAGCTGGATACACATTTTCTGCCTGGGTAACTCTTTAAAAGAACAAACACCCGATGGCGTTGTTTGCTCTGGGGACATCAAACAATCAGCAATGTAACTAATACTCACATGACAGTCTCCGTTTAACCCGAGACATGGTCCTGAAACAGAATCCTGGATGCCCTCAGAGGCTGCTTTTGTCAACTGGTATCCTGAGAAAATACTTAGTTTTAGGAGAGAGCTTACAGATCCTTTCAGAGCCAATATTTAGTGCAGCTGACACTTAATCTTAATACTTAAGGTAAATGCTCCTCTAGGTTCAAGACAAATAGTTAGAGGCTCCCTGCCAAGTGAGTCATAAACTGTCACTTTAGCCGTCATTGTAATTGAGGTTAGAGGTTAGAGGAAAGTTGCACATACTAGAACAGGGGGGGAAAAACAACAAACATGTTATTGTGTAATGTAGGCAATGGGATACAGAGGTTTCAGGGAGGGGTGCAGGACGTGGTTAAATTCCATTTCCTGTGCAGACCAATTCATCCCACTGCATGGCTGTGGTATAAATCAACCCCTTTTATGTGGGAGTGTTTATCAGACCTAGCCTAGGTTCTGGATTTATTTTTTAAGAAGTTCCCCACCAACAAGTCACAGTGACAAAGAGTTGCAGTCGGGTGTATTTGTCATTTTCAGGCTTTTGTTCCCATTACATATATTGGTCCTCCTTGGGATTTATTTCAACGATAAGTGGTGTTCAACCAAACTACACCTGTCTCTGGCCGTCTCCCTACATGTGTGCTGATGCACTCCAGTGAAGGCCGGGGGCCTCAGCTCTTACACAGCCACCTTCCAGTTTTTCCTCCTATGCCTATCCTCTCCTGAAGGGAGTGAGTTATTGCATAACTAAATAAACATCAGTTTATTGATGCTCCGCAGTCTCATGCTGCAGCGTGACTCAGTGGAGAGAATGCACTGTGGACTCTGCCCTCAACTGAACATAGCGGACAAGACACTTATCGCTTAAGCCATGGCCCTCATTTCCCTTTGTTTATCTTTAACTTCCCAAACAGTCCCATGCTAGTAGACATGTCTTTTCTATTATGCATGCCCAAGGTCACCTCAGCAGAGGTCTTGCTGGAATTTTCAGCAGTTCCTCTTTTTGTTTTCTCCTAACCACGCTGCTGTATTGTATACTCTGTATGACAAAGACGACTGTGTCCCCAGGGGAATTTAAATAGTTGCTTTCTCTAGCATGTGCTGCATTGCTTCACTGCTACACTAGCTTTGCTGCAGTCTTGGCAAGAAGGTGCCTTTATTGCTATAGAAAACGGCTCCGGTTTATGACTGCCCCTGTTCTCTTCCCCTTTTCTCCCTGATGTTGCCTTTTTAGGAACTCATTGTGCAGTTGTTAGCGGGGCAGCCGGGGGTCATTGTGACTTTTTTTGCTCTTTCACCTATCAGGTGTTGCATAACTGTTCAAATCTAGGGGTACTCATGCTTTCTGTATTTAACAAGGACGTGGCACAAAGAGTCAATGCTGGCAGCCAATCATGTAATGCCAAAAGATGTCACTCCTGGTTCAGTGTCATTATACTGCATTTAATTCTTAAGCATTAAGTACATAATTTCCATTCAGTTGTGCCATTATGTTTATTAGAATAAGGCCTCACATTGACTGGTAAATATCAGCCCTACATTTCTATAGTTTTATTAAACTGCACATTTATAAACTTTAGTTTCTTAGGTCTGTAAGGTAGCACCTGCTGCCTTGTTTTTTAAATTTGCTTTTCTCTCTGCGTGTGTGTGTTTGTCTGATTCTATCCATGGCACATGGCGATCCTTCAGTGCTGGGATTGGAAAAAATCCCTTGGTGGGTCGTCCTGCTCATCTCATTGGGCTGCTCTGTGCTCACTGGCCTTGTGGTCTGGTTCATTGTGTGCCCTCGCCTCAAGAAGAAGATTGAACGTAAGTCACACATAACATTTTACATTTTAGGGCAAACTCATACCTCAGTTTTCAAATCCCAGTCGTCACCAGTTTCTGTTGACCACTGAAATGATGGGTTTCCTCTCTTAAACCACTAGACAATTGAGGGATTTAGCCCTGCACATGTAACCTGAAGCTATTCACACAGAGGGATCATATTAATCCAGCAAATGGAGCTCAGGGATACTTTGTCATTATGGAGGTTCGCTAATGAAAATCATCTGAAAATATTGTCACTAGTTTTGTCGTATAATCCCGGATTAAAGTAAAAAGTAGAGAGCTTTCATTTGAATTTTTTCGCCACTGGTGTTGAGAGGAAGCACTTTTCAGTTTAGACCGTCATGAATGTGTTGTACTTCCCTCTATTGTTAATGGGTTTTTTTGTTTTGTTTTGAGAGTCATAAAAGGTTTAATGAATGCAAATGGAGAAGAATGTTGGATTACCTTAAATGGTCATTACTAAACGGCTGACCAGTCATAGTCCCACAAATGTAGTTTTCTATTTAATGTTACAGAACTGTATATATAAAAAAAATAGTTTAGAGTAGGCTTTTCAGTTTTCTCCGGGCCATTTGGATAAACCAGTTTTCTGTCACAGAGACGAATCTGACTCTTCCACGAGTCAGAATCCTTAACATATTCTTTGATAAATATTGACTTTACCTGTCATGTGTTCTTATACTAACATAGAAACAGCAGGGTTATCTGTAAAGCATGGTCCATTTAGATCACTACGTCCGGTAGACAAGCAGCCTAATTGGGTCATAGTGATCCTCTAATTGGTCTTTACCTACTTGACTAAAATAAGCATAGGTTGACTTAAGGTGGTGACATGCTGTGCGTTTAATGGGAGATGGCCCAGGCTGAAGACACCTCGGGTTCTGACTACTTAACATGACACAGTGTGATCGGCTGAGTCAGACTCCTATGATTATCACATAGAAAATATTGGCACTGAGTATCTGATTTCGCTTCAAAACCACAAACAAATGTCATGTGAGCCATCTCATCGTCTTTCATAAGTCAAGCTGCTGGCGGTTGTGTAAATATGTTCCTTGTAAGGTCATGATCCATTTATCTGATCCTGTGAACACAGGCGCTCACCTAACCTGGGTAATGTTTTAAAATTTTAGGACAAAAGGTTTTTGACTGGTTAAGCAATTCTCACAACTCACCTCAACTTTAGGTTGAAAGGAAACACGTGCTGTGCTTGTATTTCTCTGCTGCAATGTGTATGCATGTGTTTGTACACAAGCCAACAATATCTCCTCCCCTATTAGGAGATATGAAGTCCTCCAGCCCCTCTGAGAGCCCCCTGATGGAGAAGAGAGAGGTGAGAGAGGCCCAGTGTCCAATCCTGAAACAGACTGCCATGGAGACATCAACGCCTATCACCCCGGCTGCTAATCAAGACGTCTCTGCTGAACCCCAAGCTCCCTCTGAGGAGCGCAGGGTGGCATTTGACATTGGAGATTCTGACGATGTCGACAATAAGGAACGCAGGGTGGCATTTGACATCGGAGATTCTGATGACACAGACTACAGCATTTCAAATGGGGGTATGTTTGCCAAGAAACATTGTTAGTACATTTATATGTAATTAAAACCCTAACCAATAAAACTTATATGAAGTGACACACACTTAACAAGCTTTAATTAATCTTTTACTCTTTTATTAAGCCCTTAAACAGGTTCAGGGAAACAGTCAAGTCCAGGTCCACAACCAGCAAACTCAGCACAGCAATGGTTCAGCGAACGCTGAACGCAATCAGGCCCAGTTCAACAGGCCAGCACAGTTGCCAAATAACGGTTACAGCCATTACCACACGGTCCACAAGGACTCAGGCCTCTACAAGGACCTCCTGCACAAGCTCCACCTGGCCAAAGTCGGCGACTGCATGGGTGAGGGGAATGACCGACCAATCCGGCGCAACAACAGCTACACCTCCTACACTATGGCCATCATCGGCATGCACGGAGACTTCAAGCATAAAGAAGCGGACTTCCGTGCCACTGACGATGGTGACAAGGGCCCAGGGTCGGGCGGACAGGAGAGGAAGCGGATACGTATGGACAGTTACACCAGCTACTGCAATGCTGTGGCCGAGCACACAACACCTGAGGGCCTGGGAGAGGGTGAGGTGACGTTAGAAATTGGGAATGAGGATGCAGGTAGCAGCCAAAGCTCTCTGGATGATGACGGCCTGGAGGCCGACAAGCCAGAAGTCTCAACTCTCTTCCAGTTCCTGCAAATTCTCACTGCCTGCTTCGGATCCTTCGCCCATGGAGGAAACGACGTTAGGTATGCTGACTGCTTTTTTTAAATGTGTTACTATCAGTAATCAGGATGATGCATGTTTCTCAAAAATGCCGTTAGAGAGAATTTTACTTATCAAAGTTCAAGTCAAAGTCAGATTCTTGTAATGACTTCAGTCTTTCCTTTGCAGTAATGCCATTGGACCATTGGTAGCTCTGTGGCTGGTTTACCAAACAAGCAGCGTGAATACAAATTTAGACACACCCATTTGGATCCTGCTGTATGGAGGCGTGGGCATCTGCGCTGGACTCTGGGTGTGGGGTCGCCGAGTGATTCAGACCATGGGCAAGGACCTCACCCCCATCACCCCCTCAAGGTAAAACCCTCAGACAGTGCTGATTCAGTTTCCTCTTCTGAGTCATAAGACCACATCCTCCACAGACATTACCAGTCTTTGAATTTAGCAGACATGCTCAGTGTTGTTTTAATTCCCCCACAGTGGTTTCAGCATTGAACTGGCCTCAGCTGTGACTGTCGTAGTGGCCTCTAACATTGGCCTGCCTGTCTCCACGACCCACTGCAAGGTAAGCTGGTCAAACACTGTGGTCTGGCAGGTACACTGAGACTGTAGGAGCGGCTACAATCTGTCTGGTAGACGGTCCTATTGTGGAACGACTTTCTCCTCATGACTTGTAACATTTCAAATATGCAGAGGAAGTTGTCTGACAGCGGCTGTGTTTCTAGGTGGGCTCTGTGGTTGCAGTTGGATGGCTGCGTTCGAGAAAGGCAGTGGACTGGCGTCTGTTCAGAAACATCTTCGTGGCGTGGTTCGTGACTGTGCCCATCTCTGGCCTGATCAGTGCTGCCATTATGGCCATCTTCATCTACGGGATCCTGTGAAACATTCTGCTGCGCCCCAAGCAGGGGAGGAGAAACAGAATGACGTTGGAAGGTCAGAATACATTGCTTACCTCAAGCCAACAACTTTGGAAGAAAAAGGAGAAAAAAAAAAGTGTTGAAAGGACTCGTGATATGGGCTTGTGGTTCTCGGCTGCATCATTTTCAACCTAGAATTTGCTCTTCGTTCCAATTGGCCCACATTACTTCCAGTGGGAATCTTGCTTTTTTTTTTTTGTTCTGACTTGCTTTTTCATATCATCGATCTGTAAAGAATTATTCTAAAAGCATCAGCTGACTTCCTTTTTTTTTCTTTTCTAATACTCATTCTTCCATTCTTTTTTTACATTGAATTTATGTATATATCATGCTGTTTTAATTTTTGTGTTACACGTTAGAAAGAAATGAACAATTAAAATGCAGTATTAGCCTTTTGCTGATGTAACTCCCATCATAACACATGTTGAAAGTAATGTAGATGCAAAAGGGGTATGTGTAGGTGGGGGGGAAAAAACGAGGTTATTGGTGTGTATGTGTGTTTTCCCAAATTCAAAGTGTTTGTTGTTAAATAATTCATATTTTGAATCTGGGTTTCTTGTATCCCCAAAAAGGGCATTGTTTCTCTGCTGTTGTAGAACTAAATTGATTTTTACACTAAATTTCGAAGCTGGTGAAGTTTTCTACCACACTCGCAGCACTACAGTTGGTCTGTATGATAGTTGTCCAAGTAATTTGCTGTGATAGAAGCACTAACTGTAAACACTGGATACCCAGCTGCAGAATGCTGTCAAAAATCCTGCATCATTCATGTGAAGAAGTCGACACGCTTCTGTCAGGAAATGACAAGGCCCTAATTGTTCCAGTGAATGGATGATCTGCTCTCCACTTCTGAAATTAGAATCTCCTGAGGCTCTACATTCTTGACCGGTGCAGAAATAACTGCTTGAAATATCGTGGTTACTTGAATTTGAGAAATGTAACCTCAGAATGACGACTAAAGCAAAAATGTGCCGTCAGACAAGACCTCAAGTCTCCTGTGAAAACTTGATTGCATTGATGGTTTAATGCTTTAGACCTGCTTCAGCCTGGTTTTTCAAGCTCACCTCGCGTCGGCTTCTTCCCAGTTTGGTTTTTCTCTGTGGATGCTGCACCTGCCCAAGACAAAACTGGGTTGCTCTCGGCCTTCCTCTTTCTCCCCCGGCTTCTTGAAACGCTGAATTAAAAATATTTCAAAGTGGGGGAAGAACAGGAACCTGAAACTGGAAGTAAACTGAGTGAGTGGTGTGGTGTGGAGCTGATCTGGTCCCTGTTTGAATAAGGGCAGACATGTTGCATGCCACCAGTGTGGTGTCATCTGGCTGCAGAACTAAATGCATTTCAGACCTATAGATGCTGTAGTTGCCTTAATTGTTTTATTTTCCCTTAGATACCAAAGATGTTTTTTTGTTTTCTTTTTTTTAATACACATCAACATTCTTTGGTCCATATTTGTGGATTAAAAAAAACAAATGAAAAATAAAAATGGAAAAATTGGATGTTGAACTTTTCTTTGATACTGATTCAAAATCTATGAAAGCTTTGGTATATATTGACAAATGCCGTGCAAAGTATTGGAACCTAGGTTCAAACAGTTCATCTTCTCAGGAAAACGACCCCAAATTAGTCCTGAAATACTGTAATCCTGTACAGCAAATGTGTCCCCATGATCTACACACAAAAAACTACACACAGCTTAAACAGATAGGTGGGATATTTCCCTTTTTATTGACAGTAGGTCCAGCGCTGCTCGGGCACTGGGTGACGAGTGCGTGCCAGGATCCGCACGCTGCAGCGTTGTCTCACTCCAGCACATCTGTGACGCAGGGGACAGACAGAAGATTCCTTTACGCCAGCTTTACATCGCAAACACCACAATTCAGTAGTTTTCCAGGGCGCTCACAGCAAGTGTATGAATCACTTCTCTCCCAGTCTTTTCTGGTATGACTCACTTCCCCTACATTCACTCATGCAGCTGAATGGCGACTTCACCGGTGTGTGAATTTTACAGCTGGGAGGCTCAGAGCGAGGCATAGTCTCCCCAGAGGATTAGGATTTTCTACTACAGGTTGAATTCATTTTTCTTTGTAGTTTTTTTAAACCCCATTTTATGAAGGTTTCTCCTCTTGGGGGAATGTGGCTTGAATGATAAGGATGCCCTTTATCACTGCCTCCACAACCTTGGATCAAAAAGAATCCGATCAATTTTAAAACAATCCTTTCAGCGTCAGGACAGGGAGAGTGCATCCATGCTCCTAAAATAACCAGAAGTCGATGATACATCATAAATCAAGCGCCATAAGAACCTTGGGACGTGTCAGGGTGCCCTGGATTCTTGTCCCAGATTTACTCACATACAAAGAGGACTTTTTGTGCAAATCAAACTTTGGGGGGAAAAAAATCCCTCCTTGCTCTTTTAAAAGCTGCCGGGTTGTAAATGTTTTATTGCTCTTGAGTCATCTGACAGTTTTTTATGATTTAGGAACCAGACTATAAAGGTTTTGACACTATTTAAAGTGAGCCGAGACTGGCTGTGACTGGATCCTTTCACCATCTGATTGCATAACCTACAATTTACACTTTCACTGGGTCGCTTGAAAAACACTTTCACCACATCTTGCCTCAGCAGGTACTTTTGAGTCGGCCGCAAAAAATGTTAACCACCATCTGGATGATACCAAGTAAACAGACACAGTCACACTCAGCCCTGTAAGTGGATTTGTTTTTGCTACTGGGTGTATATGAAGTTTTCACCTTGTTCCTTGGTTGAATCCTGACTGACTTCATCTGGAGAGGAGACACGAGAAACTTTACAGTGGGTAGTTAAAGTGTGGGAGTTGTAAGATGTGGCCTGATTTAACGTGATCTTACCCAAACTGCTCACAGTCTCTGTAACTGCTTCCTGATGCTCTGGGAGTACAAATAAAATGTATCTTTAGACAGTTGTGTTCCTCCAGACTTTATTTAACTTGTTAATTCATTTTAAGAAATCAACAAAAAAGCCTAAACTATGATTTGAAGTTCATGAATATGTGGATAACTGTAAAATCTTAGTGTTTTACATATGTTGGTTGTGTACATTTACTCACCCCTCCTCTGTCTCCCTGTCAAAAACAACAAAGACAGAAGTTTTCTAACAACGACTGAAGTTTAAATAAAAATTTTAATGTGCTAATAAAAAGTTTTAAAGTCACAATCTCTCACCATCTGCTTCCTCAGAGGACTCAGACTCTGACTCTGTGGTTAACAGAAGAGGGACATCAGTAAAAAAAATAAGCCTATATTCTAAATGTACACAATGTTCTTTGAGGTACAGTCCTGGGACCCAGGTCCTCTTTCATCTCAACTGTCCTCTGTTGCCCCCTACAGGTCGATATCTGAACATCTTACCCTCCTGAGCTGCTGCGTCAGAGTTGCCGCCTCCCTCTGCTGGAGGAGGATTTCACAGTTAGGAAATGTTGGACATCAGATTCAACAAAAGAAAGATCATATGATGTCTGTTGAAGCCAGATGTTTTTACACACCTGTGTTGTCCTCGTCCGCAAACTCAACACGCTCCTCCTCTGTAGGGAAACATCTCGACAGCTGACTCTGACTTTTAACACACTTATTTCAGATTTTTATGTGATCGCTAACTTACCAGATTCGTCCTGAGCAGCCTCTGTAAGTTAAAGGTGTGAAAGGTTTGATTACCAACTGAACCCAGATCTGCGTCACTGGAGGTCAAAGGTCATATAGTGCATCCCTCTCACCGAGGTAGTGGACGTCCTGACTCTGGTCCTCAGTCACTTGACAGGAAAAGGTAAAAAAGTTATTCTACATATTGTACATAACACAGTGGATTTATTTTTATTTTTTAAATGTTAATCTTTCAGTCTCATTGAGATGTTTGATCTTTTTCAAGGGAGACCTGGGAACGGCAGACATTTTACAAACTGCAAATAAATACAACGCAACAAGGAGTTTAAACAATAACAAAAATCATGAGAAACATCAGATAACAATGATATAAAATCACCACAGGGAATGTAAAACAGCAGTTTGCAGCTCGTTCCATTTAAAAGGTGCATTATATCTGTACCCTGAATTATTAGTGTGGATGTAGGGGATATCTACTGTGATGTAGTATCTGGATCCTGTACTGCAGTGTACTGTGTATTCGTCACAGTGTTGCAGACTCACCATTCATCTCAGCCGCCTCGTTCTTCTGAGCTGCCTCAAACTCCATCTGATCTGGAAAGACAAAGAGGTAAAATGACACATCGACAGTGTGTGTTATAACGAAAGAGAAGAAATGGGCTGTTACAAATATATATATATATAAATTAATCAAAAAACCATATGACTAAATGAATGATTGAGTCAGATAATTCACAGATAAAAGTTTAAAGTTGAGACTTTAACAAACTATTCATGAGTCAGTCCGTCTCCATGTGTGTCATTAACACAAAAATCACACAGACTTGAATGTAAAATACATAAAACAAATAAAATGCATGAAACATTGATTGAAAATCTAGAATCTCAATTGCGCCACTGCACTGTACCTATTTTCAGGAGCTCAGTTAGTCCATCTGCATGAAAGAAAATACGACATTTGAATTGAATTATATCAGTTCTGAACCGTGCAAGTATCATCACTCTTAAATATCTCCTATTAATGTTGGTTCTCACCGTTATGAGCGGCTGTTTCCTCCTTCACTGCAGATTCCAAAGACGCTGAAAGAGCTAAAATCCATCATAAACACATCAGTCAGGTTAATGAAAATCTAATTGGGTTTCTGTGTAAATGTGTTTTAAATTATAGTAATGTTGTGATTCCCTTGCAAATAATGAACATATTGATGATTTCTTCTTCTTACCGCTGTGAAATGCTGCCACAGTGAGGAAAACAATCACCGGCCCTATAGATCTCATCTTGGCTGCTGGTCTGTTGGTTGTGGAAGGTTTTCGGGTGTTGATCCAGACTCTGGGTTGTGTTGTTGTCACTTCACCAGCTCCTTTATATCTCAAGTCCCATCACATGTTCTGCATGGACAGGCGGCTCTGGTACCATTGTCCCTCCCTACCTGAGAGGACAGCTGGGTGGCACATCAGCACACAGACGTGTCCTTATTCAGGCTGTCAATGACGCCCATTGTTGGCCCCTCAGTCACACGGGCTTTTATTTGCGCTTCTGTTTGATCAAAAGAGAAGAAGAAAAAAATGAAAGCAATGTTTACTTCCTTTTCGGGAGTGGAAACGGTGATTTCACCACACACAGTACAAATGCATCCTGATCTCATTCATCTATCTGTCACGAGGCAGAAAACAGTCAGAAAAATCTGAATTTTAGATGATTATTTGAAATTAAATTGAATTTGAACTGAAAAATGAGACAGAAAAAAATCAAGAAAACAAGTTGGATTCTAGATAATATTTCCATCACATTTAAGTTTACATATTTGGGAGGCAGTTCTATCTAAAGCAAATGATATAACACACACTTCATCTATCAATAATATAAATATAATTCCACTAGAACATCTGCCAAGGCCCAACAGTTCCCTTAAATTCAATCAAGCTGCACTAAATTTAACACACGAATAAATAAATATCAGTCCCCTGAATGCGTCTGATTGTTTTCATCCAGATCCAATGAATTACTCACTTGGAAAACAGTGAAATGGTAGAAAAACCACCTGTTTCCCAATAAGGGAAGATTCCTGGATATGCCCCCTGATCCGGATCCGCACCAAAATTGAATGGGTTCTTCCCCGACCTCCACCACATCCTTTCACTAAGTTTAGTGTTAATCTGTACAGGAGTATTTGTGTATTCTTACTTACAAACATACAAACCAACAATCAAATGGACAGGGGTGAAAAATCAGTCACAAAAGTACAAAAGTAACTAAAAGTACAAAAGTAACTAAAAGTACAAAAGTAACTAAAAAGTAACTAAAAGTACAAAAGTAACTAAAAAGTAACTAAAAGTACAAAAGTAACTAAAAAGTAACTAAAAGTACAAAAGTAACTAAAAGAACAAAAGTAACGAAAAGTACAAAAGTAACTAAAAAGTAACTAAAAGTACGAAAGTAACTAAAAGTACAAAAGTAACTAAAAAGTAACTAAAAGTACAAAAGTAACTAAAAAGTAACTAAAAGTACGAAAGTAACTAAAAGTACAAATGTAACTAAAAGTACAAAATTAACTAAAAGTACAAAAGTAACTAAAAAGTAACTAAAAGTATGAAAGTAACTAAAAGTACAAAAGTAACTAAAAGTACAAAAGTAACGAAAAGTACGAAAGTAACTAAAAAGTAACTAAAAGTACAAAAGTAACTAAAAGTACAAAAGTAACTAAAAAGTAACTAAAAGTACAAAAGTAACTAAAAAGTAACGAAAAGTACAAAAGTAACTAAAAGTACAAAAGAAACTAACTCGGTACTTTTAGTTACTTTTGTACTTTTAGTTACTTTCGTACTTTTAGTTACTTTTTAGTTACTTTTGTACTTTTAGTTACTTTTTTACTTTTAGTTACTTTTTAGTTACTTTTGTACTTTTAGTTACTTTCGTACTTTTAGTTACTTTTTAGTTACTTTTGTACTTTTCGTTACTTTTTAGTTACTTTTGTACTTTTAGTTACTTTTGTACTTTTAGTTACTTTTTAGTTACTTTCGTACTTTTCGCTACTTTTGTACTTTTAGTTACTTTTTTACTTTTAGTTACTTTCGTACTTTTAGTTACTTTTTAGTTACTTTTGTACTTTTCGTTACTTTTTAGTTACTTTTGTACTTTTAGTTACTTTTGTACTTTTAGTTACTTTTTAGTTACTTTTGTACTTTTAGTTACTTTTTAGTTACTTTTGTACTTTTCGTTACTTTTTAGTTACTTTTGTACTTTTAGTTACTTTTGTACTTTTAGTTACTTTTTAGTTACTTTCGTACTTTTCGTTACTTTTGTACTTTTAGTTACTTTTGTACTTTTAGTTACTTTCGTACTTTTAGTTACTTTTTAGTTACTTTTGTACTTTTCGTTACTCTTTAGTTACTTTTGTACTTTTAGTTACTTTTGTACTTTTAGTTACTTTTGTACTTTTCGTTACTTTTTAGTTACTTTTGTACTTTTAGTTACTTTTGTACTTTTAGTTACTTTTGTACTTTTCGTTACTTTTTAGTTACTTTTGTACTTTTAGTTACTTTTGTACTTTTAGTTACTTTTTAGTTACTTTTGTACTTTTCGTTACTTTTTAGTTACTTTTGTACTTTGAGTTACTTTTGTACTTTTAGTTACTTTTTAGTTACTTTCGTACTTTTAGTTACTTTTGTACTTTTAGTTACTTTTGAGTTACTTTTGTACTTTTAGTTACTTTTGAGTTACTTTTGTACTTTTAGTTACTTTTAGTTACTTTTTAGTTACTTTCGTACTTTTAGTTACTTTTTAGTTACTTTTGTACTTTTAGTTACTTTTGTACTTTTAGTTACTTTTGTACTTTTAGTTACTTTTTCGTTACTTTTGTACTTTTAGTTACTTTTGTACTTTTAGTTACTTTTTAGTTACTTTTGTACTTTTCGTTACTTTTTAGTTACTTTTGTACTTTTAGTTACTTTTAGTTACTTTTTAGTTACTTTCGTACTTTTAGTTACTTTTTAGTTACTTTTGTACTTTTAGTTACTTTTGTACTTTTAGTTACTTTTTAGTTACTTTTGTACTTTTCGTTACTTTTTCGTTACTTTTGTACTTTTCGTTACTTTTGTACTTTTAGTTACTTTTGTACTTTTAGTTACTTTCGTACTTTTAGTTACTTTTTAGTTACTTTTGTACTTTTAGTTACTTTTTAGTTACTTTTGTACTTTTAGTTACTTTTTAGTTACTTTTGTACTTTTCGTTACTTTTTAGTTACTTTTGTACTTTTAGTTACTTTTTAGTTACTTTTGTACTTTTCGTTACTTTTTAGTTACTTTTGTACTTTTAGTTACTTTTGTACTTTTAGTTACTTTTTAGTTACTTTCGTACTTTTCGTTACTTTTGTACTTTTAGTTACTTTTGTACTTTTAGTTACTTTTGTAGTTTTAGTTACTTTTTAGTTACTTTTGTAGTTTTAGTTACTTTTTAGTTACTTTTCGTTACTTTTTAGTTACTTTTGTACTTTTAGTTACTTTTGTACTTTTAGTTACTTTTTAGTTACTTTTGTACTTTTCGTTACTTTTGTACTTTTAGTTACTTTTTTACTTTTAGTTACTTTCGTACTTTTTAGTTACTTTTGTACTTTTCGTTACTTTTTAGTTACTTTTGTACTTTTAGTTACTTTTGTACTTTTAGTTACTTTTTAGTTACTTTTGTACTTTTCATTACTTTTTAGTTACTTTTGTACTTTTAGTTACTTTTTAGTTACTTTTGTACTTTTAGTTACTTTTGTACTTTTAGTTACTTTTGTACTTTTTAGTTACTTTTGTACTTTTAGTTACTTTTTAGTTACTTTTGTGCTTTTAGTTACTTTTGTACTTTTAGTTACTTTCGTACTTTTAGTTACTTTTTAGTTACTTTTGTACTTTTCGTTACTTTTTAGTTACTTTTGTACTTTTAGTTACTTTTGTACTTTTCGTTACTTTTTAGTTACTTTTGTACTTTTAGTTACTTTCGTACTTTTAGTTACTTTTTAGTTACTTTTGTACTTTTAATTACTTTTGTACTTTTAGTTACTTTTTAGTTACTTTTGTACTTTTCGTTACTTTTTAGTTACTTTTGTACTTTTAGTTACTTTTTAGTTACTTTCGTACTTTTAGTTACTTTTTAGTTACTTTTGTACTTTTCGTTACTTTTTAGTTACTTTTGTACTTTTCGTTACTTTTGTACTTTTCGTTACTTTTGTACTTTTAGTTACTTTTTAGTTACTTTCGTACTTTTCGTTACTTTTGTACTTTTAGTTACTTTTGTACTTTTAGTTACTTTTTAGTTACTTTTGTACTTTGTTACTTTTTAGTTACTTTTGTACTTTTCGTTACTTTTGTACTTTTAGTTACTTTTTAGTTACTTTTGTACTTTTAGTTACTTTTGTACTTTTCGTTACTTTTTAGTTACTTTTGTACTTTTAGTTACTTTTGTACTTTTAGTTACGTTTTAGTTACTTTCGTACTTTTAGTTACTCTTGTACTTTTAGTTACTTTTTAGTTACTTTCGTACTTTTAGTTACTTTTGTACTTTTAGTTACTTTTTAGTTACTTTTGTACTTTTCGTTACTTTTTAGTTACTTTTGTACTTTTCGTTACTTTTGTACTTTTAGTTACTTTTTAGTTACTTTCGTACTTTTAGTTACTTTCGTACTTTTAGTTACTTTTGTACTTTTAGTTACTTTTGTACTTTTAGTTACTTTTTAGTTACTTTTAGTTACTTTTGTACTTTTAGTTACTTTTGTACTTTTAGTTACTTTTGTACTTTTAGTTACTTTTTAGTTACTTTTGTACTTTTAAGTTACTTTTGTACTTTTAGTTACTTTTGTACTTTTATACTTTTAGTTACTTTTTAGTTACTTTTGTACTTTTAGTTACTTTTGTACTTTTAGTTACTTTCGTACTTTTTAGTTACTTTTGTACTTTTTAGTTACTTTCGTACTTTTAGTTACTTTTTAGTTAATTTCGTACTTTTAGTTACTTTTTAGTTAATTTTGTACTTTTAGTTACTTTTTAGTTAATTTTGTACTTTTAGTTACTTTTTAGTTAATTTTGTACTTTTAGTTACTTTTTAGTTAATTTTGTACTTTTAGTTACTTTTTAGTTAATTTTGTACTTTTAGTTACTTTTGTACTTTTAGTTACTTTTGTACTTTTAGTTACTTTTTAGTTACTTTTGTACTTTTAGTTACTTTCGTACTTTTAGTTACTTTTGTACTTTTCGTTACTTTTGTACTTTTAGTTACTTTTTAGTTACTTTTAGTTACTTTTTAGTTAGTTTTCATCTCCATCTTGTTGTGATGACACGCATCTTCATATGAAGTTGATCTGATGAAAGCCCTGGGACAAGTACATCAAAGTAAAAATGTGGAAAATGGCCAATATGGCCACTAAAGTCAAAATGGCGGGCTTCCTGTTGCTTTTTTCCCATTGCACCTCTGACCTTTTTTGTTTGCCTTGTCATGATACACCTGGGCTACGATTTTTGTGAAGATCGGTGAAAGCTAACTGAGGGGCTTTTCCTTAGATGGCGCTGTTGAGCCATTTTTCCACGCCCATTTCAAATTACTCCAGAATACAATTACTTTTTGGGGTTTTGAATTCCCTGCAAACTTTGGTAACAATTTGAGCATGTCTAGGCCCTGAAAAAGCCCCAAAAGGGAAATACAAATCCTTCGAAATACAATAGGGCCTCCCACCGGAGGTGCTCGGGCCCTAAATACACGTTGAAAAGTGCTTAAGAAAGAATCAGCAAACAGTAGCGGCCTTCCCGAAGAAGCTAAACAACACATAGGTACAGTTTCTTTAAGTGACATCATTGAAATCTCAGGTACAGAACACGTTTCCATTTGTTACAGCAAAAATACAGAAAGGCATCGGCCTCAGTTTGAAACTCTGACGGCAATTTTCACTTCATTAAAAATCAAATGATTCCTAAAATCAGAAGCGACTTTTTTAATTAACACGAGCCGATTACTTTGTTGACTTTAAGGCACCACAATAAAGTTTAACTGGTCAGTGCGATTAGACTGGTTTTTTTTAGGAATTGAAGAAAATACATGAATTTGTTCGTACTTTACATCAACATCATCCAGTTTACAGAGGAAAACATCTTAGTAGTAAACCTCTCTTGCTGACAGCTGCCTGAACTATAACAACATTTACAGTAGTGTGCTGCGGACTCAGAAAATCCTCTGAATCCATCAATAAAGGGACAGCATCATGTTAGTAAAGGCTGTGCATGAATTTGGCTGAAGATACCCTTCAGCCAAATACACAATTACACAATTGTAATTGTTAAATACAGTTGTTGGTTTGTGTGATGTTAGTGTTTATAACAAAGGAAAAGACATAAAAAATGTATTTTAAAAATCTACAAATTTGTTCAAGACTGAGGAACGTAGTAGTTCTACCCTGCAGTGCAGTGTAGTTCACAGTGATTACTCATTTCAGCACAGTACAACGTAGTTCCACCTTTTACTGTGACGTGTGCTGCTGTTGCTGGTGATGCCTTCAGGTCTCAACCCTGACAGTGATGATGTGGCGGCTGATAAGAGCTATTAACAGAACATTTCCCATTTATTAAAACGTTGTTAAAGTAGCATTGCACTAAGTTAACTGCTTTGAATGGTCATTAATAAAAATGATTTCAGATAGGAAAATAAATGTTAGAACTCTTAACAATGTGGTCATGTTACAGTCTGGTTCAGGTTTAAACTAAACCATCCTATTTGAAGTTACTGCATGAAGCAGTTTGCCTGTGGAATAAGGATTATTATCAACTCACTTATTGATTTACACGAAACAAACGATTCAATTGTTAAAGATTCAATTGTTAAAAACTTTTCTGATCACTTCCTTGTTTGTTGCCTTGTAGCAATGTCATCTGACAATTATATCATTATAATAAAACTATTAATATATTATTGATTCATGTGAAGATAATTTTCTTGATCAATTGATTGTTCCACAAAAGAAAGAGAGAAAAACAGTCTAATTAGTGTAAACAACAGTTTTCTCTTTCTACAGACCAAACATAAAGATGGAAACATGACTGATCCCCAAAGGGTAGTTCTTATCACACTGATGTTTGTTCCAGTGCTCATGTTTCTGGTAAGTCTGGTTTTAATTCAAATAGGACGAATTGATTGACAGCTGAGACTAACTCACGATTGGTCGAGTGTGTTCGTATCAGGGATATTTTAGCTTCATTTGCGGATAATGGGAGGAAGTGGAGACGCGTTGTCCATTTTTATTAACCGTCTACAGCTGAAACCGTTGAATATGGAGCATCTTTGCTTGAAAATTAACAAATGTTAACATAAAAAACTAATTTTGCCTGTTTTTTTTGACTGACTACTCCTTAAATCGAGTAATGTTGTAAATCTCAGCAACAGTACTTTACTTTCTAAAAATTAAGTTTTAACAAACCAGAATCTAAGTTTAAGGAGGCCAGAGCACCACAGACACCTGAAGGAGCGTTGGGATTCACCCTGACTGGAGTTATTACAGTGCAGCAGACATGCCCTTGAGCATCTGTACATACTCTACTTTATTGCTTTCTGTTCTCATCTCAAGTAGTGGTCACGTGTCAGAGTTCCCCTCTAAGTCGGGTGTGCAGGTCCTCCTGGTCGATTTTGTCGACCTGGCTATGCCAGCGGTGGTGTGCCAGCAGGGCCACATTCCTGCCGGAGATGGCGCTCATCTCCATGGTGCTCGCCGCCCACTCCACAGCGCTGAGGTAGTACAGCCGGTTGTGCAGGATGAAGGGAGGGGTCCTCCGATGCGGTGGGCGGTACGCAGGATAAGCCATCCGGGTCTCGGACACCGAATCCCATGAGAGGAACATGTTCTGCAGGTCCTCCTGAGACAGCGGCTGTAGCGAGGACACCCTCCAGACTTTGGCGTGGCTGGCGGGGGGGCGTTTGTAGCCATCAGGGATGTGCACGGGGTCGAGAGAGGTCAGGCGGTGGATGAGCGAGCCCTTACAGTCAGTGGTGAGGACGTCAGACACAGTGAAGTCAGAGGGCGGCTCCGTGGTGCCGAGGTAGGACATGTTAAGCAGGCCGTGGACCAGAGTGGACACCGTCTGGTGGTAGCGCCCAGGGTAGTGAGACGGGATTGGAGGAGAGAAGCCTGAGAAGGTGATGTCAGACTTTCCCTGGTGAAGCGGCGTTGCTATTACCACGATGTCATACAGAGAGTGAGCGGAGCCTGACTCCCCAACATAACTGACCTCATAGTAACTGGTTGTGGTGCCTGAAAATACACGAGAGGCAAAACACACACGTTACAGATCCATCAACAAGAGAAAATCTGATCTGTATGGAAAAATTAGGTTGTTACCTGACTTGGAAGGTCGAACTTTGACTGAGATGGACGTCACTCTGGCCGGGATGAGAACACTTTTACTGTTGTACAACAGTCCTGAGCAAACTTTCTTGTTGCCTCCATCCACGGCCCACTGACCTGAATCTGCTCCTGCTAACGACGAGGCCCCTGGAAGACGAGACGCACAAGTTCAAACTCTTATTTACAACTTCCCAACAAAAAAAAAAGGATTATTATAAATGTGATAAACCAGCACAAACTTTAAAACATACCCGCAAACCCGTGGATGCGGACACTTTGACCATAGTTGACACGAGTGATGGGTGCAACGACATCATTGAGGAAGATCTGTGAGAATCCTTCACTCCTCATGGTTTCCTCCAGCGTCTGATTCATCAGGGTGAGAAAACTGTCGCCGCCCATGGCGTGCAGGAGTTTCTCCACGCTGGAGAATGAGTAACCATACTGCTGGTACTGGTAGATCCTGAGGAGGACAGGGTTTCCACGATCAATGAGAACATGTAACAAAACAAGGAAGAGAAAATCTGAGGCGATATTCCTGGATCTCACTCTGGAAGAATCTGATTTAAGTGCTGTGACAATTTCTTACCTCATAAATTTGTCCAAAATACTCTCCACCCACATCTGCATCCGAAGCATGTTGAAGCCGTATCGCCAGAGCATGCGTAGGAAATTAATTATGAACCAGTCGCTCTCTTCAAACGTCAGCTCCTTTCCGTCAAAGATCGCCATTTTAGACGAGACCTCTCTCCTTGGAGGGATACCTGAAATAATACAGGAAACATAGTGAAATATGATGGACTACATTCTAATGAAAGTTTTCATTTTCAACTTGGTATATCATCATATAATAGACATGACATTACCTAATTTTTCAACAAAGTGCTTCATGTGTAGGTTTAAAGGATGGATCATTAAACCTCCCGTCTCATACTCGTGATCCCCGATCCTCACTGTCGCCAGCGGCCCACCGACATCGCCGGATTCAAACACATCGATCTTCACCCCGGCTCCGAACTCCTGCCTCAGGTAAAACGCTGCTGCAGTGCCACCGATGCCCGCTCCGACCACAGCTTTATGGAAGGAGCAACGACAACAGGGTCAGGAAATGTGCTCCAAGTTGTCCACTTACAACAATGAGGTTTAACTACGGAGGCCGAGAGAGCTCAACGCACTGCAAATCAAGAAAACACATGCTAATAGAAAAAACATGTGCAAACTAGGGCTACGTTGTAGCACTGAACGGGCCCGAGCACACGCAACTCGGGACCGTTTGCGGTTGGTGGAGAGAGCGATCGGCGACCGGGCACACGTCTCCGCGTTGCATGCGTTTTGCACACTGCGGGAAGGATAAACGCTTCACTTCCTGCGTCCGTCACGCAATGTCGATCCTTGCCTGCTAATCAATTGCACATCACACTGTGAAAATTTGTCAATCGAATGACAGTTGTAAAACAAAGCTTACTTCCTGTTGCCAGTAGGTGGCTGCAATATTGGGCACTAGAGGGCAGTGTAAGACCATGGTTTGTGAAGATCGGTCAAAGGGAAACTTAGGGGCTGCATTCCAGGTGGCGCTGTTGAGCCATTTTGCCATGCCCATTTCAAATTACTTCAGAATACGTAAATTTTCACCACTTTCTAATTTTCTGCAAAGTTTGGTAAGAATTTGAGCAAGTTAAAGCCCTCAAAAAGCCAATTTATTTTGGTCATAATAATAATAATAATAATACTTACAATTTCAATAGGGCCAATAGGGCCAGTTTGGTGCTCGGGCCCTAATTAAGAAAACAAATTCATCAACGTGACGACACGTGCGCTGCAAAGAGTCACAACACATCCAAATACAAAAACTCGAATGGAAATGTTTAAAAAAAAATGGACCCAAAAAAGTGATTTTTTTCTACTTGCCTGTGTTTTCTTAATTTGCTGTCGATGAGCTCTCTCTACCTCCGTATTTAACCCCACAGATATAAAAGATGAAATCAACCCTCTACCTCCAGCATCCTGAGGAGGTTAACGCTCCTTTAAACTGGATGATGGAGGCATCAGAACGAACTCAGGAGGTGATCACAGACAGTTTAAAGGCTGCGTGTTGGTTTCTGGGTAGAACCTCACCTATCTTTTTGGGCGGCTCCTGCAGATCTGGGGCTGAAGCTGAACTTCTGCCGCTGCTGGGACCGAGCCACAGGAAGCACAGAGCTGTCAGTGTCAGGGTGTGAAGACTCATAGTAGACATCTAGAGCTCTGCACCGAGGAACATCTGTGCGGGAAGGAAACAAACACAAGTTCAGGTGATTAGTTCCCATCAGTCTCGGTCAAAGGTCACAGGAGTTCAGGCTCGAGCAGCGAATAACAAGGGGAAATATAACACTATCGTAAAGCTCATTTCCAGCAGTGATCACGTCTGTTTACTGGTTTTAACTTTAAATAAAATTCAAACATTCAATGACACAGAGTGAACTCACTGTTTCAAAAGTGACTGTGGTTGATCCAGAAGTGAAATTCACACACGTCTCTTCACCGCTACTGTTGAGTTAAAGTTTAAAGCTCAATAAAAACTCTTCCTCTCTTTTATTAAAGTCTGGACGAACAGAGCAGAAGTAGAAATAACTCACTGAACTGGTTTCACGCTTGATTCATGCCGGAGCTCCGTGAACAGCCACAAATATTGAGACACACTTCCGGCTACGCTGAAGTGCGCGTTTCACAATAAAAGCATCAAAATCCATTTGAGATTATAATTGAATAATTCCTTGAACACGCGTAATCCTCAGATTGCAGTTTACAAACAAAAGTGACAAGAGGACAGGGAAAAAATATGCCCCAGGTTTGTTATCCTTATAATAATAACATGTAATTAATAACATAAAAGTCTGGCACTATTTAATGACTCCTTTTACTTTAAATATTTTAGCAACAATTTACTGTTCATACTTTTGCCAGTTTTGATTAATTTAAGACTATGGTGTTTCCATTTTTAGAGGATCTGAACATTTCTTCCACTACTGTTTATAGATTATAACCCTTTTTTAAATATCCCCTTTAAATCAAGATCTCGTGGGACTTATTTTGAAGCCCGACTAACCAAACCGGAAATAGTTATTTTTCTCCCTAAAACCGGTTGCGGAAGTAAAGCGGAAGTGACGCCATCCTCTCTCATCTTGAAGCATGCTTGAATGGAGGTGACCTTAGTTATTATCAAACAGTAACGTGGAGTGTTGACGGCTTCCGGCGGGTTCATCTCGGTAGTTTGGTGTAGATGCTGCAAGAGCTGAAATTTTCCTGAAGCAGGACGAGCAAACATGGCGGAAGGGCATCAGACACGCGTGCAGAATGTGGTGGAGGAGATGGTCCAAAGCCTGGAGAGAGACAACATCCGGAAAATGCAGGTCGGTGTGTGCAAGCATGAAGAAGAGTGTGTGTGTGTGTGTGTGTGTGTGTGTGCGTGCGAGCGAGCGAGCGAGCGAGCGAGAGAGAGAGAGTCCTCCGTGTCCCTCACCTGTCACCTCCCACCCCCCCTGCAGGGTCGCATGTTCCTGTGCAGCGCAGACTGCTGTGACCGCTCCACAGACTCCATGTCCCAGGTGCATCAGTGCATCGACAAGTGTCACACGCCGCTGGCCAGAGCTCAGGGTCTGGTCACCTCAGAGCTGGAGAAGTTCCAGGTGAGAAGTCCCCCCCCCTCTGAGACAACACACTACACGGTCAGGCCATATGTGAGACAGACCAGGAACAGTGGTGCACCATCAGGTTTCAGCTCTGACTAGTTGTTACAATGAAAACAATAAGAGTGATAACTATGGACGTAAAGATGTTATTAATGATAGCAGCAACAATTCATATTATTGTCTGAATCCTGCAGCTCTGGAGTCAGAGAAACCTGCAAAGAGAAAACACAAAGGCATCAAGTTGGATACAGCTGCATTGACATTGCACACATGAGATCATGTCTGAGTACAGAGGCTGAAACTGGACGACGAATAAGAAAAGAGCACTGCTTTTACTGTTCTGTCTAATGTTATGTTTTACTTTGAAACCTGTTAGTTTCTTTACTTGCAGATATTTATTATTATTACATCTTGTAGTCATAGAGAAAAAAGAGGGGGCGAGTTTTCGTAGATGCCAAGAGAGAAAAAGAAAGAAACCAACGCAACAATAAAGTTTTTCGAAACTGTACAAATGTAGAACTCCCACATAAAAATCCATATCATCACCTCGACCTTTTTCATTATGCATTTATAAAAAGAAATGAATATACAGGCCTCACTTGGAGAAATCATTTTCCATCATGTCAAAAAAAAGAATTGAACGTTATTGTGTCTTAGAATAAAAGGTTATGGAGAGAATACAAATTAGTTTTAGCCTCTTAAACGTGATCACTAGCAGTTTAAGCTAATTCTAAACCATGTTTTATCTTGTCTTTGCCCTCCCCCCCTCAGGATCGACTGACCAGATGCACGATGCACTGTAACGATAAGGCCAAGGATCTGTTCGACTCCGGCGCCAAGGACACGGCGGTTCGATCTCTGATGGACCGCTGCGTGGGCAGTTGTGTGGAAGACCATCTTAGCCTCATCCCCAGCATGACCCGTAGAATCAAAGAGAATCTGGAGTCTTTAGAGCAGTGATGAGCGGAGGTCACATCCTGGACGGACGGACGGACGGACACACACACACACACACACACACACACACACACACACACACACACACACACACACACACACACACACACACACACACACACACACACACACACAGTAGCGCAGGGTCAGTCGCCTCAGCCAGTTTGACCTGTCAGAGTTTTGGTCGTATGCAGATTTAAAACAGAGGTTTATTAATGTGCTCTGTGGGGTTTAAAAACAGAAGCCACCCTGGAGACTGGGCGCTGAACATTTTTATCATGTTAGAATTTGAGAGAAATAAATCCTGTGATAAATGTGTGTGATATCAAGAATTCAGCTCGCAAATGCTTGAAGTGTGTTCTTTTAAGAATTGGTTTACAGCCATATTTAATCTCTGAAGTTACCACCATGAGCCTCCTCATCCTTTGCTCATTTTGTTTGATTTTTTTTATTGTGACATGTTCTGTGATTGTCTCATCTCCTCTGGTGAGATGTGTTCATATGACCTAATTAAAAGTACTGTAGATGTCACTGTTTTATGATTGCATTACTTCCATATCAACAACACAAGCTCTAGCAATGAGTAACACCAGTTTTACGTTTGTTACTTGTATCTTGACAGCAAAATCTTCAAAGTGATGTAGAAATGATGGCACAGGAAAGGCCACACTCGGGTGACTGCAGGAGGAAGCTGAGAGCTCTGTCATCTCACGACCTGTCGAGTTGATACAAATCCAAACCACTGCCAATGCTCATTTAGAAAAAGTTTTTACTTCACATTAATTGATGCAGGGTGTCTGCTGACATCAGCAACACAGAACATAATACATCAAGCCTGTGAGTAAGAGTCAGCAGATGATACAAAGGAAATTATACACTTCAGTAATGAGGGAACGATGGCATAGTTTTATTACCGGTTAAAAAGAGCAGGTAACATGTGTTTTTGATCATCTCTGATAGAAAATTGTTATTATAGGCCCCAGATCAACAGGTGAGAGACTTCAGAGGCTCAAGTCTTGGATAACAACAGTCCTCTCGAATACCACGTAGAAAGTTAGAAAGTCTTTAGCAGCCAGGAACTGTTTAACATAACATTTAGTGAAGGAAATGACTGGAGCTCTGGATTCTGGAGAGGGGCCAACTGAAAACCACATTGGTACCACCTACACACTGATCTTTGAGCCACGCTGACAGGAGGGTGCTGTAAAACAGAGTCTAATCAGATTTCTCTTTGGGCTTCTTGCATAACTGTCTGGCAGGAAAAAGGATTTGATTGCTAATCATCAAATCTACACTTTGTTTTTATCAAAATCAAGAGAATTAACTTTTGTTGCAGATGAAAAAGGTCAACTTCATTAGCGAAAACAAAATCATAAATGCAAACTTAACTTTGTAAAAAAACGTGATAGCACCACAGCCCATGTCAACGGGCAGCTTTATTGGAAGTTCAATATTGTGTACATGATTTACTTAAAAAAAAAAAAGCCATACAAATGAAGTAAAAAATAAATAAATGCCAAATAAAAACAGTTTGACCTGATGACAGATGAAGCTATACAGGTGAGTTACATGACAATGTATTGGCTGTACATAATTTACACGTCTGAAAAACCCCCACATGTATTTCTTCTCAAAGCAACATGAGGTAAAAGATTTCCAAAATCGTCAAACAAACCGTGACATTTTCAACAACTTAACTGCAATGGTTCTTAGTGTGGTGAGGGGAGCAGCAGAAAAAGTCTGCTCACACCTTCCTGTACAAGACAATACAGAGTGTATCCCATGAAATGAAGAGCGAGTGCACTGCAGAGGTTGATGCTGCAGAAAGTCTGAAGTGAATATCTAAGCAGCAGGACATCAGGGAGCTGGTGTTTTAACTGTAAACTGTGACAACGATACATGAAGACTCCTGAAGCCTCTTGTCTCATGATGAAAGATTATTGAAGTCTGGACTTTTATACGCTTAATCATAAAGTCAGGTCCTTCAGGGGTCAGCGAAGCCACTTCCTCCACTTTACTGAGGAGGTAGTGAACTTTCTGACCTGAAAGAGCTTGAACAGAAGTTGTTGTTGTTGGTGAAGAATAATAACATTAGCAGACAAACCCACATTAAGACTAGGAGCGTGCTCACGTCAGGTACATCCGTCCTGAGAGATCCAATCACAAGTGGACAGCGTTGGGTTCATCTGTTCACATCTGACATTAAAATGTGACGTGGATATGTCTCCATCCTGTGACCACTTGTGATTGGATCACTCTGGTGGGATGACCAGACCTTAACCAATGAAAACAGTAGAGTTCACAAGTTGAAACAGGCTGATCCTGTGCTTGTTCCACATAAAGCAGTAGGATATCAGTTTTTTGTCATCAGCTGCTGGTGTGAAACGTTTAATCTAACAGCAAAGGTGCTAAAATTAAGAGTCGGCAATGTGTGAGGCTGCAGGTCTGACTGACGTTGTCTTGCTGCACTGAGCCAAAAATTCAAGTCAATACAAGAATCAAATTAGGAACAGAATTGAAAAACGTGTCGACCCACTTCAAAAACAGTGCTGGTGGAGTTTCTAACACACCCATAAGTGGACCACACCTCTGTGCACACCCCGAGTTAAATGTACATATGATCAGAGGAACAATAGACTGGAAACTTCCCATATAAGTGAGTGCAGCAACTGCTCTTCTAAAACGATTACACATTTTTAAAGCTCATATTGATCTTACTGATACAGTTATCAGGTTTTCTGAGGTGTTGACCTCTGAGCGATGGACAATTTATGACAATCTGGTGTGTTTTCTTTCACCGTGAGTCACGTGTGTTTACATTTGGACATTTTCTTTTTTCCATTAGTGGACCTGAATTCCAGTTGACCTCATGCACGTCCCTAAGTCTGAGGTTTGCTCTGCAGCGTGATGAGGCTTTTATAAATGTTCAGTATCAGCCTCATACTTCCGAGAATGATAATTTTCCCACAATTATCGATAAAAAAAACAATTCCACGCTGGTTTCAATAATACTGTGAGGCGAGACTCTTCCAGGGTCGTCACAAACACCAGATCTAAACAACATGAAGTCCAAAGCAAAGTTTGATCATCTCAAGATAAATGGAGGTTTTCCATTCTGATGAAAGGCCTGACATCTCCATTCAGACAGTTCGTAACAAACATTCGAGGAGAAGTGAAGCTGCTCTGAAGGCCGAGCGTGGCCTGATCCCTCCTGGCCACTGTGATGTGTCTCGGTCACACAGTAAACTCAGAATGTGCCAAAACACTAAATACATAGACACAAAACATTTTCCAATCACACCTCACTGAGGTACAGAGCATGCAGACGATATGTCCCATGTAGAAAAGGGTGTTAAAGATGGTGGTGGATTGTACATACAAGCTTGTGTCAGTGTCTCGGCTTCACCGTGAAGAATGGCAGTGGGGGGACTAGCATCAAGACACACAGCGAGCAGTGCTGTCTTGCTCTGAGGAATCTAGACGGTTGTCCAAGTGTGGCGACGTATACAGGAAGTTGCAGCACACGTAGAGGGGGAATGATAACAAGCGGCTGTCCAGGTTCATCACCACGTACTCCTAAAGGGATCGAAGGGAACAGGAGAATATTAAGAAAGCCTCTAATGTAATGCTGTGACAGCTGAGCCATTTACATCTGCAGCCATGTATTCACTGACCTGGTCTTTCTCCAGGGTGAGGAGCTGGTAACCCGTCGAGCGACTGCAGACCAGCTTTCCTCGGCTGTCAAAGGAGGCGAGACGCAACCTGCACACATAGAGATTATATAGTAGAAATAGTTGGACATTTTAGTTTGATGTCAAAGGCTTGTTCACAATATGCACTCTTAGGATTCAGAGAATGTTTGAAGTTTGACTGCACAGCTGACCTGTATGCCAAATGCCTCCGAGGTTGCAGGCTCACAGCGCCCCCACATGGCTGACTCAGGGTATTTCTTTTGAAGACTATGAAGCGGTTTGTGTAGGTCACCAACAAGTCAAAGCCAAAGTTAAAGCCTGTCCACCGCCAGCAGTACTGAGGAAAAGGAAAAAAACATCACAGTAAACCTGTAACTGTAAAGGAGCCTCGGGTTAGTGTAACAGTGAGAAGACTCACATCTCCATCTTTGGTCAGCTTCCTTCCACACCTCATACTGCTCAGCTCAAACTCCTCTCTATTGGCTTCCTGGGGACTAGAGACAGATGGATTCCGCTGTCATCACAACTTTCAAACAATATTTTATTTACCTACAGTTATTGTGATCATATTATGATAACACTCAGTCTTAGGCACTCACCCGTTGTCATTGTCAAACTCTGTCCGGAGCATTGCAAACCACTGGTTTTTGTAAACCGATGTTAGCCAATCTACAATATTAAATATGACAAGAACAAATGTGCAGTGCATCAAACACATGGAGCAGGCTCTTCCTAAAAATATAGATTACATTGTTTACTGCTGCTGATTTATATCTAGTTGTTACATTTAAGTCTGTGTAATTCTTAATGCTGCTGACCATGACATGAGACAACTTAAGCAACTAAATCAAACATGGAAACAGAATACTGGCCGTATAACAGGCATATTTTATCCAGAATGAGTAACATGAGAGTCCATGAAAACTAAATTTAACCATTAAAAAACTTAAATAAAATATTTTACTGTATTAAAAATTGCTTCACTACTTTGATACCAGGTAATGAAATTAAAGACCTAAAGACGCACATCACAAGAAAGCAATGTCAGAAAGAACCAAATCTTACCAGGGGGCAAAATATTATCTCTCTCAAGGATGCGTGCAGATGCCAAATCGTTGATGATGTACTGGAGACGAACGTATTTGAACACCGAACAAAAAGGTGCACCGTCGTCTGTGTTCAAGAAGGGCTCCCTCTCACACAGGTCTGTAGAGCAAGGTTAAGAGAAAACAGAGTCAAACATCTGTGTGTGGTTCATTAACAGCAAAAAGGAGATTTAACATGGAGATACTATTTCATAAGATGCAGGTTTAGAAGTACCAGTCCTGCGCTTGCACAACCAGGCATCAGCATCAGCCAGAAGCTGCTTGATGGGACCGTCCCACGATGGATTGAGTTGCAGAAACATCCACTTCAGAGAGAGAGAGAGAAAATGATTAAAAAACGAGTCTAATAAAATGAAAATAAAAATATGTTGAGTGAAAAGTACATAACATTTCATCGTACCTTTTTCAGAGCAGTGTAAACATCCATCTCCACCTGCATTACAAACAGATCTGAGGACTGAATGAGCTGCTCCATCACCTCAGCTCTGAAATCACAGAGCAGATACAAATGTTATTATCGTCATATTATTACTCAACACAAAGTAGCAATTTTATTTAGCAGTGAAACAAATAAAAATGGTTTTAATGATTTATAGTGATGTAAATGTAGATTTCATGATCCTCAGAGGAGAAACCAAATCAGCACAGTCACAATTATATAATTTAAGAAAGGATGCAGACTAAACAATGATGTAAAAGTTAAAGAATCGTGAGCTAAGGACACAAACCCAAGTTCTTTCATCAGCTCCACATTTTGGTGGGTCATCAGGTTGTTCAGAAGCCACTCAAGACACCTACAGCACGAGATACAAAAACAAATACATCATAAAATAAAACAAACACACCTATTAATTAATAATCTAATTAGATGAAATAAAATCTGACTTTTTCATGACGGAATCCAAGCCGTAGATACTGGCACAAGCGTAGTAGCCACACACAGTCTTTGCACTGATGTTTTCCTTCATGGTTTCTCCACACTGCTGGATCAGGCCGTCCTGTGGACAACAACAAACCACGAGATTGGATTAAGATTCATTTCATATGACTCCATTTTTGGAAAAGCAAAACCGTGACTTTACATTTGCGACAATAACTGATTTCATTCAATTCACTGACCAGTTGTAGCATGCAAGCAGCGGCAAGAATACTGACGACTCTGCTGGGCTTGATCAGGACATCGTCCCGGTACAGGGATCCAAACACGACCTGTAGAGCTACACGCATGCAACAGTTAAGCTATCAGTAAATAATAGAAATGTTCGACTGTTGCTTTCTGTGACTAATGTGCTCTTACCTTCAGTGTCGATGTTCTGGTCCGGGATCTCCAAGCCGATTTCCATCATGTTTGACTCCTTCCAAGAGCCACTGAACATACTGGAAAAATATCCCGACTGCAAAATGCAAGAAAGACAAAGAACTAGTACAAAATGAATAAGATGACCCACATGAATGAAAACATCACTGACTCTCTCTGAGGTGTTTCGTGTCTTTATATTTTACCTGACACAGGTACACTTTGTGCAAGTTCCACTCCTGCCCCAGAGCACAGATGCGAATGTCGCTGTTTTCCCCGTTCAGGAACAGGGTTTGATAAATGTACCTCGATGTGCATTTCAGTTTCTTCCTGCTCAAGTTCGGAAAAAAACCCAACAAACAACAGAGGAGAGACAGAAGCGACGGTGAGAACAAACACTGATGACTGAAAGACATTTCACACCGAGCTGATCATTGGACTTGCCTGCGAGGTGTATCCAGTATGGCATCATCCTCCTCTTGTTCACTGTCACAGTCACACGGGGCATTTCTTTTCCTCTTCTTGCACTCACAGCTGCGCTTGCGGCTGGTGCTTGTGCCCTCTACAGCTTCCTCTGGCCCCTGAGAGGGCGACTGGAACTTGCTGCCCAGACTTCCCATCTCTACCCTTTCCACAAGACACGAAACAAACAAAACAACAGCTCAGCTGCACTGTATCATCACATGGCAATAGGTCTGTGTTAATCAATATGAAATCAATATCAAGAGAGCATACGCTGTCAGGGACTTTGGCTTTTGGAGTATTGCAATAGCTTGTGTTGGCGTTTTCTGTTGCTCCCACTGACAATGGATTTAATTCTTGTTGATTTATTTTTTTATTTATTGATAAAACAACAGTAAAACATATCAATAATTATTGCAGTATAATTATAATAAAGAGCAAAATAAAAATCTATTGTTTGTCCTTCTGTGCTCATAAAGAAGAGTTTAAACCCACAACATTAACTCAGAAGAAAAATATCCATCTTTAAATGTAAAATAAATGATAACGTGACATTTATGATAATTATCGATATCTACTGATATTTAATATTTGGCCTTATTGTCCATCCTTCTTTAAGTGAACACTGTAATTTTGCACATCCAAAGTGACACTAAAATCTAAATCTATGAATACAACAGAAAACAGCTGCAAATTCACTCATTAGTAAAACTGGAAAAAGGAAACTTTTGGTATTTCAGAATAGTTATTGAAGTCACTTATTAATGGACTAATTGATAAATCATTTCAGCTTATTATTCTCTCTTAACGCTGCATTCAAATGTGGAGATCTACTTAAATTGACTTCTTTCACTGTCTTGTGAAATTTAGAGATGTACAAGGCAGAATATTAGTTCTTTAGATGTTTGTTCAAAACTTATATATTTAATTGAGTTAATAAAGGCGTTGCCACCACTACAGAACTCTTCCTCAACAATAACACTGTGTAGTAGAATACTGAAGAAAAGAAGACGAAGGATCAGAACTTGTTGTTGTTGTATCATCTGACTTCTTGACTGAGAGAGAAGTCACGTGTGCTCACAGGAGACTCGACATTTGTGTTTACTTGACTGTGCGAGTTTGGGGAATGAAAAACAAAACAAAACGGACTTTGATTAGCTTCCCTTGACAATAACAAGAGTCTGATGGAAGAGCCCCCCTCCTCCAGGCTCTTCCAAACACATGGACAGAGTGTCACACCAAAACAACACCCACCTGGGGATCAGCTCCGGGCAGACGGAGGCAGCGGAACCGGGTTAATTCAACGGTAAACACCGGCTGACGATCCCCCGGTCGCACCGGCTGTCACACACCGACGCGCCAGCTGAGGAGGAGCCAACCTCAGTTAGCCCCAGAGCTAGCCCCAGAGCTAGACGCAGAGCTAGCTTAGCTTCCCCAGAGGAAGACGTCTGAGAAGAGGAGCAGTGTTTCTCCTGACGATCAGCTCCTCCGCACGGAAACTCCTCCTCGGTTCAGTCACATGTTTCTGAATCGGAGGTGCAGTAAACACAGAGAACACAACAGATGATGTGTGGCTGCCTGTCTGTGCTTTTGTTGTTCTTCTTCTTCTCGAGAGGGAGTTGTGAGTAGCGTGTCTACGTCAAGGGCTGCTCTGCTCACTGACGCCCCCTACTGTGTCACCACCGCGTTGATCTTCTTCTTCCTCTTCTTTCCGGCAGACTAGGTACTATTTAGTGCATTGCTGCCTCCCACCGGTAGGGAATTATCAATGCAGTTTATGCCCTCAGTTTATATCTTGCGATATAACCACCGCTTTGTTTTTCAGTGTAATATCTTATAAAGCTTATAACACACACACACACACACACACACACACACACACACACACACACACACACACACACATTTATAAATCATTAGCAGCATTTTGCTCATTTAAACCAAATCTTATGTCCCTTCATCAAAACTCTAACAACCCTTAGGACAATTTGATTCTTGGATATTTTGAGCGATATATTTAAAAATATTTCAATTAATTTAAATATATAAGACTGACAAGCATTTAGACCCTTTGTTTTGAAACTCAGATTTGAGCTCAGAAAAAAAATGTTATCAAGATGAACATTTTTGTCGGTATCGATAATTATCACAATAAATGTAAATTTTTTGGACTTTGGTGTATATAGAAAATATGAAATTTGAAGACATAACTGTCTGATTGAAATCTGCACTTTAGTTTTTTATTTAAATTTTTCTCCATGATTCTTAAATGAAAGAAGTTTGGAACAACCAGGGCAAACTAAACAACCAGAGAAGAAGGCTCATTGTAACAGAGGTGACCAGGAACCTAATGGTAACTCTGGCTGAGCACCAGATGTCCTGTGTGAAGATGAAAGAAACTTCCGGAGGTTAATGAAAAGTAATGAAAAGCTTGAGTGTGCACACCTGGTTGTCTCCGGGTCAACCAGTTCACTGAAGTCTTTCATGTCGCTCCAGTTCAGACCACTACAAAACATCTCACACCCTTCACCACTCACACACAATTTTAAATAATCCAAATCGGTGCACCAAGACCTCACTGAGTGGAGCCCATTAACCTCTGAGTTGGATAAAGTGTTTAGTCTGCAGCCATCTGCAATGACCTAAACATATAATACCACCAGCTACTACAGACAATACAACTTTTAAACCCCCGAAGAAAGAGCCAAAACCTTCACCTAATGTTTTTAGTTACATTGTGCAGTGTCATGTACATTATATATGTATGATGTAAATGTATATTTATATATATACATGCAATACATATAGGAACTTTTAGGTATTAAAATACTGTCAAATTATAATAATTTTGTATTTATCCTATCTGAATTTATTTATTCTCTTTTCCCTCTTTTATTTTAGAACTAAATATTTGGTATTGTTTTGTTTAATTGCATTTTTAGCCTTTATTAGTATTTGAGTATTAGTATCTGAATATCCATTTAAGTTTGTTAAATCCTAAATGTTAAACATAAATAAAATATGAATTATTAACACTTCCCAAAACAAAACACTGGCCAAATGGTGAAATAAATATGACAAAGATTTATTTGCTTTCCATATTTATTATTTGGTTCATTATTTATAAACAGCTGCAGCCGGATGTGACGTATGAGGTGCTCCCTGTGGTGGGTGGGACTATAGCAGGAACCAGCCAATAAACCGCGAGCACTTCTTTCACAACATTCCAATCCCTCCCACTCCTCTTCCTCCTCCTCTTCCTCCAGTGACCAGTGTCTATGCGTGTATGTGCGCGTGCGTGTGCGTGACAGTGACACGTACCTGGGTCTCTCAGTTACTAGACCGGGCAGGAGACCTCCACCTCGGGCAGGCTGAGCAGAGAGATCGCCCCTCTGCGTGCTGACATCCGGAGCATTTGGCAGCAATGGAGACGAGGGAAGCAGCCGCAGGTGAGGCTGGAGTCTGTGTTGTGGTTCAGTCAATGTAATAACCAGTTAGACCTGCATATAACCCGGGATAAGCTGCTGAATAAATGGTAGCAGTGTGTGGTGTGAAAACATGGCTGAATGTTGCAGTTTTCAGACCTTCTGCATAAATCACATTGGATTTAGAAAACATCTGACTCTTTGACTCTTTACTGTCTTATTCAAACTCTAGGTGCTCTTGTGAGCAGCGATGGGGAGGAACAGGCTGCAAAGAATGAGGCAGCTCCTGAAAACGACCCCGAACCACCCACCAAAAGCAAGATGGAGCAGATCTTTGGGTTCAAGAAGGAGGACCTGACCTCCTGGCAGAGCCTGGTGACCCTGCTGAGCCGACCCACTGACCCAGCATCCCTCGGCATCTTCCGCTGCTTGTTTGGTGAGTTCAGATCAAATCAAGTTATAGCCCATATTCCCAAAATGTCGATGGCACTCCCTGAGATTTAGAAATTGTCACAAAATATTAGAAAATAAATGGAGGATAGTGTAAGGTATTTATAAAACATAATTATATATGTGCATATATAAAAACAAGGCCTTATTATTTCAGTCTGCAAATAAACAATAACAATGTTGAGTGATTGCATGATGGTCACGTGTCTTTCATGCAGGTTTGCTGATGCTCATCGACATCACTCAGGAACGTGGCCTCAGTCACCTGGACTATAAATACCTGGACGGGGCCCCCGTGTGCCGCTTCCCCCTCTTCAACTTTCTACACCCCCTCCCACTGGACTGGATGTACCTGGTGTACGTGGTGATGTTCCTCGGTGGGTCACACACACTCCTCCATCTTGTTTTAAATCACACGTCCAACAGATTAGACTCTGAAAGGTTGTTTACGGAGTTGTGGTGAAGAAAGCTGTCCCCCTTCTCTTTGGAGTTTTTCGCTGATGCAGTCGTTTCACAGGAGACAGTCTCTGTGGGGCGGCTGCCTATGGTGAGGATTAAAGTGCAACACTCCAGATGGGAAATTCTCCACTTTTATTTTCCCCCCAAGGCGACAACATTACCGCAAGATTGTGACAACAAATTGAGTTGTTTATGCAAGAAGGAAAACAGGAAGACAATGATAATCAAAGTAGAACAATGCTGATGAATCACCAAGGACACAAATCAAATACTTTAAGATGTGGACACACAAGTTTGGGAGTTTGTAGAAAAACATTTATGTGGTAGCAGTCAGCTTGATTTCACCACAGGGAAGAAATCCATAAACTTTTGGTGGATTTCTCACATTCCTGACATACTACAACCTCCAATAAAACCTTGTAACTGGTACTTTAACATAGAGCTCCAATCACATATTATGTATTATATAATCTGTTAATTGTATGTCCATAAAAACATAAATAAACATTTTGTGGCAAACTAATTCAACGTAAAAAATATATTTTGGAGTTTTAAATAACTTTGTGCAACTTTCTAGATTGTTTTCGACATTTAAAGGGGCATTTCCCACAAATCTGCACTTCCTTAAAGTTGAGTAAAGATCGTCAAATTAAAACCAGGCCTGTGAGATCAAACTCCTAGATTTCCCATAATGCAACTCAGTGACGACTTTCATCAGACACTCCCTATCGTCCTCTCTGAACCTCCTGATCTTCAGATTTCCATCGGAGACACAGAGGACATTATATTACAGTTTTCACCAACTCACCGTGACTCCTCATGAACTAGTTAACAGGCATTACTATGTAAAAATCGATCAATCAATATTAATATCTGTTGCTATTAGTATCGTAACTTTAGTTGTGTGTCTATGTTTCTAAACGAAGGCGCCCTGGGCATCATGCTCGGCTGTCTCTACCGTCTCTCCTGCCTGATGTTCATCTCAACCTACTGGTACGTCTTCTTCCTGGACAAAACCACCTGGAACAATCACTCGTACCTTTACGGCCTCATCGGGTTTCAGCTCACGCTCATGGACGCAAACCGATACTGGTGAGATGACGTTTGTTGTGTTTCTGTGTTTCTGTCCCCGTGTGTGTGTGATCCTAACAGAGGGAGATGTTTAAAAACCTGTGTGTATTTGTAGGTCAATCGATGGATTGCTGAGACCTTCTATAAGAAACAGGCACGTGCCTCTGTGGAATTACACTTTGTTGAGGACACAGGTTTGTACATCAGTGCATTTAAAAAATGTTTAACTTGAATTATTCATGAAAACAGTACAGGCATTAAATGTTTTTTTCTTTTTTTTAAGATATTTTTTGTTTACTTCATCGCTGGAATCAAGAAATTGGATGCTGATTGGGTGGAGGGATACTCCATGTCCTACCTGGCACATCACTGGCTTTTTGATCCGTTCAAGTAGGTTTCATGAAGCAGCTCAGTCTGCAGTTACTTCAGCTTTTAATTGACTTATGTTGGAACCTCAGTGCTCCCACTCTGATCTCGCTGTACCAAACATTATTTCTCCAGAGTGATTCTTCCTGTGGAGTTAGTGAGTCTGCTGGTGGTGCACGGAGGCGGCCTCTTTCTGGATCTGACCGCCGGCTACCTGCTGTTTTTTGACGCCACAAGACCGTACGCCATTACATTCGTCTCCTACTTCCACTGTATGAACTCTCAGCTCTTCAGCATCGGTAAGTCTGTGGCCTCACTTCACCCAAAACATGTGAATATTTCAAATTCTGCCCCTTTTCGACGTACTGTTTTGTATCTTCGTCCTCAGGGATGTTTCCCTTCACAATGCTGGCCACCAGTCCTCTCTTCTGCTATGCCGACTGGCCCAGAAGATTCTTCTCCCACTTCCCGGCGTTCCTCAGGGGGGTGTTGCCATTCACCTCGCCGGATCCTCAGCCCAGCCCCTCCTGCGTTTACCATGAGATCCAGAGCATCAGTGCTGAACGCCAGGCGACCCCACCTGTTGCCAAACCTTCCAAACTGAGATTTAAGCACAAGCTGGCAGCCATATTTACAATTATCTACATCATTGAACAGTTATTCCTGCCTTACTCCCACTTCATCACAAAGGTAAATCAGCCTCTTATGATGTTTTTTTTAGCCTAAGGGAGCCTGTTATTGTTTCATGAATTGCATTACAGTACATTTAGCTATTGCCTAACCTACCTACTGCCTAAAAGGACCTAACTTTCTTATCAGCTAAAGCCTCCTGAACACTCTGTGAGTCACCAGACTGAGAGTTGCTCAATCAGAGTCAACATTCTTTGGTCTACAGCAAACAGCAGCTCACAGTAGAAAAGTGAAAGCACTAAAACAGCACTTATTGGTAATTTGTATCTGTTATTTTAAAATCTTGGTCAGATTTAATTAAAAAAACAGGTGAAACTGCTCAATATCTTTCTTATTAATATGAAATAATCCCGAACCATTCATTCTTCCAGGGTTACAACAACTGGACCAATGGCTTGTACGGCTACTCGTGGGACATGATGGTTCACTCCCGCAGTCACCAGCACGTTAAGATCACATACAGAGATGCAAAGACTGGAGACGTCGGATATCTGAACCCAGGGGTAAGTTTCAGGGGAAAACACCAGCAAAAGAAGATGGTATAGAGCTTTAGATTAACTCATTCATCTTCTCTCAACAAAATATATCAGTCATTAACATTTAAAAACATTATCAGTTTGAAATGACTTAGCAGCAGGCTTGTATTTTTGAATTTTACTCATCACTTTTTGACTTCATTGAGAGATATATAGAGATTTTCCAGTCTTATCGACCACTCAAAGTGCTTTACAGTACAAGTCACTTTCACCCATTCACACACGTTCACCCTGCACTTCTATATAACAGTGCACCATTCATACACTCTCGGCACAAGGACACCTCAGAATGTAGGCTGGAGGAGCCGGGGATTGAACCACCCACCTTCTGGGTAGTGGTCGACCCACTCTACCTCCAGCGGCCCCAGTAACAGTCACATCGTCTGTGTTCTCCAGGTTTTCACACAAAGCCGGCGGTGGAAGGACCATGGAGACATGCTGAAGCAGTACGCCACGTGCCTCAGTCACAATCTGCCTCGCTACAATATCTCTGATCCAGAAATCTACTTTGACATCTGGGTGTCCATCAACGAACGCTTCCAGCAAAGGTACAGGAGCTTTTCTGCTTGAGAGAAAAATATGATTAATGAGGAATAACTACTTGTGTGTGTGATACCAATGAGCTCTGGACTCTTCTCTCAGGATATTTGATCCCCGTGTGGACATTGTGAAGGCTGATTGGTCTCCTTTCCAGCCAAACCCGTGGCTGATGCCTCTGCTGGTGGATCTGTCTCCCTGGAGGACCAAGTTCCAGGAGATCGAGGGCAGTCTGGACAATCAGACTGAGATCGTCTTCATAGCCGATTTCCCAGGTCAAGAATTTGCCTCCTTGTTCTTTCTGTTCTGTTCTTTTCTGTTCTGAAAAGTGGAATTTGGCTTGTAGCTTGGTTTGAGTAGATGTATTTATTCTTGTTTGTGCTCACTGACATTATGTTATCGTGCAGGTCTCCACTTGGAAAACTTTGTGAGTGAAGATCTGGGAAACACCAGCATCCACGTGTTGCAGGGCACGGTGAACGTTGAGATTGTGGAGGAGAAAAGGAACATCAGTCTGCAGCCTGGCGAGCAGACAAAGGTACATCCACACAAACGCCATCATCACCAATAATATTACACTGTCTGACCTAAGCACTTTAAAGGTTTTACAGTCATGTGAATGTGTGTAGGTTCCTGCTGGAGCGTATCACAAGGTGCACACAGTGTCTGAAGACCCTTCCTGCTACATGTACGTCTACGTCAACACTACAGAGGCGGCGCTGCAGGAAAACTTCACCAAGCTGTTTGAGCTGCAGGAGCGTATTCGCAACGGGACAGGTGAAAACATCCTCAGGCAGTTAAAACCATAGGGGGATAGTCTCATACAAAATTAGGATCCATTGAAAATGTTTCGATTTTTCTACTTAAACTACATAAAATAATCCAAAAGATTGTGTTCAGGTCTGTCAACTTGCTCAAGAGCTCTAAAATCATCAGATACTCACTGGATCTTCATTCCACAGAAACCGAGCCTATTCCTCCCGAGCTGCAGCCTCTTATCTCTGCAGACGACCACGATATGTCGGAGGTCAACGCCACCGACCCGATCGTGCGGCTGTTCCTGAAAAGGCAGCGTCGCATGAAGGAGGTGAAGAAGCGCAGGGAAGCCGGCATGTTGGAGCGGCTGGAACGTTTTGCTGTGAAAAAGTACTACACCATACGAAGGGGGTGAGTGAGACGACGTCCAACCGCTAAATGAATCCCTGAATGAACTGCATCTCATTTACTGGGTCCTCTTCTCTTTAAGATTTTTGATGACGGCCATCGCTATGAGGAACCTGGCGGTGGGCCTGCCTCCTCTGGAACAGCTGACGAGAGAAGTTGCCTTCGCCAACATGAAAGAACCTCAGGCCGACTCCAACCAGGATGAACGACTCAAGGACGAAATTGGTCACGGAGAACTTTAAAGCTGCCGCTTTTACCACGGTTCCTCTGATGGATTGTGTGCAGGTGATCACACATTCCTAAGAAATGTGTGTGTTATTACTACTGGACTGTTACTATTTTGAGACTCTGCTGCCCAGGACGCAAAAGATTTTAAAATTTTCTATGCTTCTGTAATATTTGGAATTCCAGATCGTTTCCATTATTTTGTAAAAAAGCATTTGTCTACAAATCTGTAGTTTTGCTAAGGACACATTTCTTTTATAGCTGCCATAAAACCATGGTGACAGATGCTTTGCCTTGCAGGATTACATTTCGTTTTCTTGGTTTTTTTGTTTAGGTTTTATATGAATGCATAATGGCTGAATGACAAAAAGATATTTGACAGTATGTTGAGAATTATTTAAAATCAAAACTCTATGTCAGCAACAATCTCACGTTACATGATCTGCAGGGAGATCATACTTTTACCTACATTAATGCTGCTTTGCTTGGAATGAAGATGAAGAGCAGAGGAGGGAACCTGAAGGATGAATGGCTGTACACTTCAAAATGGACGGATTTTAAAGGACACGGATATGAACAGGAATCCAGTTGTCCGGCCAAATTATTTACACACTACATGTAAAGGTTCCACTTCTCGGAACGTTTAACCCTAGAATGTGATTTAAAAACTGAAACCAATTGTAAGCTTGTCAGTTGGCCGCCTTTTTATTCCCTTTTGAAATGAAAATCTTATCCTGATGTTATTTTCAATAAAAAAAAAAAAAAACTCAGCTGACAAAGGGTGTTTTGTGGAAATAATGAATTTTATTGGTGTCAGTCTTTTTAACATGTCGCCCATTTTAAAGTGCTACAGTTCAGTGTTCACTGTACGTCGTCACTATGGCACATTAATAATAATTTTCACAGAATCAGAGCAAACTTTACACAATATAAATACATATATCAGTCCACAACATGGATGTCTAGGAAACTGTTAGATTTGCTTAAACATAAAATCATGATCGGTTTAGTTGAGGTTAATAGTTCAAGATTCATTTCAGTTAAATATGCAGCTATCACTGTGCTGTAGTGGAGGTCCAGTCACATAAGAAAACACTGAAGGCTGGTCGGGCAAGGGCTCAGTCTGTGAAGTGACAACATGCGACATAATGCTTCACCACACACGTGTTCACAACAGGAGATGATCTGCAGGTTCATCATTTACAGGGAACAACATCAACTCTCAAGTGTATTGTTAGTTCATATTGCACAGTTTTTACTGGTTTCATTTTAAATCATCACACAAATCCCTTTACACAACGGGTGACTAATCACCACACTGAAAAACTGACCTTATATATTATGTATAAATTCAACATTCAATGCAAAATGACTGGTATTAGTGTTTGACACTGGCCTTTAGTAACTGTTTTCAGGAGACTTTTCCCTAATTGAAGCTGGTTTTCATGAAAATGTTCACATCTGCCAAATGTTTCATCGCTATTTTTCATCTTTCTGCCACTCTATTAAATCTACTGACTCGATTTCCATGAAACCAGGTTTTTCCCCCCCACTAACATGGTGAGATAGGATACACTCTCAGAGCACCCGTCCAGTTCTTCATAGTCCAAGTAGGAGGGAGGTTGTGTGTGGTGTGCAGCAGCAGTTCAAACCCTGTGATTAGTTCTTAAAGGCTGTTCTTAAAGGCTCATATCTCACTGCTTCTCTTCCTCATGTTTCATACACGTGGGCAGAGCCACAGCGGGAGAAAGATAAGCAAGCGAAGGAAGCACGGAGGCGTAACAAAGACACGGACGCCTCCCTAATCCTCTCATGAGTGTTTTGTCAACATCCACTTTCTACAACTCAAAAGACGCCCGTCTGAAGCTCAACGTGTCTTTCCTCTCTCGCAGGTTGTGCCACATATTTCTAATACATTTCACAGAGACTGGCTCTGAGCCCTGAACCTGGAGATGGTCACCGGATCAAAGTGGGCAGCTCGTCCAGCAGCTCCACAGAGTTCACTACCAACAGCTCTGTCAACACAGGCAATCTGATGGTACATAAAGGACGCCCGTATCTCTGCCACAGCCTCCGACTAAAGCTTGAATCATTCCCACACTGCTGTCATCAAAATCATCTCCCTGCACGACCTCAGCTGGCCCCGTTTGGCAGCTAAAAACAGATCCAAAAGTGACATCACTGGCAGAGATGAGGGGGAACCTCCCTGTGTGCAGGCCATGATCCAGCTCCACTCTACGGCCCTGTGCTTTAAACTGACCGGACAAAAAACGCTCCACTGTCTGTGGTAAATCTTCAGTTCTTCTGGTTCCCCAGAGACGGAGCTTAGTAACTTAACTCTCTAAAAAAAACTAAATAATTACAATTCTCCCTTACTTCAATCAACCTTTTAGTTATATTTCCATTTTTATCCTACATTTTTATTAAACTCTTTGCTTCCTTAAGAAAAAGATTATCAATTATAATGTATTAGTCTTAATCATTTCATTAATGATTAATGATCATTAATCATCTACTAATCTTCTTGATTATACCTTGTGCAAGCTTTTCCTAGTTATTTTGATTGTTAAGTCTCAAAATATATACAAATTAATCTGCCTTACTGATTAACACTTCTTTTTATAGCTGAAAAAAAATTGTTAACTTAAACTATTTTTCTAGGAAGAATCAGTCAAATTCATTGAAATACAGGTCAGTACTAGGATAACATATCATTTTTCTGTGTTGAAATGTGGTGCCAGTGATTTATTGAGAGGTTATGCCCCTTTTTAACGTCTGGAGTTTTTGTGACATGCTTTGGGAAATACAGATGAGGCTCAGTGCACCTTCCCATGTTACGTCCTCGATGATAGACACCGAAAATGGTGTGATAATGTGGAGCACCCGTTTGTGGGGATGCGTCGTCAGATTCGGATCTGGGACTCTACCTCGGCTGGAGATCTGGGTAGAAAACTCCATGTATCACACCTTCGATCACAACATTCGCAAATGCATCTGAAAGTGAAGAAGAAAAGAACGTTTTTAGATCTGTAGTTAATTTAGGATAAGATATTAAGATATTAGAATTACTGTGTTTTTAAAGAACCACTTTTATTACAGGGCACAGACTAAGCTTGAGCTCACCATGTGCAGATGGTAGCAGGTAGGGGTCTCTCAGAAACAACACGACCGGCTGATGGGACAGTTTACTGAAAAGAGTCAGAAAATGGGACGTGACCCAGTTGGTGAGCAGTTTCATGCAGCGTATAAATAAACAGTATGAAAACACAGGGGCTGTCACTGTCATGTAGGCTGAAGGTCACGTGCAGAGCAAATAATGACTGAGGTTTGCACCTGGTCAAAGTGCAAAATGAGAACCTGTCATACAGTAGTTCAGTTGATTAAAGAGGAAAACAAAGTGACTCACCTTGATTCCTCTGATTCTGTATCAAATGACCTAAAAGAGGGATAATAAAGGTTTAGACGTTCCGCCTTTCAGCAGCCTGGGAACAAATCAGTCGTTTACTTTATAGAAAAGCTACAGTTTCAACTCACCCGCAGCTCTCTGTTTTTGGCACTGAGGGATAGTGGCGGATATTCAGGAAATCCAGGAATATCTTTGGAATAACCTCATTTTCCATGATTATAGTCTGAAAAAACAGAGAAAACAAAACAAATTGCAACGTTTGGTGCATAACTGCACATCTGTTTCTTTGTTGGTTTGAACTCTTCGACAATATGTTTATACAGTTACTCTGGTTTAGACATAACTTGTATTTGGAAAGGCTGCATGCATGACTATTTGTTCTTCCTGTGGGGAAACAGTCCCAGCAGGCGGAGTGAAGGTATCACTGTACCTGCAGGTAAAGCTCCAGACCATGTCTCCTCTGCTCCAACACTTTGGGAACCCAGTTTCTAACATGTTTCGAAGGAATCTCAGGGGGTTTCATGCTCTTCTTCAGCTGGAGGGATAAAAAAAGCATAATTAAAACATGTAAATGTCACAGCAGATAGAATGTTAGCAGCTCCACGAAGCAGCATCGAGTTACTGAAGTTAGTTGGTGAGAAACTTTGGAGTCAAATTGTCTTTGGCTTCGCTACACAGCTTTAAAACAGTTAAGGACAACTGAAAATACAAGACGCTGACGACTAACAGCAAGTATCAACAAACAACATGGTTTGAAATGAATAAATACAATAAAACTGAATAAATAAAAAAAGGCACATAGGTGCTTTGAGTAATATAAGTGAATAGTAAAAAAAAATCTAATTATTTAAAGAAACACAAAAATACACATACACAAAACATACAAAATATAAAACTAGTAATTAGATGAAAAGAAGAAAAATGAACTGGAGAAAAAAAACGTTTATATATATATTTTTTTTCACTAAAGGCTTAGCAAATAGTAGAAATAATAGATAAAAGTCAAACTGATGATGCTAGAACCAAAACGGCGAAATGACATTCCACTGTGACTCATCTTATTATTCACCATTGTGCCCTTTTTCTACTGATATGACAAACTCTCTGAAAATCACTCATATGAAAAGGTTGTTTTGGTCAAACAAAACGTGGGCGACTGCACGGTTACAGGAAGAGGAACTCCTCTCTGAAGCTGCAGAACTACCAACTAATTTAAATGGTTCACATGGTTAACCACCACAACCACATCTGCTATTTATTGGTTGATGATATTTATTGTGCAGTTATTTATATAACTAGTGCTTCGATGAATTACTGTTTTAACTACTAATTAATGTATGTGTTGTTTTTTTACTACTAAATCAATTGTTTAGTCTCTAAATTATCCAACATTGAGGAGGAAACTCAAAGAGCCAAAGGTTTCATCTTCAAACTGAACAACAGCCAAAAGTCCAGAAAGATTGTTTTGAAATAATATGAGAAAAAACATCATATTGAAGATGATGGAATCTGCAAGTGATGGACATTTTCATTCGATAAACCATTTTATATTATAATTGACCGTTAATATTTCTAGTGGTTTGACCTGTTAGTATTTTCCCCTATTTAAAGGCTATAGACTTGAACTAATGAACAAAAGGAGCGATGCACCACTGAACTGAATCTCACCAGTTTATGCAAAGCGTGGAATTCGCTGTAGCGTTTCTCAACTGAGTGTTGTCTGCCGTTCATCAGCACGTCAATTCTAAAGACCTGAAAGACAGAAACAAATGAGTGAGTGCTACGTGTTCAGTGTCCGTTTGATTTATCTCCAGAGTTCCTCAGCCAGAAACGTCCCTCCCTGTCCACACAGCCAGTGTGTGAGTGACTTATCAGCTGACTGTGGAGCCGTTAGTTACTGTTGGTGTCAGCTAGTTACCGAGAGGAAACATCTGGCTGCTGGAGTGAAAAAAAAAAAAGAAAAAGATCTGTGAGAGTTACTGCTGACATCCCGAAACAGATCGTCTTCCACTTCCCTCACTTTACTGGACTGTTCCGGGAAAACGTAATTTCTTACTTCACTCACGTCGCTGTGTTTGCCTGCGTTGTGTAAAGAAGGAAATCGACTCTTAAATGACGGCAGTGACGTTCATGTAACTCTGTGCTGGTTACGTAAACACAAAGGACTGCGCCTTCCGAGACCGACAACAAGTCATAGTTATTAACAAATCCTGAAACGGCTCAAGAGCTGGAAATGAGATGACAGCACGTCGATAACATGACGACAAATGGGATGTGAAAAATGTCCAAAAGAGAACAAATAATGAAAACATTTCCTTTGTTCATAATGTTTGCTTCTTATCATTTCTGTATTTTATGAGCTTTTATATAATTTTATAGAAATTCTTCCCCCAAACTGAGCCACACTAATACACTGGTTTCTAATCTACGGGTCACAACCCATCTAAGGGTCCCATGATAATTCTGAGGGTCACACGATAAATAAAAGGCTAAAAATAAATCTGTTTATACATTCGACCTTTTCTTTCTTGTCGGGCCTAAATCTGATACACAGATAAACCTTCCTTATACTTAAAAACTCCCTAATGTCAGTCATAGCAGGCTGTAGAATCAGTTCTTAGGAAGACATTGAAGTTCAGGAAAAGTATTTATGATCATAGATGTTACTGTCATGTCTGTATGGAAAATATGAAGCTAAGACTAGCAGCTGGTTAGCTTATGAAGGGGAAAACAGCTGGCTCGAATTCAAAAGACAGAATTAGGCCACTGGGATGGAGTCGGTGCTCAGTATCAGCAGGTTTCATGAGTCGAAGTATAAAAAACTGGGACTGGTTGATGACAGAATGGAGCTTTAACAGAAATGGGTGTTCAAAGCATTAAAGCAAATGACACTGACCATTTCTACTTTTGATACGTCTTTAACGGTTTTATAGAAGCTCATACTAAATTGATTGGTTTAAACCTATAAGGTGACATTTAGAGGTTCACTAACAGCTAAAAGGAGAAGTTTCGAAGTTTCACAGTCATTCAATATAAGCACTGACACACTGAAAACCTTCCTCCATGCCGGATATTAGTTTATTTCCCCCTAGTAAAGTAATAGAGGATAACTTCTCTTATTTTGTGCAAATAAATGTAAGGAAGTTCACATTCAATATAAGTCAGTCAAATAAAGTGGATATCCTCCATTGGAAAAGTCTCTTCAGTATAAAACCCCCTCTGTGTGTTTCCCTGCTGAGCTGCAGTGACGGAGATACAACGAGAGAAATGTCCTCATATAAAACTGCTGCAGCTTCACATACACTTTTTACTTTATGTGTTGCACTGCTGCCACCATCACTTACTATAAAAAAAACCATAGGGAACCTTTTAGTGACGGAGGAAATGATCACAGCAAGAAAAACATGCGACTACCTTTCTTTAGATAGGTTTTTAAAAAGTGTGAACCTCTGCTTTAATACGAGCTGACTCCCCCAAAGTTCTTAAAGCAGGTTTAATTCATGTCAGACAACTGGAATCCTCTTAATCTGGATTCATAGAAAACAATGTAAACACAACTTTACAGTCAAGAATCTCTCGTATTGAATGTTTGAGCAATAGATCTGAACAGTGTCGTGTTTAAGAAGATGAACTCAGATGATCTGAAGCTTTAAATCCCCAGACACATGTTGTTGTTATATCACACACACACACCCACAGACAGACAGACAGACACAGACACACACCCCCACAGACAGACAGACAACACACAGACAGACGCAGACACACGCTGAGGTTATTGTGATGATCGGAGCTCACCGTGTATCCTCTCTCGATCGAGTTGTTTTCCGATCGAAACGACGGGATCGATACGTTCACCGGATGCATTTCGACTTGAAGACGCGTTAAATCTACTGAATAATGTTTAATCCTGTGTCACACACTCGCTCACACACACACACACACTGATAGAGACACACACCAACACACACACACTCCCTGCTGCTGCTGGGTTTCTCCAGTTTCTCTGACAGCCCGATAAAAATCACTGGATTTAAAAAGGATGAGAAAGTGTCAGTGCTGCCCCCTGGTGCAGAGGAGGACAGAGTTACAGACAGGGTAGTGACACTGCGGTTTATTTTTATCTTGTGAAACATAAAAGTGTCTGTTTGGAGTTAAAATGTTTAATGTTCAGTTGTTATTTAAGTTGAAATAAAGGAAAACTCACACAGATCAATAATTTTCCTCTTGATATTTCTCTTTTTTCTGTATAATTTAATTGCCATTAGAGCTAAAATGCCACAAATCTCTAAACATTGATGAATCCATTATATAATCAATTTTTAATCTGTTAAACTAAATGTGGTAACACTTAAAATCCCCCCATTTTGATTCATAAACCACATATATACAATATATTCTTATTATAAAGTATTTAAAAGCTAAGAGTTTATTGATGTAAAGTACTTGGCAATAATTATAATTTCTTCTATGATATATATATATATATATATATATATATCATATAACTCTCACATATATCATGGCACACCAGTCTCACAAGTCGTACATCTTCATCACAGTGAACTGCTCAATTACTGGAGAACTTCTTCAGCCAAAAAGGAAGAAAAGGAGAAAAACATCTGGCTCCAGGTTTTCTACTCTTTTACATTAGAATCTTTCAAAGGTCACCATTCCCAATCAGTCACTCTACAGTCTCCAATTATAATCATCTGATTGTGACGTGCCCTCACAATGTCAATAAAACTGAAAAGGTTAAGAACCAAATGAGAGAGAGGTCACAGCAAACTGATCAGTCCATAAAAAATGATACAATATCACAAAGTTTTATTCAAGTTTCATCAAAAGCTTTGGATTAAAGAGAAAGAGTTTCTTCCATTGCATATAAATATAACACATACATTTAGCTTTAAACAAGTGGTTCATTCAAAAAGTGTGATATAAACTGGCTTATGTGTGTGTTTGTCTATTTCGGCCTCTAAATTTCATGGATCTTATTCTAGAGGGGATATGAAAAGCAAGCATAAAGTAAAACGCAATACAGGTAAGAAAAATTTAAAAAGAATAAAAGTGAGAAATCATTATATTTTTCAGTAGCAGGAAAAAAAAAACTACACAAGCAGAGAGGAATTCAACATTATCTGCCACTATGACGTCAGATGACTTATTTTTTTTCTAAATTGGGATTATTTAAATTATAAAATGAATGCAAGTCTTTTTTATGTTTTTTTTTTTATATGCAGTCCTCTTCATTTTCATTTCTGTCTCAGCTGAGCTGCTGTGAATGACTGTCGACTTTTAATACCTGAAAGATAAAAAAATACAACAATAAGAATAAAAACACAATAAGGACATTAATAAAAATATTTGAGACGTGATACTTACCCTGACATCTGACAACCTGACACGTGGGCGTAGTTGCCAGTGTAGTGGATGTCACAGCGCACAATGTTGTTGCTGTAGTCTGATTCTGGGACGTGATAGGAGGGATTTACACTGACCTGTGGAGAACAACAACAACACACATAACATTTAATAATCAGTAACACAACAGTAACTCAAATGGGCAGGACTGCAACCTGGCACCAGAAAAAGTTTAACGGCAGAGTTTTAAGGTGTCTATGGAGGACGCTAAACGTCATCTGGTATTTCTGACAAACCTTGAGGATGTAGTTCCCAGGTTTCACATCTGTGATGTCGATCCACTGACAGTCGATGTCTGCGTTGTAGGTGTCATAACATCCTGGGCTCAGACCCTGCACATTAGACAGCATCAATATAAAACATTATATAGACTGTTTCATATGGATGTTTTGGATGTAAAGAAAAAAAGAAAAAAGTAAAGGAACATTTTTGCCAATCAAAACAGTGAAAAAAAAGAGCGGGATGAAAAAAGAGAACATGTGCAACACATTTGATCTCAGACGTTCAGGCAGGTGGGGCCATCTTACTCCAGAAACTGGAAATCATTAAATCACCATCACCACTGGCTCATGCAGAAAAGGAAATACTCGATCTGTGGGCTAAAAGACAGCTGCCTCAGGAAAAGTACACGTATTTATCTTAGGTTCTTTTTTGGGGGGGGGGGAATTTATGAACCACAAATCCTGTGACAAAGCCATTAAGTGAAAAACCAGTCAAGTGAAACTAAATTTACAGCTCTCTTTATGGTCGCAGGTGAACTGGACTTTGTTTTGCAACAGCTATGATTCACACTGGATTTTTATATAAGAGATTTCGACATGTCACAGTAGGAAAAACACAGATGTGAAGATAAAAATGAATAATGGCTGAATTCTGTTCAGCCACTTAAGTTGTCAAGCTGCTCAATATTGAATATTTGAACATATATGAACAGATACGCCTCTTGTCTCTTTGTGGTAATTTTTAAAACAGAAGGCTGTTCTGTTTTGAAAAGAAACATGCAGGTCTAAAATGCAGGAATAAAATTTGTGCTGCAGGAGTTATCTTGGACACCTGGGTATGTGCGGTGCAGGCATATCGCCTGTAGTATCCGTAGTCGCAGGACGTGTCCTCCAAGCAGAAGCTGGCCTTGTGGCCCTCAGCCACTGAGTGATGGCTGTTGGCGTCCAGCAGGTCGTAGTGGCTGAACTCATCCATGCTGTGGTAGTGCCTGTGGATCAGCAGCACAGTGTTTAACTCTTCTACTCATTGTCACTCTCGCATCTTTTTAGAACAACCAGACTCTGTTTGTCACCTCGAGACACCCGACAGGGATTGTTGGCTTCCAGTTATCATGACTAGAACAAAGACTGAATATAAAGATGGAGAACACTTCTTGACTTATTTCCGCTATCAGGAAATGAAGCCAAAACGTCTGGGATTCGAACGCTGCCATCTTGTGCATTTGGAGTCAGGGTCTGCACAGTAACGATCAGGGGATGGAGCCGTGGTAGTGTGACATGTACTTTTTTGCTCGGTCCATGCCCCATCTACTAACATGGAGGAATCAGGATTTATGACCTTTAGCCACCAGGGGGCGATTGAGATTCTTTGGGTTCACTTTTGGGGAGCTGTCATGTCGTCCAGCTGTATATACAGTCTGTGGACTAGAGACATCACAGGCGTTTATTTTATTTATCATTTACATGACTGCATATGGACCTAAATCTGGTTTCACTACATTATCTAGTTTTTTTAAATGAGCCTTAACAGTCTGGTTTTTAACTTCAGTTGACTTTCAAAACACTGACAGAATATCTATACCGCCTACATCAACAGTTGACGGGACTGCTGCCAAACACGATCCATCTTGGGGATTAGAACAGTCGGCTGCTTGTTTCACAACATAACTATGGACTGAGGTCGTCTCTGTGGAACCAAAGAAAAACTGGAGACTTTTCCAGAAGCGACCAAAATATCTCCGGTTTCCATTTTCGGCTCGTTCTCCTCGTCACCTGATTTTGTTTTACGACGTCTGGTTTTGCAGTTGTTAAAGAGCTGAATCCAAAGGTCGTGTGAAGGTCAGTGAAAACCCAAAGTAGGCTTTACTGGGTTTGTGAAAGTTGAAAATGACATCTTCCAAAGTTTAAAGACACAAATAAAACTTGTTGTTAAAATGTCAGCTCTGATATCAAAGATCTCCACAAGACAATAAAAACAGCCAAAGGTAACACAGCTGTGGCTCAACAGGGGGTGCCATTCCACAACTATACTGGAAAAGACCAATAGTGATGATGATGATGATTAAATAACTGTTCAGGTATTTATATTTGTAATGAATTGAACTGATGATTAAAACAAATATGTTAATTTAAATACGCATATATAGAGCTATCGAATTGAGGACTGTTTTTTATATTCATTCAACCTTTTGAACATATCATGTAGTGGCGAGCTGAGAAAACACTATCTGTAACCTACTATCTCATTTATGTCTGTAGAGCAGTAAAAGACAAATTAAAGAAAGAATTTGAAATCACAAGTTATCAATATTTTCTGTGGTTTACAGACATACACGGATTTTCTGTGAGAATGACCCAAAAATAAATTAACTTTGCATGTAAATCGTCTGAATCGTAGTTTTATTTTACATTTTTTCACTGTAGTTTTGTATTTAAACAATGAAACAATATGTTTTATAAGCTCATACCTGTTTTTGATATTACTTTGAGTGATAATCACTAAAGGCACCATTCTATAGGCACCGTGTGTCATTCATTCTCTTGTGTTTGGTTTCCTGGCGGCATCAGTCAAACTGAAATCAGACTTATGGCTGAGTTTGTGCTGAAAAAGCAAACATGTGCATTGACAGTTACAGGTGTTCAAAAAACAAAATAATACAGACAGGTGAGTGACGGGACTTCACACTCACTGGTGACAGCTGTGCCACTCCCAGGAGTAGCGAGGCCTGCTGGGGAGGAAGTCGGCCGTGCCCTGGTTCTTGACTCTCTGAGGGAACCTCAGCAGCATGCGGGTGTCATAGTCTCTGACATCGCCTCTGTAGGCCGAGCTGCAGGAACACACCAGAGAAAGATCACATTTGGACACAATGACATCACCAAGATGGGTTTTTTTTCATGCTGCATCTCCTCCCCTGCAGTGGAGCAGAGTCCTGTCTGTGTGTAAATAAATGATGGGTGGAAAAAAAGAAAAGTTTGGGTGCACATGGTTGTTTGGGTTTAGATTTCAATGTGTTTACTGTTCAGGCTTTCTCTTCTCCGGCAGGCTATCATTAAGCTTTTACACAAATCCACCACTCCACCCCTCTGCACCATCAGTGGCAGGATTCGGTTAATTCCACCTCCTCTCATGCTTCCACATGGGCAGTCCTCACCCACAGACACTTGAGGTGGTTGTTATGGCTCAAAGCTTTCTGAATCACACTCACACTTGGCTGCACACCCAACTTTTTTTTTTCTTTGTTCCTCCCCGTGGATTAAACCTGACAGCACGACGAGTCTATACCTTGACAAACAGTTCTCCTCAGCTGCACATCTCAGGTTATACATGGGGACTCTCTGGACATAGGCAGAGGCTTGGATATAGTACGGGTCAGGTACGAGATCAGGGAGACCTACAGCAACACAACAGGGATATGAGCATATAAAAGAATTAAACATCAATCAGCCAAATGACCTAACAAGCAAAAAACAGAGGGTAAATAGGTTATACACATGCAGAAGTTTCAAGGAGACAGATTAGTTGATTAAGTAACTGATTAATTGATTGATCAATCGATTAAAATCACTTTAGCCTCATTACCATCACTTTTAGAGTTCACATCTGTCTAATTACTGACTTGAATGCAGATTTCTCCACTCTTACCGTACTGATGGTTCCTTGTGCCATATCCAGGTCTCGATCTGGGCCTCGGTCTCTCGTACACGTCATAATGATTATAATATGGATTATCACTATCAGTGGACTTGTATGGGTCGTAGGGATCGTCACCGGCCATCATGTCTTCTCTCCTGGGCAGAGGTGGACTCACAGTGACCTTCTCCTGGGTCTCGTTTGCCCTGTTGCTCCCCTGCGTCCCCGTGCGCTCACCGGTCCGGTCATGGTGATGCTGGCGGTGCTCTCGCCCTCTCACCAGCGCAGTCACAAGGCTCTGCTGGATGGACGCTGCCGGGGGAGGAGGCTGCTGCTGCTGCTGCTGCTGCTGCTGCTGCTGCTGCTGAGCCGCCGGCTGGCTCTGGGTGTCCGGATGTCTCACGTCCCCATCACGGATGATGGTGACAGTTCTCTCCTGCACTTGCTCCTGTGGTGCGCCCCTCCGCCTCGGTGGCTGATACTCCGAGCCCTGGCTCAAAATGCTAAAAACCTGCCCGTTGTGGGACCACTGCAGCGTGTTCCGCAGAGCCGGTCTTTGGTTATTTCTTACTTGCGTCCCGGGATTTCTCTGAGACTGGGTAGCTTGCAGGATGAACACAAATAAATAGACGCACACATATGCGTAAAATGGCGCGCCAACTGTGCGTAATCCCATTCTGAACGCAGTTCAAGGAGGCTGGAGGTGACAAAGCGGATATTTCTAATGAGCAGGGGGTTTCCACTTGTCCTGCACTTAAATATCCCTCATGTCTATTTGAAGGACATCCAGTGAGCAGAGAGGAGACGCTAAGTTTCAGTGTATCCGTGTGAACTCATAACGCTCTGCTCCTGCAGATGCGCACAGAGAGATGATGATGGTGGTGAGGAGGAGGAGGAGTTCAGCATTTGGAGTTTCTGAATCTGCTATATAAGTCTGGTGCTGCTGCTCATGTAACCACTGGATACGTGATGTCTGGTCGGGCTCAGCCAAGTGTGTGTTTGATAACTGCTCTTTCTGACCCTAAAGAGTCTTTACTGTGCAACTCCTCTTCTTCATCCATTGCACATTTCACTCACAGTTTTATGAAGAACAGTCAGACACAGGCAAACTTTCTTGTGAAATCTGTCCTACTTAGTTATGAAAGCACACAAATATTAGGAGCCACTTCACAGAAACAGTTTTTTTCTTTCTCCGCCAGATCAGCAAAGGGAAATGATAAATAGCCTTTTCCTCTGACTATTGGATGATCTCCCAACCAAATTGCAGCACAGTCTGCCAGAGTTCTCTGCGCTCACCCACTTTCTCATAGGAGGATCTCCGAGAAACCTAAACATGACTCTTTGATGGCCTTGCAACATTTTCTCTCTTCTCTTTTCTTCTGGGAAACCAGCTCCCACATCCCCCCCCCCCCCCCCCCCCCCCCCCCCCCCCCCCCCCCCCTTTAACCCAGCCGCGCCTCAGTGCTGTCTGCTGGAGCCACACTGCAAACGTGAAAGACTCATCACATGCATCTCACAGTCTGAGGTCACAATTAGTCTGTTCTGAGTTATGAACAAACAGGCAGGGGTGATACTTGATATCTGTATTATTTTGCGTCTGGTGGCACACCGGTGACCCCAAGCTCCTCTCCTGATTAATCTAAATCATTTGCTGCAGTCCAGTCAAATCACTGCCCTGCTGTTAACACCAGGGGGATAATGCATAGCTTGGGAAACTTCACCCCAAGCCACTCATTTTGCTCTTTCTTTACACCAAACCAGTCCTTTCTAGCATGCACACAATTTGACCGCAGGCCGGCTGCTGCCAAACCACAGCAAACAGTCACAAGGACTTTTTACAGTTTCCCAAATCACAGTTTTATGAGAGTGTAGACTTAAAAGAAGCACAGTGGGGATTATATAAGATGGATTTCCTCCAGCGTGTATTATTTAAGAGCTGTTGTGAGGCACATTCATAAAAGCGCATGGATTCTACAGCAAATCGTGATTAAGAAATAGAGAATTATTCAGCAGCAGAGGCTTTTCTCAACAAAAGACCATGACTTCACATCATAGATACTTCACTGTCCCATATCCTTACACTAGGGGGCAGATATCTGCAAATATATAGTCTGTTGCAAGTTGCAAGGCATTTTCGTATCAGCACCTGAGGGAGGTGATAGATTATTGAGTTTCCTCACACAACCTCTTAGTTATTTCTTCAGAATTATGTGTAAAAATACTGGAGAAGTGCAAATAGTGTAGAAGCCAAAAATGGTTGCAGGAAGCACTCACAGAAACACTGATCTCCTGAACTCGTAGAGTAACTGTGTGAGGACCAATGCTTTCTTTTCTAGGAATGTTTTGTTCAGCGTCACACGACTGGAACTGGGTAATGGTCTGAATAAATAAATTGTCTATATTTACATTGTGCTTTTCTCGTGTTGATGACCACTCAAAGCTCTTTATAGTACAGCTTTGCCATTCACACATTCACACACATTCATACAGTGCATCCATGTGCAGCACTTTCTCTATCACACATCACTCGTACACTGTGGGCACAGCCATCAGGGGCAATTTGAGGTTCAGTAACTTACCCAAAGACACTTCGGCATGCGGAATGGGGGAGATGGGGATCAAACTGGAGACCTTCTGGCTAGTGGACGACCCGCTCTACCTCCTTGACAGCTATTTTCTCTTTCACTTTGAATGCTAAACTTGACTCATGCAGTCCAACATTTGATTTGTCCTTTCACAAGCCTGCTATTGTAACCTTTAGAGGAACATTGACATTTGAGGGAAAGACTCATCACATGCCCACGACAACGTCTGATCCACAGCAGTGACAATTTTGTGAGAACCCCTTAAAGTCTTTGGCTGTATGTACAGGAGACTGCAGCGGCACCAAGGTTGGAACCCCCCCCCCCCCCCCCCCCCCCAACTAGGCCTCATGCCACTATAAACTTCTCATTTTTAGAGGTTTGGTAACAAGTATAGTATGTTTCTTGGGGGGTTGTTTTGGTTCGATGTAGCACCCCCCCAGGTCCCTTATTGCATGGGGCCCCCAAAGTCTGTAAAAATACTCCTGCAGTCTGAGATTCATACTCACCATGCACCATGATTGGCCATGTGGGGGTGAGAGAGAAGGCACGATCGGAACGTCTCTCTCTCTCTCAAGCTCTTTTATTTTCTTTCGTCAAAATACTACTCCATTAACCTTTTGCACATGTCAAAACCCACACTTTTTAAACATCCATACTAAGTTGCCAGCACTCGTTTTCTTCCCTTCATTACCAATTTCTGTGTTTGTTTACACTGCATTAGCACCTGTCAATTATTGGAGTGAAAGTGTTGCTCGCCACATGCTCAGGTGCTGCAGATAGTGCTGCCACGGGGCATTGCTAACTTTTATTGTTGCCTATGTTGTTATGGTGAAATAGAGAAATACTCCAGCTTTAAAAACACAGCGTGAGGTCGTTTAGTGAACTAACTTGATGTAGGCTTCCAGGCAAAATCTGAGGAAAACATAAAAACAAAGAAGGACGGACAAAAAAATACTTTGTCACCTGAGAATGGGTTCTATTCTCAACTGATCAAATCCTGCTGTGAATCACAGTTAAGTTAGTTGTGTTGTTCTTTGGCAATGGGAAAGAGAAAAAAAAACCTCATGCCACATGAGGTTTCTGTTTCAGCTTGTGTAAACTGTCGGGGGCAAATCAGCACCAAGCGCAGATTCATGAGCTCATGAAAATGTGTCTGTTATAGGAGTTATAAGAGTAGTAATACCAGAGACCAGTGGTTCATTGATACAGACGAACTACAAGATGTGCTTGTGCTACAAAGACGGATTTTATGATAATCATTTCCTGAGGATTAAAAGATGAGGAATAGGAATGTTTTTTTGAACCCTGAAACTGAATCAAAGAATTAACTCAACTTCTCTTTTGAAATGTTTCCTGTTTTGTCCTCAGATATGCAGTATTTACTTTGTTTCCACTCACAGTTCTGGATGCACGTTTTTGGCCAATAAGTGATTTCATTTTTTGCTAAGAGGATGGTTAAAGTACACTTATGTGATTCTGCATACCAACATTTCCCAAGGGAGTGAAAACTATGTGTCTGTTCCTGGCTTTGCTCCTCTCTCTTCCCTGGAACAGCAGACAGTCAGAACCAGCTGGAGTTGGTCACCGATGTTTTTCACTCATAACTCGTTGATCTCTCTCCACGCAGAGCCCTTTCTCTCCTCGGCGAGGGCAGCACAGTGTTCCCTCCGAACGGCTCGGAGACACATCTGCAAGGAATTAGCCAAATTCTTTTGTCCACGTTGCTGGAACTCACCCTCGTCCCTGATTTTTGGGGCATTTCGAATGAGCTGAAAGAATTTGAATACATCCACGTCTGGGTTGCAGAGTAGGGAGGGAAAGTAGTGACACGGCTTCCTGCATTAGTCATGTCATAAAGAGGAGAAAAAAAGTGCTCCATCCTTTCATGATGCTAAATTTACCATAAAACCAACACCAATTCTTTTGCGCCATCACTGAGTCAACCTCTGGCAGACACGGTTGAGATTTGAAGCCTATATTTAGGCAGCCATTAAGGTAAATATAGATATTTTATTAAACCTACTTTATTAGCATTAAAGCACTTATTGATATGATATAAAAGCTTTTATGCAACATTGGTGGCTCTGTTTTCCTTAAATGAGTTTTAGATGTATCAGTTTGAAATAGTTTTTCTTTTTATCCATACTTGTATTGTTTTGCATGTTGGCTCAACTCCTTTTATTTTCTCCAGTTCTTCTTTTGTTGCCATTTGCATTTAATTATTCCTTTATATGAGCTCATCACAGTGAAACAGGACCACAAACATCCCTAAAACCACGCTTCTCTCATCTGTTCCCAGCACTCCGACATAGAATCCCTATTCTTAAATACCACACGCTGATAATATCTTCGCTTCTGTTGATCTCTTTTTCAGGTTTGAACACTCTTGGATTTTCATTCTTACATTTCCTTCAGATACTACATTTCCCCTCAACCTCCTTAAATAGGTTCAGCTCAGCTCACAACTCAATGACAGAAACAGACAATTCAAATATTCACTTTCATAAATACTGGGTTTCCATTACTCTTGGATCACCAAGTTGGGGCTTGCACCACACACACACGCACACACACTTTCACTCCTCATACAAACACGCACACACACACATAGTCTGGTGGACTACGTGGCACTCTGCACATGCACTGTAGCCTCGGCAGCCAGCAGGAGGAGGAGGAGCGCTTTATCTGGACACAATCCACTCAACTTTACATTGTGCTGTGTACTTTTTTATTTTTCAATTCTCCACAAATCCAGTGATCTGAATTATGTTACTGTAGTTTTGTATGTTATAGTGGTGATATACACAGTCTAAATATCCCTCTGTTTACCGAGACGATAATAGAATAAGCTGTGTCCTTGACTAAACACATAAATTAAACTGTAAGTCAGGGTTGTTTGGTTAAAGCCTTGAAACTCGAACTGACTGTTTCAATGTTTGAATGGAAATGAGAGGCGGACGCGGTGCAAAATACTGAAGTCACTGTGTATAATTATGTGTTTTTAAATCTGCAATATTTTTTGAGTCACTTGGAGGCAGCAGAAACAAGCTGTAAACACCCAAACACATCATCACTTTGTAAATTGTTAACTTTTTTATCATGTTTCTTGGCATCCCGGAAAATTTAGGTTCAATATGTGCTTTGCTTTTTTGGTCTCCACCACTTCCTGAGGGAAATATCTGGCCTATCAGCTGCTTAATGCTTCACTTTGTTCACCAGCTATAAAACGCTCACTTCAAAAACAAAAAAAGGCAAAACAGCTCCCTGTTGTAGATAATGTTTTAGGCCGGACAACCGAAACAATGTGCTGAAAGAATCGATAAAGACCTGCAGAATCTGATAATTCTATGCTAGTGGTACCTACATTTGTGATCATTTGTCTCCTATCATTTATTGATTTTTGGAGGATTTGGGACAAACTTGACACTGTGCAGGTTGTCTAATACAAAATCTTTGAATTTAAGTGACTCACTAAAGTTTTAGTATCAGACAAATAAGAAATCTTACACTTATCACATCCCAACAAAAAGTGCAATGAATTTTTAAAAACTCTGCTGTCAGCACTCTGCGTGATTTTGAATCTCACTCTTTTCCTGTTGGCACGTTTCATCCCACGTTCACCTCTGCTTCCTGTGGACACTCTGCCTCTGCAGGGTGAACACATGCAGCCCAGGTGGGCCGCACAACAGACACGCAGTCGACCACAGGTGTAAATGTTAGCGTGTTCGTTTTTCTGTCCTTCCCGCCCACATCCAGTTCATGGAGTGTAGCCTCCCAACAACTTTAACTGTTAACAATGATGAAGGCAATGAATGAAGGAATTCATATTCATCAGCAATTTCATTATGAATCAAATTTGACATTTTAAAGATGCACAGTAGTTAAGAATACAAGAGAGTAAAAACTAAATTTGTTGTTTGTTGACGTAGTTTGAAACGTTAATTTAGCATGAAGCTGGGGGACAGAGACAGAACATCAGTGCAACAAACTGAGCTAGAATCAGGGTGTGATTCTGAGGAAAAATGCATCAAATGCACCAAAGAATATTGGTTAGAATGAACCAGTTATGTCACTTCTTCATCCGTCTCCAAAAAGAAGAGTGGCTCCATCTACAGGTGACATCCAGTACATCCTGTTTTTATTGTTTACTTAAGAGAACTGACAGCAGGCTCCAAATCCCAGCAGACCAAGTGTCTTTTTAGACCAATATACATTTGATTAAAAAATATAGTTTTGTACTTTTTGCACTAATGGAGCTCAGGCCATTATACTGTGTATGTTTGTCCTGTACTTTTCATACTGTCCTATATACAATTTTAAAGCAATGAATATATTTTAAGGTCGTGTTCTTCTCTCTGTGATCTCTGTGAAGTTCATGAAGTCACTCCTGATGTCTTGTAAATAAGAACATGTCGACACACTGGTTGCTGAAGCTTAGCTTCTACGGTTTTGTTTATTGAATGCTAAATACAACAGATAAGAAAGTGACAGCCAAACAAACCTTGCAGACAAAGGCCCACCTCGATTGCATCTGTGCATCAAATATTCATAATAATACTGATAATTCCCACCTTCAAAATTGTCTACAGATGAATACCTTGTTCCAAAAGACTGCATGCAACAGAGTATAACATTTTAAGTTCATTGAGCTACTTGTTCATACGTAATCTTTCAGTAACGTGTGTAAAGTTGTATGGTGTGCCACAGACTAGAGGATGAAATATTATAAGGGTGCAAAAAAGAATAAAAGTTCAGTGCATAGAGGCAGAGTAATTAAGACAGATCCCACAGCAGACAGACCACTGGTGTGTTGAAGGCGTTTCAGTCAGGAGAAGAGGTGTTTGTGTCACATAGTGAAGAGCAGGTGTCCTGAGAAGAAGCTTTTGTTGCTCAGGCTGATGGTCCTGTTTCCAGCCTCCAGCCACACTGTGTCTCCATTCACCAGCTTGAGCACCGTTTCCCCGGTAGACAAGTATTGACCCCCGTGATAGACCTTGAAACTGTGCAGCACCAGCTTATTGTTGCGCATAAGGTCCACACCTCCAGCGCCGTAGGCCGTGCAGAGAAAGCTGAACTGATAGACACCGGGTATCACACATGTGAACAGGCCTGTCTGCGTGCTGTAGTGGTGCTGGTCATTGTAGATGACCTGACGGAAATGAATGATTTTCTCAGCGGAAGGGTTGTACACCCCCAGGATGACAGAGAAGGCAGATTGCGGGAGTGTGGCATTTTGGTCGAGTGATGGTGGACCAGGGGGGCCTGGAGGACCAGGGGGGCCTGGAGGTCCTATCGGGCCTCTCCGGCCCCTCGGGCCTCTACGTCCTACTCCACCTGAAGACAAACACAATTTTTTATAAAACTTAAAACTTCTAACAAAACATACAGTTTATCATAGATTTTTCATTTTCATCTTAACATCGTCTTTGGCAAAATACATTTCAGATTTTCTGAATTGCAGCACTGTCTTTTGAAGCACTTTGAATTGCCTTGTTGTTGCCAGCCTACACAAATGCCCTCGCCTTAATTGCTTTGATTTACTTCTGCCAGTTTTGTACAGATCCAGAATCATGCAGCCACATTTTTTGATAAAACCACAAATGGGACATTTTACTCATAGTTCAAATGGGGGCAAACAACTTTTGTGTTTATAATTTTTTAAATGATGCATTACAGCTCATGATCTGAGCCAAGATATAGTAGAAAAGCATATATTAGATCTTTGTTGTATGTCAATTTTTAAAGTAGGCATCCTGTGGTGTTTCAGCTGTAAACAACACATTCGGAAATAAAATATTATCAGAATGTATCATATTCTTTGCAAAATTGCTTTACAGACATCTCATAAATAAAAAGATATAAACATAGAAAGTGAAGAGATTACCTCGTTGTCCAGGAGGCCCTGTCTGTCCAGAGGATTCGACTGGATCACAGCCTGTGGATCAAGAAGATGACGTTCAGTCTCATAATTGAAGGAATGATTTCTTTTTTAATAAGCTTGGTGAGTAAAACATGAATGTTTAGGTTTGGAGTGAGGACCACCTTCACCAAGATGTCAAAAAGTTAAATGTCTGATTTGAATGTGCAGTTGTAGTACTTGTTAGTGCTTAAACCGACCTCTTTTCCACCGACTTCATTACAGCTAACACCTGAGCCTGTAACATCAAACACCACACATGAAGAAGGATTTTCATTCAGGTTTTTAGAGTAGAATCAAATACACCAGGTTAAAGTCAGAACAAGAATCTTCCCCAGGTTAAAAAAGTTAGCAACCATGTTGTTTCACCTGAGTTGTTGGTGCAGGGTCTTTCCCTCCACCCCGTCAGGTCCACGCTTCGGATGTGGTTGCAGCGGACGAGCCGGTTCCTCTTCGAGATGACGTTGAAGGCGTTCGCCGGGACGGATGTGATGCCGGTGTTGTCGCAGATGATCTTGGACAAGGAGGCGGAGTTCAGGGCATTTCTCTGTTTCGCGGTGAACACGCCCGGGTTCTCGTGCCACAGCCTGACAATTTCAAAAGAGACAAGAAACGAGAAAGTTTAGTTACCAGGTTAACCAGGTACCAGGCTAAATCTGTTGAAATGAAGAGCATCGATTACATGCATTTGATTATTTATCCACCAACCTGTCACCCTGGCGGATACTACGGAACTGTCTTGCAATGAGACAGGCGAACAGAGGCCCCACACGGCCACCCTGCACGAACGGCTCTGCCACACCTCCCATCCAGACGTCGATGTTGTTGGGGGAGCCGTAGAGCTTCAGCAGCTTCCGGGCCAGATTGCCGTTTTTCAGAACCCGCCCGAGCTCCGCCTGGTTCCTGGGCTGAGACAGGCCACAGAGCTTGCGATAGGCGTTGTAGCCTGGAGGAGTAAACAACAAAGCAAACAAATGAGTGGAATTAAGGCATGGATGAAAGGTTAGAGTGGGAATGGGAGGATGAGAATCAGTGTGAGTGATGTACCAGGCAAGCCGTGGTCACGTCCTCTCTGTATGTTGAGAGAGCCCAGGTCCAAAGCCAGTTCCTGCACAAACTGGAACAGCCGCTCCCTCAGGGCATCCACCATCATGTGATCCTGAGTGCTCAGCTTGGCGGGGCGGCCGATCAAACCACGCAGCAGAGGGTCAATACCACCTGGGCAGATCAAATAAATGTTAGGTTTGTCATTTAAGACAGAATCCTAGAAGGTGATGCTTCAGTTTCCCTCTGTGCAGCTCACCCTCATAGACGATTCTCCAGGGGGTGAAGAAGGCCTTGAACAAGGACACATTGGGGAACTGACGAGTCTCCCTGTAGTTTCCATCCAGACGGGATAACATTGGCTGGATGGCCAAGTGGGCAAAGCGATAAGCTGCTGTTGCAAAGACGTTGGATATGCTGGGGTCCACATTGGGATTGTAGCCGGGGTAACGGCCGATCTGTGTCTGAACTGCATGGTCGCCCAAAATGTGTGGCAGATAGTCCCTGAACACAAACTTCTGAGAAAGACAGAGAGAGGGGATTTCAGACACAGACATTGGAGATGCTGATATATAAATTTTAATAATAATAATAATAATAAACTCAATATATAGCACTTTTCAAAACACAGCTACAAAGTGCTTCACAATAAGCAAGACACAAATCAAATAAAAGGACGGAAATGAAATAAACTGTAAATAGCAACAACTAAAAAGGTCTTTCTAGTAGAAGTCTGTTCTGAGGTACTTCTACCAATAAATAAATAAAATTAAAATACAAATTTGGTAGAAGTCCATTTTAGGAAGGGACTTAAAAGAAAGACCAACCTGCGCGTAAGCGCCCATGATCTTGCGCGCCTCCTGGTAGAGCGTCTCACTGTCCCAGTGTGGGTTCAGTCTTTTCAGCGCCCGGGCCAGTCGGTTGTGCTCACGCAGAAACAGCGTGTGAATCGATGTCAACCCGATGTTCTCGTCCACACGCACGTCACCTTCACGGCAGCAATGCAGCAAACATGAGGTGTCAGATTCAAATGTTTTCACGGGGTGTAAATGAGTTAAAGTACATGTTCCCTTTATTAATGTTTGGTAGATCAGGATTAACCCATTATTAAGAACATTTTAATTGCTGTATTGGATCTAGCATAACATGCTTCCTCTTTATAACCAGATTTATCACTTTACTGTGAATTTCCTGACATTTGTCATTGTTTTTATAGGTTCATTAATATTTCTGAATAATTATAATTAATGCAATGAAGACAGATTTGACATTATTCCAAAAAAGTTACAAAATAAACTGTTTTTCACAACCTAGCAGCTAAAACTTCTGCTAAAAGCATGAACTAACTACTTATCTAAACAAACTTACTTACAAACAAACTTGCATCTCGACTAACCTGCAATGAAACAGGGCACCTCCTTGGCGTCTGTGTTGTTGGTGATTTTTTTGCGCGTGGCACACATGTTCACCTCCATGGGATGGAAGGGCAGCAGCTCACGTCTGTTGTCGTTGAACTCCGTGTTCACGCGCAATAGGCCGCCATTGTTAGTGAGGTCACGAAGAAAAAGGGCGAGCTTGTCATCAGAGCCGTACACCTGGCTGAGGTCCAGGAAGGCCGTCAGCGCGTTGATCTGCTCCCTCTTGTTGGGCTCTCCGCCGAAATTGTAGGCCGAGAATCCTGTTCCGCAAGCAGGGGCGGACCTGAACGTAGGCATGCAGTTGTTGGGGTAGTAAGGACGCCGAGGGTCACCAGGAGGAATCTGTTTGATTGCAAAGGGAGGTCAAAAGGTCATGAAGCGAATCTTTTAGAGAGAACAACATCTGGAACGTTTCAGGTTTGAAACCCACTGGGATGGGGATGCATGGCTCGGTCCTCTCACAGCTCTCCTCACAGTCCACCCCGTTGCTGAAGGAGCGGATGCTGGGGGAGAAGGGCGTGAAGGTGAGATCGTGGTCGTTCCACTGGCCAAACAAGGTCACCATGTGAGTGAACTCTCTGTCGCTGACCACGGCTGCATCTGTTGTGCTCAGGATGTAGTTGGACACCAGTCGTACCTGCGAGCGGAGGAGGAGTTCATTCATTTAAGAAGTGTTTTCATTTCAAATCAACGTTTTAAGTGGGGCAATCGAGGTGAGCGACTGACGGTCATACCAGTGGGAGCAGGAAGTTGTTGAACGTGCGGTTGTTCCAGCCTTTGGGTTGGGAGATGCCGTCGTCGTATTCAGCAGGCAGCAAGCGGGCGAAGGGGGAGTTTGAGGCTCCGAGGCGAGGGTTTTTTCTAAAGGCAAACAAGAATCAGAATCAGCTTTATTGGCCATGTATGCAGACACATACAAGGAATTCGACTCCGGTTTTTCCGTTCAGAAACGTCCATGTTTGGAAACGCCGCTTGAGACATCCCACGGAAGTGTACACATCCTCTCTGGTCAGTGGCCCAAGATGTTTAGGTGCATTTCACAAGCATGTAAGCAGCAGTGTATCTTCTAACCTGTCACAATAATCATCTGATTCCTGCCAAGTTCCTATTCAACCAACACAAAGTGCCTTTTGGAAAGAAGCTACACAGTTGTTTTTTAATATTATGTAGAAAACTGTTAAACCAGTCATAACCAAAGATGATGCTGCAGAAACTTTGTCTAAAAATCCTTTTGAAATGTGTGTTAATAGTAAATTTAAAAAATCTGCAGGTAAGAGTTTAACATGTCTGGAAAAAGAGGAAGGAACCCTAATTTCCCTAAGTTGCTCACGGGTTGTTGCAGACGCTGGTGATTGTGCGATACTTGTTGATGTTTGCTGTGCTGCGGCATTCTGGGAGGCGGATCCGAGACGCACATCCAGTTATCCTGACGAGATCTTTCAGGTCGTCCTCACTGAGCAAGTCTGGAAAAATGGTGAAAGAGACATTTCATGAATCCCCGCGTTGATGCGCAAGTGTCTGCCAACTTCACATATCTGGTTTTCAGTTACATCTTTGAAGTGCTGGACTGTGACCACGTCATGAAACAGTAGATCTTAGAGCCTCTAAGAAAACCAGGAAAGGCTGTCAGAAAAACACTGCTGTGTCGTCTTTGTGTCTGTGTGTAGCTGCTGCCTGTCAGAAAAACATTGCTGTGTCGTCTTTGTGTCTGTGTGTAGCTGCTGCCTGTCAGAAAAACATTGCTGTGTCGTCTTTGTGTCTGTGTGTAGCTGCTGCCTGTCAGAAAAACATTGCTGTGTCGTCTTTGTGTCTGTGTGTAGTTGCTGCCTGTCAGACCTGTTGCGTTGAGCGAGCGCTTGTGCACACGATGCACCCTGTCATGCAGCAGACGAAGGGTTTGGGCCATGTAGTCTGCAGACCTCACAGCCGAGCGCGTTTCACCTCGAGGCTGCTTCAGGAGACGGAGGGTGTCGTGAGGACTCACCACGTCCCTGCGGACTCGCTTCAGACTCCTGGAGGAGGAAAAGGTCACAGGGTTACAATCAAGTGAAACCTGTGGTCTGCATTAGAGGTCCTGTATCTTTTTCCTACATTTGAGAGTTTAAGAAACACTGTAATGAATTGGCTTAAGAGTCCTTCAATGTAAAAATGATGCTTAGAAAGAGAATCCAGTATTGTAAAATGAACTCACTCTTCTCTGGAGTACAAATACGCATCATCCACAAGTTTCTTAGCCTCCTTAAAACAGTTTTGGAGGAAAGGACTGCCCAGACGTTCTCCTGCAAGGACAACAACGACACATTTCACAAAAGAATCAGACATTTAAGTGAAAATATTTTGGGGCGAATTAGAAACATGTTTGTAGAGTGATGGACGCAGCGTGTACCTGTGCGTTTGGAGTGACCAGGCACCAGGCAGAGGCCCAGCACAACAAGGACAGGGAGAAACATCTCTGAAACCAAAGAATAAAAACTCAATTTACCTAATTTGTCCAAATGCACATACGTTTTTTTTTCTTAACCAGAGTGTAAATTAAGTTTTAATTATGTTTGCAAAAATATTTAAAAAAAAAATTGAAATAAGAATCTCGTTACCTGTGTCTATGAAGGTTCCTCTGAAGGTTGGTGTGAAGCTTGAGAAGCTCTGGGATTTGTTGTGTCTGGTGTTGTCATCCTCAGTCCTTATATACAGAGTGGCCTTGCCCCTGGGCCGTCCAGGTGAGGCTACTGTCAGTAAAGAGGAGTTCCTTCTTCCTGCTCTCTGCACAGAGGGAAATTCTCAATGCACATTGTCCGGCGTCACTGGCTGACTGACAATAGCAGTTGTTAAAGGGAATTTTGCAGGATTGTGGTTAGGTTTTTTTAAAAAAATTTTATCTTCTATTTGACTTGTTTTTCTTTGTTATGAAATTAATAATTTGTTAAATGTATTATTCATTATTAAATTAATTCAGATATCAGTGTGTTTAAGCAGATTTCTGACTTTAATTTACATTTTAATGTTGCATTCTTCTTGAAGCCTCATCTTTGTCTCTTTTCATGACTAAAAGACATGACATGACTATATAATTACTGTAAATTATAGTATAAATATAATACTTATTATATTTCATTTTCTTTCTAAATATTTTGGAAAACATTTAATCCCATTAGATATCCAACAATAGAGAGGTGGAAGTTAAATGAGGGAAATAGAGATGGTGGGAAGATGTTATGGTTCGTGTTTGCTGACCCAAGAGCCTCTCTTTTCTTGATTTTTATTTTTTTTATCTTTGATTTTTTATTCTTCTAAACATGTTTGTGGCTTAATTCTTACATTTCTCTCTTTTGACTCATTATATTTAACATGACTGATTTCCACCAGGAGAAATGATCATGGGAGAGAAGTTTATGAGGCCTCATTCATTCATTTTTTAAAAGCGGATTTTCACAGATGTTGTCATGTTGTGGCTGATGACCCGCAGTGTTGTAACATAGCAGCTGGTAAACTTGAGAAATTCTTTGAAAAAAAAAAGAAAAATAAGCAATTCTCACTCTTTTCTAAGGTTAAGGAAGTATTTTTCAATCTCCGAGAGGTTTATGCCAGAAATCCCTAATCACAGGTTCAAAGTGAGGTGATTGAGGTTAAAGTTCAACCAGTGCAGAGAAATTTACTGTAGGTAAATAAGTTATCGATTGTGTGCAAGTGTGCAACACCCTAATGCAATGAGGAAAAAGAAAGATCGATGTACGGTCAAACATAAAATTAAAAGGAAACCTGTGTGTGTTTGGGATCGGAGCCCGGTGGATAGAGGATAACAGACGCTGGGAAAACACCCAAACTACCTGCAAAAAAAGTGACACGCAATAACCTACTTACTGTTACTGATAACAATGAAAAACCAGCATCGCACACTGATTGGCAATGATGGTTATTGATTAACACATTTAATTCACAATCTCCTGGCAGGCTGATCCATTATCCCACTGACCAACCGGCTAAATCACTTAAACATTATCTTAACCAGCTGAAGCGTGAACATTTTTTTAAAGGGAAATGAGATGTTGTCGATTAATAAATACATTTGTTCCCAAACTATTTCTATCAAATGTTATTGTGCAGACTGTTTTCACATTTGTTTGCTTGCAAGCAGAAATTACAGAAGGACAACTGACCGGATTTCCACAAAACTTGTTGGAAGGATGTTGCACGGTTCAGAAAGGATCTTTTTTTTCACTTTCTTAAACATTGCGAGATCATGAGGACATTTTCTTTGACATTTTCACTGTTTTCCCAGGGAATAATTCACGGATCTTGATGGAAACAAACAGGCACATTTAGGGAACTTATATCTATGTGTGTGTGAAATTTGGTGCAGCTTGACTGTATATATATATATTTTTTTTTTAAGTTTGAGGGGACTGGTCTTGGTGGAGGTATGCACTCTACTGAGCCCAACGTAGGGTTAGATATTACATGCACTCTACCTCTTTTTTAATTTAACATTTATTAAAACAAAAGTGAAGTTGAAGTGAAGTGAAAGCAACTTCAAGCACACGAATGAAAACTGAGTCATAGATTGTTATAAATAACTTGCATTTCCCTTCTGTAGAAACACCCTAACCCTGTGTGGACATAGTTGTTTCTTCTGCAATTAGTCTCTGTACAGGTGACTGAGTGTTTGGGAATCCTCTGTTACTTCAAACGAAACGAAACTTTAAATTGAACAATAGGTATCGTCAGATTTAATAGATATGCTTTCCGTCAGCTCATGCTCGCCCTTTTTGCAACATCAACAGAGAGTTGCACGAGACCCGTCCAGCTGCCTTTTTAAATGAAATAAAGAAGTAGAGGTAAACAGCAATGGCTGAAACTTTATTGGTCCATCTCAGGCTTTGGCAACAACTCACACTTCCCCAGTGGGTTAGTTCTAGAACTTTCATGTGAATTTGCTGAAAGCGCGTTATGGGGAAATTCTGTTGTTACAATCAGGCAATGATCCTGCAACGTCCTCGGCATTAACATTTAATCATTAATAACTGATAATAACTCAAATATCGGAGGTTGTTTAGGTCACTCAGTGGGCTGTGGCGTTTACAACCCCTCCTCCCTGTGTTGGTAGATATTGTAATTCCCCGGCAAGCAGAGCTATCTTGTACAATGATTCTGAGTCATTGATGATAACAATGACTTAGTATTGAAAGTTGAGGGTCAAGGAACTTTCTGCTTTATAAACATAATAAGGAAACAGAGGACTGGAGACAATAATGTAAGACATCATCCCAGATCCTGTCAATGGTTACAGTAGTTTCAACACCCAGGAAACTCTGTCCTATTTCTCATCAGAGTGTTTCATATATGATAGTTGTATTATTATATCATTCTAATCATATAAATCAATTCAAAAGAGAAGGCGTAATCAGAGGATATATGGACAGGATTTATACACATTGAGTTACAATATCTTCAATAAAAAGTGGCGTTTAAGTTTAAATTTGATTGCAGGTGGTTGTTTTTCTTTAGCTTTGTATTGGTATTTTTGTTGAAAGGACAAAATGTGGAGTTACTTGATAGAGTTTGAAGCCAAGATTCCAAGATCAGCAGAGCAACACAAAGGGTTATTCGATTTTTGTTTACCGATGGATAAACAATTGATGAATATTAAAGTGACTCTAAACACCATTTAACAGTAAAGCCTGGTTAGAGACATTCTACAATTTGCTATAATGTGTATAGTGACATTCCTTGGAATTTTGGAGCCAACCCCAGCTGACATTGGCTTGGAACCTGGACGGGTGGCCAGCGTACCACAGGGACAACATGGAGACAAACTACTATTCGGTCTCGCAGCATGTTTTTGGACTGTTGGAGGAATCTGGAGTACCAGGAGAAGACCACAGCAAGCAGGCCTGAGGGAAACTTACTGTCGGGTTCAAACCCAGAACTTTCCTGTTGTGAGGCTACAGTGCTTATTACGTTGATAATAATGTTGTTAATAATAATAATAATGGTGATGATGATGATATCAAAGATGTAAAAACTAAATTGTTTGCACATGTTTGTCATTAGTGGGTCTTGGCATCAGATTTAGTTTCAGTCTGTGGTATTTTGGGGCTGGATTGTTTCTTATTTTTTGTATTCATTTTTTAATTCATGTTTGAAAAGCAGGGAAATTATTACAGAAACCTCACAAATTTGCCTGGAATTATGGGAAATACTTCATCTCTCATGGCTTCCACTCTGTTATGACAGAGCAGATCTCTCCAGTAAGCAACAACTCAAACTGAACTTTATTAGCTCATGGTTTCGAAAGGTTATATTTGAGCTCCATCCCTTTCAACATCTGGACATCTGCTTTTCAACATCCGTTCAAACGCCACAGAAACCCGGAGCAGACGCTTTGGCCAATTCTCAAAAATGTTTGTCAGATAAACACATGAAGCGCTACAGAAGCGTATAGCATTCACTTGAACAAAACAAAAAGAGAATTATCTCGGAAAGTTTTCAAGTGAATGCAATACACTTCTTTAAAGCACAGATTAGATCTCACAGATGACATTTCCTTGGCAGCACTAAATGTTTTATAATCAGTGTCGTTCCCAGATCAGTGTGACGCTGCGACGACACTTCAGTATCTTATTGTTATGGGTGAATTCAATTTCGCAAAAAAAAAAAAAAAAATTCACCTGCAAGGAACTGGTTTTGTGGAGGAAGCGGCCCATGTGCAGATTGCACAGCTGATTTCACAAGTTGAACACATGAAGAGAAAAAAGTACCAGCTTGACAAATGAGCAGAAGGTAACTGAGATTGGAAAAAACAGTTTCACTGTGTCATGGAATCTCACCTTCAATAACTGTGACGACAGGTATTTGGTTTACTCAACTGCACATGAACTTCATGGTAATGATTTCTATCATTAGCGTCTGTCAGCGCCTCTTTAGTCTTTTTTTTTTTTGCTTCCCCATATGTGCTATGGGCCCTTCTCCTCGCTATACACAAGGAAGTACTATTCTGTAGAATTGCAATCGGCTCTCTTCACGTTGAGCTGGTTTATGATCGGTTCACAATTCCACCGAGGCGCAATTACCAAGCTGCTGCAGATTTGAATTCCTTGAAGGAACCACACTTACTTACAGTCATAAAGATAAGTTGAGAGTCAGGTATGCGAAATAATAAAATACACAGTGGACGGCATTGTAAGAAGATCGCGTCGTTTTCAGCTTGATAGTTCTGGGATAAACGTTAAGACAGTAAACTCTCAAAACTAGAGCTGGACTGCAACCCCCACAAAGATAAGACTGTGTTCTTATTTTTACTTTGTGGAAGATAAAAGCTTAAACCCGAGAGGCCGGCAGTTAAATGCAAACACGCTAAACATGACATTGTTCAGCCACATTAAGCCACAGTGTAAAAAAGAAAAAAAAATTCCAACTTATAAAAAATACCTCAATTAGTATTCAACTACTTCAATTACTACAACAAAAGTTGGCAAATGTTTCAACTTCTTAACATAACGTTGAACGGTATTCATTTGTGTCTTATCCATTTAAGTCAATTGTTGTATTTCAACTTTATTTTTAAGCATCTTGCAATTTTGCATTAAAAGGCGCCTTATAAATAAAGTGTAATTTGATTACAATTACAATTGTCATTACAGCTCCCTTCATCTCTGTCAGACTTTTTCTTTTGTATGAATTTGTATTAAACATTGATATACTTCTCCATTTATATTTGACACTGTCTCTTCTCATGAATGTTGTAAATGTTGTTATTTCGTTGATGGTTTGGATGAAGGTTTTTCCTCACTCTTGTTGAGGGTTAAGGACAGATACAGATACAGATACAGATACAGATACAGTCACACCTTATTAGGCCCTACGACGCAAATTGTGATTCGGGAATATGGGCTTTACAAACAAAATTTAACTGATTGATTGATCGATTCATATTATTTAATAGCAACAAGTCACAAGAAATTCAGCATTTCCCATAGTACAGAGGAGACAGCCTCTGTGTTCTTCACCAAATCCGGCCACAATAATTTCACCGGAAAACCTCATCTTATTGCGATTAGGAACTTGACACAGAACGAGACGTTCTCAGCTTTAGAAAACAGACAGAAGTCACCGCTGAAGAGGCCATGATGATGATGACATAACCAGTTTCTACAGGACAGCGGTCATGACAGTTGCATAACTACGCTGCGGAACAATGCGGTAACTTGACAGAAGGAAGCAACAGGAGGAACAAACTAACCCTAACCCTGATGAGCAGAGAGTCAAGTCAGGAAAATGATGAAGCAGTTTCTCAGGCTGGACGAGCACAAAGACTGACATTTGATATGATAAAATGAAAACGTGCTAAATTCCTGGACAGCCAGGAGGAGTTTTCCTGGATTATGTTGCTGAGGGATGCAAACACCCGATTCACATCATCATTCCTTCTTCTGTATAGAGTAGCTTATGTTCCACAAGCTACTCTATACAGATACACTAATCTATGTTCTGTGTTTCACTGTAAGACAGAACACCAAATCAATTCTACAAATTACAAACAGTTGCATGCTTCATTTACAGTAGATGATGACCCCTGTGTTATAGAAATATATAACATACAACGAAACCCACTCTTTTCGGTCAAAGTGAACCCCTGTGCAAAATCGCTTAAAGTTTAAACCACTAAAACTTCTCATCTTGCAATACTTGTATTATTTCAGGCTGAAGTGTTGGGCATTTGAACTGATGTAAAATTGTATAACATGTGTATAATATAACACAACTAGGTTAGACCGACTATCTGCATCAAAAGTGATTACAACTGTAATTTGTTATAAAGCACAAGTGCATGAACTAGCAGCTTCCTCAATTCTGTCTTGGTTGTTTTGTAAAGCAACAAGGTTTTACAAAGTGAGGAAGTCCACAAGTAAGAAAGCAGATCCAGAGACTACAAAATGTTGTGTTTACTTACAGATGCAGTGTGTGTGTGTGTGTGTGTGTGTGTGTGTGTGTGTGTGTGTGTGTGTGTGTGTGTGTGTGTGTGTGTGTGTGTGTGTGTGTGTGTGTGTGTGTGGCCTGATCACACTCAATCAGATCACTTAAAAAATGTATTTACAGGAAGTAGTGAAAAAATAACCTCACAATTACCAGCATGGGCGTGTCTTTGAAATGAAACTTATTAAGAAGTTATTAAGTGCACATAATAATGATGTGAACAAAGAGAAGCAGCAATTACTCACATTGCATCACTTGTTAATCATTTTTAAAAACTGTTTAAAACTCGTATATGTTCTGTATGATTATGTTTCTGCCAAGGTAGAGACTGCATGACAAATTATATAGAAAGAAACATCAAATTAAATGTCTCCTTATTGAATATTGAGTAAAACTCCACAAGAGACAAACAGCATTACATTCGAGGGCAATGACACAATAGGCAGGCGTAGACCCTGCTGGTCACTGAGGCAAATCTAGGTGGAACAAAGCAAATGTGTTTGGAAACTGCAAAACAAAAAAGAAAGCAATGTGTCGAACAAAGACACCTTAAGCTGAGAGAGGCAGCTGGAAATGTCAGGGCCGTTTCTCAAGCTGAACCGGTACAAAGAAGGAAGCACTGACGCCGAACTGTACTCCTGATCGTAAAGGTCAATGTGATCCAGGCAAAGATTGTGCTCATTGCTGATTTCCTTGAAGTTTTTTCTGTTGCAGTTTGGTTAAAAGGGCAGGAAGACCTTAGATAACAATAAGAAAAACTTCCAGGCGTGGTTGTGCAACGTCACGGATAAAACAAACAACGATAGCTAACAGTTTGATAAAGGACACAATCAGCGGTCTTCAATGGATTTCTTATTTGGTGTTAACACTCAGAGACTGATACGACCCCGGTTATGGTTAAATCACATAAAACACGTTCTCTCCTCCGTGTTGTTTGACTAGTTGCTGTGACAGTTTTGTGAAGTTCAGAGAGCTGTTTTAAAGCAGCAGAGTCATTTTGTCCTATTCACAGACGATATATAAAGATGGAGGACGCGTCCGTACTTCTTCCCCACTATCCAGAAATGAAGCCAAAATATCCCCGATACAAACGCTGCCAGTTTCGGAGCCAGAGGCTGCTTAGTAGCGATTAGGGGGCGGAGCTGCTACACCGATACACACCCCTGATCAATGGTATCTCAGTCTCAGCTGTCAATCACGATGCTTTTATAGCATTAATTAATTAACTAAAACCAAACTTACTGCAAAATTTACATTTGAACATATAGCAATTTGATAAGAACTACCTAAAATAACAGAACCACCTTCTGAAAAAAGTGTATTTGATGTTTTAGTTTGGTCCATGTCCAATCTGCTGAAGTGGAAGAGGTGGGATTTATGACGTATACAGCATCCAGCCACTAGGGGGCAATTGGGGACGCTTTGTCATGTCAATATGTATAAATGGTGTATTGTAGAAATCAGTCTGTCATGTGAAAGTTATTAGCTTCAGTGTGGGCAAAGGGTGATGATTATACATTACACTGACATTAAAAACATTAGGATGAATATTATTATTGATAAAAGATTAAAATATACATCAGTTATCACTGTTAATAAACCAAACTACACTGTGTGTCTGTGCATCTACAGAACACAAGCGAACATGTCTGAGGTTTTCAAATAAGGCTTGTCAAGTTGTCGCACCTTGATTTTGAGGAACTGAACGTGAAACTTGACTAATATTAGCATACGAAGAGTGAAAGGAAACAATGTTCTGCTTTGCTCACAGCTCTAATCAAAGTAGTACGAGAGGCAAGTGGGTCACGTGAAATACAAACTGCACTCACAGGACGTTCAAGTAAAAAGCCTGAAATTAACCGAGGATGGCCGCGCTGCAGTTCATGCTGTTTCTCTACATCGGACTCCAGAGCTTTGGTAAGACAACGCAAAAATGTATCAGTTGCAATAAGAAGATGAATTAATGCCGAGAGTATAGAGTGAAAAACTAAAGGGATGAAATAAATAACAGTTAACATTCATCTCCACAGCTCTGAATGCAGGTGCCTTGCAACGTGTTCCAGACGCCTGGACAGCCGTAAGTAATGATTCCTCATTTCTGGTAACAAAATCAAAAAATGATTCACATACATAACACCTGTCTTGAAGGTAGACAGATGCTAACAGGTCAATATGAATCAAACGCTATTATTCCGAAATACCTGCAGTTACTGACATGCAACTAAATCTAAAGCAAAAGAACAACTGTGAAAAAACATAGTTCATCTACTTCAGAAGGAATTGAAATTTGCATTGTTCAAAATCAGGAAGTCTCTACATGTACTTCCTCTTCGCCAAAAATTTACAGAACAAAACTTTGTTTTTTTAATATTTCAGTTTTGCATCGTGAGGAACTGACACTGCCGCAATTTCATTTCTTGAAAAACTCAATATATGAATATTGAATCAATTTCTGACCACATGAAGTGCCATTGACAACTAAACAAGAGCTTATCAGTTGAAGTATTAACAATATTTTCATTATGTGATTTTGATTTTATACTCAGACCGGCGACGTCTGCAAGGACTGCACACAAATATTTGAACTCCTTGAGGACCTGCTCTCCAGTGCAGACCTGCAGGTGAGAGCAACAGTGGAGCACAAGCCAGACAATTCATATTCGCTAACTGATCATGTTGTGGCCAAGATTCAGAAACACGCTGTGGTATCTCAAGAGCTAAGATCTGTGGTTGAATAGTTTTTCCATTAGGTTAAAAATAAGTATTGTTCCCCTGTTCTTTTATCAGATCACTACTCCACATTCAGTCATGCACACAAACACATGATAAAGGAAAGGTTGCCCCAAAATTTATGAATTAAAGAGATTTACTTATTGACCACTTACGAAAACTTGGATTTAAGTTCTGTGATGAAAACAATTCAGTAACATTTAATCAATTACACAAACTTTCACCGGGTGATGTTTAAAAATACAAGAAAAAGTGCATGATATAAAACCTACAATGGATAAAAAAAAAAACTTTTAACAGACTAAAAAGAAGGTAGAATCCTCAGAGAGCCACATGTGAGGGATCCCTCTCCCAGGACGGACAGAAGTGCAATAGATGCCACGTGTAATGGAGAACATCAGAAAGATAAGAGTATTTGCAGCATTGGTTAGAATAAACACTTTGTAGCATAATGGAAGGTAAATGAATCGATGGATTATTGTCAGTAATGGCAGAGTATCTGATTAGACATATTGTATATCAAGCAGTCTTGTTTTAATCATAGTCCATGGTCAGCAGCCACCACGATCAGGATCCACCATCATGATCGACTGCCTCTTTCATTGCACCTCATACTAAGAGATGACCAGATATCTTCTGACCACTCTTACGGATTGGTTCCTGTTTCTCAGCCTCTTTTTGTCCTGCACGTTTTAAAAATCCAGATTAAAAGACTCCAGAAAACAATTTAGTCTACATTGCTTCAATCGTCTGATCTGTGCCTGTCGTTGGCAGAAGGGGATAATGTTGCACCTCTCCTACAATAAAAGTGTTTTTTTGTCTTCACTTAGAAAAAGGTGATAGATGGCCTTGAGACTCTGTGTGACCACCTGCCCGGCCCGCCCAGCGTTGCCATTCTCTGCAGAAAAGAGGTGGAGAGGATGCTTCCACTGGCCATCACCTTAATAACTGGATTTGTAGTAAGTTCAGGGAAAGTGTCAGGACTGAATCACTAACAGTTTGCTGTCAGAGGTCTGCACTACCGTCACGTGTCTTTCTCTGTAGAAACCAGTGGAGGTCTGCAAACTGATTGGACTCTGTGGCTCGTCTCGTGACAAACAGAAGATGCTCAGCTATTTTGCCGAGCAGGCCCTGCAGGCTGCTGTGACGAGCCAAGACGTGAGTAAAGTACATATTTGAAAGGAAAGCTATAATTACTGAGGGGAAACTTGAACTCCCTGTGCTTCACGCTCTTTGTGTCTGTCTGTCAGGGGCGGCCCACGTCAGCGTGCTCCTTCTGCCTGTTCCTCCTCAAGACGCTGGAGGACCTGCTGCCTAAAGAAAGGACGGAGGTGAGTCACTCTGCTGCAGTGAAGGGACACGTGTGTGAGATCACAGTGTCTCTTTGTGCTGCACGGAGACGTTCAAATGCCACCAGACGCCGGGCGTGCGACATCAAGGTGCCCGCTTATATTTTACATCCTGCTCATGTACACAGTGACGCAGTGGGAGATTTTTCACGTCCCCCCCGTGAGGAATGCAGTTTTTTTTTAATGATTTTGTCTCTTAAAATCAATTTTACGGTTTTTCAGTGTCAGCAATTTTATTTGTTTTGTTTATTCTTGGCTCAGCTGTCAATGGTGAAGAGCTTTGAGCTGCACCAACCCGTATGAAAGCTGCTCTACAGATGAAATGAACTGATTGTTGTCCGTCCCGCTCCTCTAACAGGCAGAAGTGGTCAGGTTGCTGGAGGAGATTTGTCACATTTTGCCCGCTTCCTACCACGACCAGTGCGAGGCCTTCATAGACAGGTTTGGCAAGACGGTGCTGGACGCAATCACAAGATTTGCAACGCCTCGGGCCGTCTGCTCCCTCCTCCACCAGTGCGAGTGGCAGGACGCTGCTGTGGCAGGTCAGTCAGTTTGGTGTCCGCACGACTGCAGCTTAGGAACTTTTAAATTAAGGGTATTTTTTTTATGAGTAAATGAGTCACAGCTCAGCCAGTAATTTGGAAAGAATACTCAACCAAACAGCCCAAAGTAATAAATTACTTTTGACAGTCAGAAGCCCGATAGAGATCATTTTCACAGCCAACGTTATCTTGTCATATCAATGGCACAGAAGACGTTCTTCCCCTTCACTCTCCCTCACAACAACCTACACAGTTCTGTACGGCAGAGGTGTCGGCCCTCAAACACACGCACACCTCCGACTGATCAGCTCCAAACGTTCCTCTGGAGAAACACTCCATTAATGTTAATGACGGCGCTGTTACATTTATGTATCCCAGTAATAAACCAAATTAGGTACAGAAGCTGAAATGCTGAAACTGTCCAAAATCCTAAAAAAGGGATTATTAATCAATAATCAGGAATAAATTGATTTTTGTTGTCTATCAATGATTAATTCGTTGTCTCTTTATTTAGTCTCAGACCCGTGCACTGTGACAACATACAGGTGCAGAGACGTCTCGACTGCCCTCAGATGTGGAGTAAGTGAACAGCGATTATTGTGCAGTTGATTAACTTGTGAATTATCAGTGATGATCACGTTCTTTACCTGGTTCACACAGACTCTGTTCTACTGCCAGAGATTTGCCTCGAAGCCGCTCGACAGCAACACGCTCTAAAATGTGAGGTGGGTAGTTTGGTGGTGAATTTAATAAACATACAATTGAGGGTTTGAGGAAAGGGGATGTCGCACCTTGTTCAGCTCTATGAGACACATTGTGATTTGTGAATATGGGCTGTACAGATAATATTTGATTGTTTAATTGATTGACAGCAACATTACAGATCTCTCCAAACTGCTCTTTTCAGGACGGGACTGAAAATATGAGTCATCGCCGCCGTGAATGATCTTTCAACATCAAACTGTAACCACCTGTGATCGTCTGTACTTCTTTCACATACTGATTTAGGACCTTACTGTAGATTTAGAGTAGATTAAGAAGAAGACAGTGACTCTGCCTGAAACATTTTATTAACAAAATGATGTGAACTTCAGTTGTGAGGAACGTTAAACAAGCTAAACAAGATCAAAATGTTAAACGCTAACATTTAAACAATGAATCTGTAAACTTTTCACTTTTTTCTATTTTGTTAATCAGGGTTTCTGGTTAGATTTTTGTACTGAGTAAAAAATGAATTGCTTAATCAGCTTTAATTAAGTGTATTTTTAATAAAGATCTCAGGGAAATGATCAATAGATTTTGTGAAATGAGGTATGTATATTATGGGCTATGAAAGACCACTTGACCACAGACTGCACTCTCATTAATAAAAAAGGATGTCAACAGTTTTCAGATTAATCTTCAGTGAGGTCCAAAAAGCCAGAGAACTCACTGCGAGAGTCTGGTGTAAAACATGTTGCAAAAACCTCCACTAACAACTTGTTTAAACAAATAATTAAGAGTTATATATAATACAATAAGAGAATACATAGCCAGAAGCCCAGCCCATGAGCACAAGCAAGTGTGCACTTTATTTGAGGGATTTAAAAGAGAAACACCAGATCATACTCTGCAGTATTTAGAGGGAAAAGTTGCTGCCTCAGGGGAGAAACTGGGGGGTGGGGGGGGTATGGGGTAAATAGGTAAGAAGTCAGATATTTGGGGACATTGCAGAAAAGGCACTTTTACACATTCAGCAACCACAGTGACGGACTCACTTTCAATAATTAAAACAATTATTAACAGTGAAAAAAAGTGGTCCTCTAACCCACCATCAACTTGTAAACAGGCTGGTTTCTCTGTACAACACCAACCAGGCGTTAGGTTGAGGATGAGGTTGAGGATCTCACAGACACATGAATCTGAAAAGCTCCTACAGCGCCACTCTGTGGCTCATATGGGAGCTTTCTTTGGAGTACCCTCAAGGAGCCACAAGGTGGAGCCAACATAAATGAGACATCAGTGTTGAGTGAGTAGAAAACAATCCTTAAATTCAGTTTCATTAATGGAGACACAGTGCAATCGTTCCATAATAAAGATAAAGAGCTTTTAGACAAAGACTCAGACCAGTGAATAGTAACTTAACTTAGGTTTACAGCTGTTTTAGCCTTAATCCTGTTACTATGCTGTGTTGACCACTGGTGAGAGGATAGAGTTATATTTACTCACATTACTGTAACAAAGTAGTTTTAGTGAACATGTACTTTTCAGAGCAATTTTAACGGTCAGTATTTTAGCTCTTAGGCCCATTTGCTATTTTTGCCTTGTATATTTTAAAGTCCTTATCAATAAAAACAAGTAAGATGATGGAATTATTCAAATTTTGAGAATGCAACAAATGAAAAGAGCCACATTAAATTGGCTGCTGCTGATTCGATGTACCACCTGGCGACCGCGTACAGTAAAGCGAAACACACACACACACACACACACACACACACACACACACACACACACACACACACACACACACACACACACACACACACACACACACACACACACACACACACACACACACACACACACACACACACACACACACACACACACACACACACACACCTTGCCGGGTCGCTCTAAACAGTAAATGCTAAAAAAAAAAAAACAGTGGTCCCTTGGGCTGGAAGTAGAGCTTATGGACGACATCACGGTGCACAGGTTGCACAGAGCGTAATTCAGACGGGTGCGTGCAACAGATGACTAATGGTTGTCAGTCACTGTACATGAGAGCATCAACTACTGCGTTACCAAGCAACCGTAACCTGAACTATCTGAGCACATTTTTCTATTTACTTTAATCAAATAACAGTTCTTTTAAATCAGTGTAATTTTCCAGTACCCTTTAAGTTGCTACACATCGAGGAGTAAGTCAAAGAACATCTGGGGAAGCAAAGGCATATACTGTTTGCACCACATCCTGGCTTTAAAGAAACTGGCAGGTAGGAAAAGGTTGGAATTTTGGACTACTGCCATTCATGACCCTCAGAGTTAATATATGTCTAAAAACAAATAAATAAATTTATAAAATAACCTTCAGTTCTAGGCTCAACACTACTGCACACGTGACATTGAAAACAAAAGTCTTTTCCATTTTGGCTGTACTGTGCAATTCCAGTGGAAGATTCAAACTCCACAAGCAAACAGTTACAAATCTGATCCCACGGTTTCGTTTTTTACACAACTAACTCTGCTCGAAAGACCAGAGAAGTCACGTCTTACATTCACTAAGCGGATTGTGCGCAGCCCCTCATCTCTTTGTCTGCTCATGTTCTTCCATATCAGTTCTGTTTTGAATATCATGTGCAGGTGTGACTGAGTGGCCGACGGTAAATCGTTTGCTCGTCAAACATTATATAAATTATTTCAAGTACAATGTTGCCATGGGATAAAGGCAGCCCCCGTCCAAAGGCAACTGAGCCTGGGTTTCTCTGTAGCTACACCCAGATTCAGTCTTAAGGAAGGGTGAGGACTGTGCCATGCCTTTTGTTTTGTTTTTTGGTCAGTAAAACATTGACACATTTATCATCTGAAACACTCACATGACATTTAAACCAAGAAAAATTTACAAATATAGAGTGATTTCGGGGTGCAGCCCAACAATGCCACAAGGTCATTAGCAGCTTCTGACTTCTCTGTAAAACGTCAGAAAAAACATGGCCTGAAGGGACTGCACAGAGAAGAAGGATAAGCAGGTTTTAGATCACTCCGCCCCAATTGTGCCTTCAAATTTTCAAAAACAGACAGGATGTGTGCTGTACGGGAAACAGAGCTGATGCGACACTAAATGGCTCTTAACCCAACGCAGTTAGGGGACACTGGAAATGACATTTAAAGAGAAAGCAGCAGAGGACGACAAGCTCTGATTGCTTCTGCAGCTAAACTGCAATGAGAGTCAATTTTTAAACTGAGGGATACTGGAAATGTTTCCATTACTGGCATGTATGCACATGGTCCTGTTGGAAATCAACAATAAATATAGTTTTAATATAAATTGTCAATTATACCAGTCAGTGTAAGGACACTAAATAACTTCACCCTGCAAAAAGTACGAGTACGCCAGAGCTAAGATAAATAAAAGTTGGCAGCACTGCTCAAATCTGAATGTACCATTTCTCTAACACTGCTCAGTTGAATATTTTGACAACCGAAATACTTCTGTTGTCTCTTCAAGGATGTGTACACGTCTAACAGGTGGGAAAAGGGCATGTTTTCATGTTGTAGAGGTTGTGGTGATGTGGCTGTGCGTGCAAGGAGGAAGGGGTGAGAGGAGGAGGAGGGAGGAGGAGGAGGAAGGAGGGAAGAAGACGAACACAGGTTTATCTGTAATACACCTAAGGCCTGCTGGGAGATCAGAGGAGGGGGTCAGTATTTCAGCTTCTTGGGCACCTCCCAGGAAAAGACGTCCCGACCAAAGTGGCCATAGGCTGCAGTGCCCTGGTAGATGGGCTTCTTCAGGTCAAGCTCCCTGCGACAGAACAAAATAAATACATTGTATAAAAACTGTGGATATTTGTAAAGTGTGTACAGCGGGAACTTTAATTGCGACATCAAAAACAACAACTCAGAAATAAGACACCACACCATACCTCACGATAACCCCTGGACGGAGGTCAAAGTTTTTATTCACGATGTCCAGCAGGTCCCTCTCACTCTTCTGGGACGTCCCATAATGGAAGATGGAGACAGAGAGGGGATGGGCAATTCCAATTGCATAGGAGACCTGAAACAGATGACAATAATGCAAACAAAAATAAATGTATCTGAAACAAGAGAGAGGATGGAGAGACTGGAAAGCATTTAGTATATACTGTGTTTTTTAATATTGACAATAAGTACTGAATTGTGAAAAAGGAATGTAAAAAGGGTCATGGATAAATCCGCCTAGTCAATATATATATATACGAATTTAGCACTAGACGTTACTGTGAACTCACCTGGACCAGCACACGCTTGCAGAGCCCAGCTTTTACCAGAGATTTGGCCACCCAGCGGGCAGCATAGGCAGCGGAGCGGTCTACCTTTGTGTAGTCTTTCCCAGAGAAAGCTCCGCCTCCGTGAGCTCCCCAGCCCCCGTAGGTATCGACAATGATCTTACGACCAGTCAGACCAGCATCACCCTATTGGGAAGGAACAGGCACATTATACATACAGGGGAACCTTTGAAAGAAGCCTCTTACAGGAGCTACTTTTTACCTCTACTTTCTCAATTAAGTTAAAAAATATCATCAGATGTGGAATCAGGCCATTACAATATTTTTCCAAATTCCTTTAATGTGTCTGTTGAGTACAAAATTGCAGTAATTGTTTTTGGTGTGGCTGAATTAGCCAAATAAAAGATTTTAAAGAAGTCTCACCTGAGGTCCCCCAATGACGAAGCGGCCGCTGGGCTGCAGGTGGTATATGGTGTTATCGTCGAGGTACCCACTGGGAATCACGTCTTTCACCACCTGCTCCTTCAGACAATGGCGCATCTGGTCCAAACCTATGCCCTCGTCGTGCTGCACAGACACCACAACGGTGTGGACACGCAGCGGCACCATGGCACCTCGGTCCTGTCTGTACTGAACGGTCACCTGATGGAGACAAAACATGATCAAATAAATATCTAATATATATAATTAAATTGAATTGTTAACTGTCTGATCGGAAGTCATGGCAAAATGTATCTATGTGCAATCTTTAAAATGCATGTATGGAGAGAAACATTAAAACAAAGTATTACATAAGACAAAAATGTTCTTAGTGTTTGACTTTCAAAGCAATGCAGCTGGACCTTGTGGAAGTTGAGGTAATGTTTCCTTGTCTAACCTGAGTTTTGGAATCAGGTCGGAGCCACGGCAGCGTTCCATTTCGGCGCAATTCAGCCATCTTGGCATTGAGCTTGTGGGCCAGGACGATAGTGAGGGGCATACACTCCTCAGTTTCATCAGTAGCATATCCAAACATCAGACCCTGTCAGAGGTGTAGCCACAAATCCCAGCATGAGAACAGGAAGACAAGACCACAAACTTTACATCACCACCACATCTGTGGATCCAGTTACCAGTCGTCTGTGGATCAAACCCAAAACATAAATGTAAGAACAGTCTGACCTGGTCACCGGCTCCTACGTCCTCTTCATTTCGGTCCAGGTGAACACCCTGAGCGATGTCCGGGGACTGCTGCTCCAGAGCCACCAGCACATTGCAGGTCTTATAGTCGAAGCCTGTAAAACAAAACGTTTCACAACTTTTTTACCATATCAGTCCTGACCACTGAGCTTCCTTTAAATAGGGTTGGATGATGTGGGAAGGGCAGGGTGTGGATCACAGTGAAGACAGTATGCACCTTAATGTAGAAAACACTCCCCTTTATGACTTAATTTGTCTCATGACTTGTGAACAAACTGTACTGAACAGGTGTGGCTGGTTTAGTCAAATGTATGTCAACGTCATGTAGAGGGATGGGTACTAAACCAGGTAGTAAACAGCCCTGTAGCTAAATTATTGATTGACTCAAAGTAATGTAAAGGATGCGTTAATAAATATATTCTGAAATGGTCAGAGCAACATACAGCAATTTACAGTTTCTGTGGCAGAATGCAGACAAACTACTGCACAATGAAAAACCTGTCAAAGAAAAATTCCTGCATTTATGTTTTTTTTTTTTAAATGTTGGTCTTTATTCTCTTGGAAAAAAATAAATAAAAACAACTGAAACGTGAAATACTTGCTCAATGAGCAGAATCAGTAATAGAAGTGTTAAAATCTTGACGACACCCATCCCTTAGAAATGTGGCGTCAGCCAAGGCGGCTTCATTAAACCAGTTTAAGCTGATGGGTAAGACACTGCAAATCTGCAGGAGAGGACATCACCTGGGAAAAAACACAAAGCTTTTGAACATGGAGCCGACCTGAGTTAATCTCAACCTGATCTGAACTCACAACCAGCAACTTTCATCACTGTACCTTTGGAGGAGTCATCGTAGCCAATGTCCTTGATTGTCTGTCTGACAATCTTCTGATAATCGACGGTGGCTCTGGAGGTGATCTCCCCGGCAAGCAGTATCATCCCCGTCTTAGCAACAGTCTCTGAGGACACAATGACGTGTAGTGTGAGGGGTGAGAGGGGGAGATGGCCTTTTGTCCAGATGATTCAAGTACGTGTTGTAAGCCGTCAGTGGTTGCATTATGTCAAACACGGCATAAAACAGCTCAACATTGGTGGAGACGTGACGATGTTCCATTTGAAACATCTTTGCATTGAAGTGATATAGATTGGATGCAGCTGACCTGGCCCTTCAACGCTCGTCTTCCCCACTCTCTCTCCCCCTTTCATACTTTACAGTGTAATCAATAAAGGCTTAATGCCAAGAAATTGCTAAGAAAAGGACAGATCAACACTTTTAACTGGTTAGACTGGATAGATAACCCCATTCTGAGGATACTAAGTTGCTCAACTTCCTGCACCCACCCCCCCGTTTCACATGTATGCGGAGGTTAAGATAAAGCTCTACCCGAGATGCAGTATCTAATATGCATGCAATTATGGCAACCTCACCTTGATTTTGCAAAAGGCTTCATCTTTCATATGCACATTTCAACAACAACTACTTGGTAATCGACAGACTAACCACATGCTACTTTGGCATCGGGGTCTTGTGAGAGGTGGGCATCCAATACAGCATCACTGATCTGGTCACAAATCTTATCTGTGGAGTTAACATGAGAGAATGTTTCAGAAACCTTGAAAACACATTTCAAATCATTTGTATGTTTCAAGGTATCGTTAAATCTACACAGTAGTAGAGCACAAGTTCACCCCGATCAAAGGAATTTATGCAAAACAGGTTTGCATACTTTGAAAATGAGATGTAAGTTGGTTAAAATGAAAACAGTTTTACTAGATCAACACAAATCCTGATTATAATGTCCTGGTTATAAATGATCTAAAGCTAAAACCACAGTTACCATTGTTATACTGAACGTGCACTTGTATTTTAAGTTCTGACCAATAACTGTCAGAACTGGTTTAAAAATTGTGCCAATGAATTCAACCTAAAAGGGAAAATAAGGGCAGAAAAATGACAGAAAGTAGCATGTAACAGGTGTCACAAAGAAGGCGATGTGGTGTGAAAAATGGTGAATATGAACTCAACAATCTTTATAGAACCTGTCTGTGAACTGGAAACAACACCAAAAAAAAGTATCTTTCTTCAGCCTTTGCTTTGGTCTCAGGGGCATTGATGATTACTGATGTACACGTAGTGATAATCTCAAACTCAATGAATATTTCTGATAACGTCTAACATCTCCAGGTTTTACGGCCTCACAACTTGAAAACGTTACTACCTCGCTCATCCCGTAGGGACTGGGGACGTGATCCAACACTGACCTGTTTGGCAGAATTCTAATAATGGCTCGAGCCCGTCACACAAGCTCCAAATGTTTTACCTGCCTCACAAAATAGGACCTTTAAAGAGCGTTACTACTAGCGATCTCTGCAGGTGCTTCTACTGTCCTGAACCTGTAAAGTGTGTGGTTGGGACGACTTTACACCCACAGCTGAGCAGCAGCCCCTGCAGATCCTATATTTAGGTAGAAGTAATCCTATTATCCGTTTCATTAGAGCTGCCCCCACTGCCTCAGTGCAATTCTGAAAACTGCAGTGCACTCTATGACAACCGGCTGAATAGATTCTCAATTAATATTTAAAGTTACAAACATCAAACTAAAACTAACACAGCCTAATGCAACAGCCCTGCAATAAGTCTGACCTTCATGGGGGGGGGTTATAGGGGTTACACTGTTTAGTTTTAGTTTAGAAAGCTCTTAATGGTCAGTGTTGGGGATGGAAGGTGTTTCAACATATAGTTTATTACCCTCGCTGTTAAACTGCAGCCTTCAAAATACAGATAAACTAAACAGCTGCTGCTTAGATGAACAGTGAAAGCTTTGGGAAAGTATGATTCATTGCAGGGCTCTTGTATTAGACTGCATTAGAATTGCCCTCCAGGGACATATAAAGTTGTTTTGAATTATGGACTATCAACTGAGAGTTTATTAGAGATGATTAGAAATCAATATCTTCATCACTTCGCTTTCTAATGACTTCAGTGTATTTTTATGCATTTTACTATAATGTGTCTTGTCCTGCTTGTTTTTATTGTTTAATTTAATTAACATTTCTATTTACTTATTCTTTTCTTTATGTTTTTATATTAAATATCTTCATACTTTAAATTTTTTAACTCATGTTTAGTCATGTCATGTATTTGCTGTGCAGCTTTGTGTTTTAGTCTACGCTTGTCATATGAAATGTGACATAAATAAACTTGATTTGACCGATTATTCACTTATAAAGCCCTTTCTGCTTTTAATGTGTGATCATGATGTGATTTTATATTTTCTTATAACTATGCTCCTCTGTTTAGACCCGTTTAAAACAGTCCCAGCCGAGGACCATGGGTGACGCAGTCTTTTCGGTCAGGGCTCTCACAGAAGAAACCTCTCAGGAACAATTACTTATCCTCTCTCAAATCTCTCAGAGAAAATTTGATAAGTGAGCTCTCTCCTAGTTCTGACCGTAACATCTGTTTTTCATTTAATAATGTATTACTTCATTATGTTTTTACTCTTTACTCCTCAGTAACTTCTTATTTCTGTGCTGTAATGTTGTGTAATCTTCAAATTTATTTTTCTGATTGTATTTTAACTGTTTCCTTTTGTTTGTATTTTAACTGTTTCCTTTTTAACTTTTTCCTATTGTTTGCCTTCAAATTAAATTTTTTAACTTGCAAAACACAAGGTGGTATTTAAACTAAATGTATTAATATTATCATTATAGTGCCTTTGCGCATTGTTAAAAGTGCTAAATAAATAACATATTAGCATTTATTGTTAAAACATATGCTACACTTTAATGATGACCCTGGGAAGTTTACAAAATTCAACATTAACACTATCAAATATTTAAAAGGAGGCTTGCCAAGAGAATTTGATCATGTTTCTAACTGAAAAGACAAATGTCTGATTTAAAGTTAGGGAATCAAAGTCTTATATTAGCCATGTTTGTGGCTCTTCTGGTTCCCGATGTGTAAACATGCTGTAAATCCATGTCGCTAGCTTACTTGTGGAGCCACATGACCGGCGGGCGCTAACGGGAGGTTAGCTTCGACAGCTAGCCGCCGTGTCGTTAACTCTGTAAATAAACTAAACACCGGAGTTTCCCTCGGTGTGTGGCCGCCCCGTGCTTCTCCGGGACGCGGAGCCTCGGTTGTGTTACTTCACGCGGTGTGTGGCGGCTGAACGAAGTGTGTTAACGGGGCTGAACGGAGGATGAACAGGCTCCCCGGTGACCGGGCTGACTGACAACAACGCGCTAACAGCAACACGCCGCACGACCTTGTTTGAAGCTAGCAGGATGCTACCAGGCTAATATCAGGCAACTCACCGGGGTGTCCTTCTCCCACCGACTCGGAGGTGAAGAGGAAGCAGTCTTCATCAATGAACGAGTCGCTGTTGAAGCCGTTCAGGTTGTCGTTCATTTTAGTGGGTGAACACACTGTCAGCTAACCAGCTAGCAGCTCTCTCTCTCACACACACACACACTGTCACACACACACACAAACACACACTCAGCTCAGGTTGTACAAATCTCCTCCTCTCACACAAACACACACTGATCAGCTTCAGCTCCCTGCATGGAATATAAAGCACTGAACTCCTCTTCCTCTTCTTCAGCTTCTTCTGGGACTTTATGGAGCCTTCAAGTCATCTCTACGCAGCCAATGTTGATGTTGAGCTGAGACCACGTGGTGCGAGAGGGCGTGAGTGTGTGTGGAGAGAAGCCGTGCACGAGGGGAAGGAGGAGAAAGTGTCAAGTCCAAATATTGACAATAAAGTTTAACAATATCAAATGTTTTCTTTACATTTAGCATTTGACAATTAAGCCAAAGCCAATCTAATTTTTTTCTTTTAAATGTTGTATTTTGAAAATAAAATATGTATTTCAATTTTACATTTCAACAAGAAAAATTCAAAATGCTGAGATTAAAAGTCAGTAAATTAAAGAGTTAAAAAAAAAATCGCATTTCGAGAATTCATTCAAAACGTTCAGAATAAAGTCAAACTATATTATATATTTTTTGTTACTTTTTTAATTTCAAGCGTAAAGTCGAAATGTTGACGATAGAGTCAAACTAAATCCTTTTTAAAATATATGGTTTATCAATTGCAATTTCAAGATGTAAGTCAAACTTTTAAGAATACATTAAAAAACTTTAGAGCATATAACTTCCTCAACAAAAATTTACTGATTAACTGATGTTCTTCGGAATCGGTGAAACATTTTTTCTCTCTTAATTCAAAAACACAGTGTCAATATTATGACTTTGAAGGGATTTTGCTGAAAACTGCATCAGTTCAGAAGGAAAAACCTCCCAAGCTTGAAAGAGGTGGTTGCATTGGTGCTAAATTAAATAGTTGGTTTATTAAAGGAGATTTATTGACCTTAAAAAGTGATCGAATCTCGTATTTCACATGACGTATTGAGCCTTAGAAGACTGAAACTGTGCAAATATCAAATATTTAACTTTGAGACAATTTCAGACCTGAGGTAAAATAATCTTTATTTTGCTTATTTAAAGTTTGTCAGAGCCAGAGTTGTCACCACTTAGGCTGTTTGACTTGAGGGTTTTATAAGTCTTCTGTAGGCCATAAGAGATAAGAGTGCTTAGTTGTAATGGAAAATTCCACTGATCAATGTCTTACTACTGTTTTTACTGTTTTCTGTGCACTTAGATGTGTACGCTGATGCAACCTCAAAGTTCAACCTCCTGTTGACCTTTATCTGTGCAACTGTGTGCTGGGTTTGATTCCTCTTACTATAACAGTGATGCCAGACAGCAGACGTTTCCTGTTTATCACATTGTATAAAAACCTTCCTTTTTAACTTCTCGTGGTTGCGCTCTGAGCCATGTTGCTGACTGTGTAACCCTCTGCAGAGCTAAAAATGAAACCTCTAAGACAACTCCGGTCTGAGAAACTCTTTATTTCAAATCTCATGGTAAATTTCCACGACACAGTATTTTTCTTTCAAATTTCTTAAAGGCTTGAAGACATGAATACATGCAGTATTGACTCAAGGATTTTTAGAAGGCGAAGATCATTTGAGGATTTTCTGTCACCTGAGCGGGTTTAAGTATGAGTACATCAGTTACCTTAAGGATCATCGTTGACCTGAGGGGGAAATAGTATCTAGTACTAACTTATGGAAATATTTTGGCGTGAAGGAATGGAAAGTATGAAGCATATGTCACAAAAAAGAAAAATGAAAAACAAATGATAAGAATTTCCTACTGGAATAACCTTCTCCAAACAAAACATAATATATATATAAATATCATCATATCCACAATCACTGTATCATAGAAATGAAGCCGTCCAAGGGAAAGTGTTTGGAGTCAGTGGTAGTTGTGGATCTGCAATGATGGTTCGGGCTTGACTTCAACTTTCTGCAGCCAATGTGCAATTTAAAAATCATTCATAGAAATAGTGAACACAAAAAGGGAGCTACTTTACTTTACTGTTGACATCAGGTGCCTCACTCGTCGGCCCATCTGATTAAACCTAATACTCATGGGAATGTGCAGCTTATTTCACCCTCGCCAGCGTCTCTCTCTGGTTTTAGATGTGCTTGCTAATCCAAAAGAGATTAACTTGATCACAAACATCAGGACGAACCTTAAGCTGTGTACACTCGTCTCTGTGAAAACCTCAAGAGCTTCTTTGTCTATATTAATTGGATTTAGTTTTGTTGGTTCTATTTGAAAACTGGATACTGGATCTTTTTCTTGGTATTGTCACTATTAAACTTTATCAGTATATGACTAATTTCCATCTGTTGTCGTCCTGTATCAAAGCTCGATTTTGACAACACTGACCTTTGCAGTGCAACACGTTGGTTATACACACGTGCAGAGGTTCGACAATATCAGTGTTTAGTCACAATTCACAAGCACAGTATGTTTTCTTTGTTTTTTGCTATGATGTCCTTAGGTGCCATTAAAAAAATAGAAATTTGATTTGCTGCACACAAAGAGGCTGGATGTTAAAATGAAGTTTGTATCTGATGTTAAAATGAAATTACTTTTTGTTTTTCATTTGATCAAATCCAGTCTAACCTCGTCCAATTCGTGACTCCCCCATGTGCCCTCCTCACCTCTGCACACATGCACAAACAAACAGATAGCACTTTTTTGTGTTTACATTTCACCACTTGTTCTGTTTTTTGTTTTGTTTTATTTGCACACTCACACAGATAAATAACAGTGTTTTCCTTGAAGCAAACAAACCACATTGGTCTAAACATCCACTCACTGAGCTCTATAGAACAGGGGCTGTATTCACAAAGCTGCTAAGAATAAGAGCATTGATGCAGGATTATTGTTGAAGTCACTTAGTCACATGAACACTTCAGGTGGATTGAGTTGGTAAAATGCTCTATCGCAATTCATGAGAGATTCATTTCATGAATACAGACCGAAAACTATAGAGTTAAAATGTTTAAACCACCATTTGGTCCAAAATGCATAATTCACACATTTATGTTTCAACACAAAAACCTACACAAACCCACAGACACACAAACACACACACTCTCCCTCCACGGTGAACCATGATACCGTCAGTGTTTCTGGTCCGGAGTCGTCAGTTTGATAGAAGACAGTTTACAAAGATCCATATTGCTGTCGATAATAACCGCTCACATCCATCACAGGTTTACTCTGGTTTCACATTCAATATGTTGTTTACGTATGATATAGCTTATGAGTCTATAAAAGCACTTGTTGTCTTCGGGCGTCTGGGCTCAGCTTCCAGTCCGAGATACACACAGTGTATGAGATGATGGTCGATTCAGAGACAGAACTGCAGGGCTACGATGTGGAATGTTTGCAAACTACGTTAGGAGTCATTGAATGTGCTGCTTCTACGAGCACAGAGACAGTGTGGGGTCAGATCAGACTGTACCTGCTTTAAGTAACTGATTTTTATTTCTACGCAGTGTCCGTTTCCCCGGCCTTCCCGATGTATTTGACCCCTGTGGGGCTAACCTGAGCTGGTCTGTGTTCACCTAAGATGGCAGCGATGAGGGCCTCTGGTGCAGTCACTCCACTACCTGGAGACACAGGACTGCGAGGACTGCGAGGACTGAGCGGGCTGATGGACGGAGACTGCACAGTGTTGGGGGACACCAGCCGTTCCTTCTTAGCAGCGGAGCAGGGTGAGCGGCTTGGCGTCTGTCCGTCTTTGGAGCGAGGGCAGAGGCTGAGGCCCTGTAAGGAGGGGAGGGGGTTGGAGGAGAGAGTCGGGACCGCCGGGCTGCGGCTGCGCCGGTGGCGATGATGGGCTTTTCCTGTTTTAGGACTCGGGCTACGGGAGTTTGGAACCAGCAGGACAAGGGTGCTGTCATCCTCTGAGCTGACATCAGAGCTGTCGGAGCGAAGCATGGTGGGACTGTGGACTGGTATCTTGATCTGCACAGGATGGAGGATTCAAGAGGAGTGAACTTCATAAGCAGGGCTGCTAACAGGGAGATTTGACTTAAGTAACAGAAGACGTCACACAATGTAGAAAGGTTACAAGCTGAAGTCAACCTTCAAAATATTACATAAGTATAAGTACAAATTAATTATCAACAAAATGTTCTATCAAATATAAAACTACCCACGGTGCAGCAGAATGTAATTTTTTTTGTTAGAAGCAATACTTATTTTACCTGAACGGGTGTTGACAATCCAACGATAGTGTTCATATTATTGCTGTAGTAACCCATGAGGTATTCACTATCGTCTCGGGGCAAATCTTCCTCTGAAAACGTCACCTGGAGAGAAAGAGAGAGGCAAAGAAAGAAAGAAAGAAATCAGCGTGAGTTCAGCTGTGGCACAAAATACATCAGCGAGCTTCAGTATGTGACCAACCTGTGATGTATGCTCTCCCTTGGCCCACACGTAGGCCTGGTAGTCTTTGTGATGTCTGAATCTGACCTGTACAGAATGAAATGAAGAACGTAACTGTAACATAACAAAGATCTTTGCAGGTTTGAATGTGGATGATAGTGAATGAAGGATTACCTTATATATTGCTACCCAGTCCCACGAGCTGCGCTGATAAGTCGATGCGTATGTGAATCTGACTGTAGCATCGGAGACTTTACACCACTCCTTATTGACCTGCAGCTCCACCAGGGGCACAGCCACCTTGAATGGGAACTAGAGGAAAACGGGATAAAAAGAGGAATAAACCCTGAAGAAGCATCAAACTGTGCAAAGAGAAGATGTAACTGAGACAGTTGATTGAGAAAATGTGTAAAGCAGTGTCTCACATGCAGGGAGAACAGGGCAGAAACGGGCTTGTGGTCGCTGATGGTGTAGCCCATGTGACTTCGGTACGTGTGCTGCGTCACTTTGGTTGCCCCACCGAGCCACGAGGTCAGACCCCGCTGTAGTGCTGCATTGTGGGAAGGGACCGGGGAGCCGGTGCGTCGGAGGCGCCAGAGGATGCGATCCGTCCAGGCAGGTTTCCTCTTCTTCGTACTGACACAAAAGGAAACAAGAGAGACAGAAGCTCTATAAAGGCCTCACTTTTAAAAATAAACGTACTTATTACATTTGTGATGGAGGTGACTGAACAAACCTGGTGTCGTACGTATGAGTGCCCACGTCAAACTTATAGGTCGGTGGGAATTTGAGTGGCCCCTCTATGAAGCCCTCCAGGATGGACTCTGTGTTTTTAGCCATGTTGAGCTGTGGAGGTTGATGACAGGAGGGTTAAATATGCACTACAGCGGCGCCCTCTGTTGGTGGAGGTGTGCGAGACAAACAGGTGGCATGAAAAGCCTTCCAGAAGAGCCCCCTCTGTGAATGAGGGGGATGTTCCCTCACCTGATCCCGCTCCCACAGAAGAGGCAGCTTGTTGCTGTCGATGGCACATTTCACCACGTGGATGTCGTAGTCTTCGATACGGAAATTTAGATCTCCAAACCAAAACACCACACTGGAGGCAGGAAAAATACACAAAACAAAAAGTCATGACGTTTAATATACTCAAGATGCATACAAAACAAATAGGGAGACTTATAACCTTTATTACATAATATAACCCCCTAAGATTCATTAATAATTGGTGAAGGCAAATTATAAATAAAAACATTGCAGCCTGGGTGTAAAAAGGTTTGAGAAACCTCATGCATACATTTAAACAGCCTTCAATTAAAACCATGCCAATTTGTGTCAAGTTATTTTTAAGGCTTGTTATCTTATTAAGCGACTCAGATATTTCAAACCTTACAAAACCTGGATACTTTAATGTACTAGAGTCGCACAAAATTGCAATAGCTATTAGTCCCCTAAACGTGCCTGGTTTTTATCATCAAGATCTAGTAATTATTCTCTGAGAAACCGACAAAAATATAAAAGAAACACCCGATCTCGCGATGTTAAAGAGAGTGAAAAAAAATCCTGGATCTGCCCCAAATTGAATGAGTTCTTCCCTGACTCACACCAGATCACTTGACTAAGTTTTGTGATAATCCATCCATTAGTTTTTGCACAATTCTGTTCACTAACACACAATGAATGACTGTCGGACATGTATTTGTTAATTAAGCTGACTAATGGCGTGCACTTTCTATGGGTGGTAAAAAGATTGTGTAACATTTTCGTCACCCACTCGTGGTCCAGTACACCAGTGGCATTGCCGCCTTCAAACTGCTGCTGCTGCAGGATGCTCTCAAAGTCCTCCATCCGCTGCTCCAGGTTCCTCATGTGAGCAGGCAGGTGACAGTTGAGGAAACACAGCGGGTGTCCGAACACCGTCATCCTCGCGCTGACACCCCCTTTATTCCCCTTAGAGCGAGAGGAGAGACAAAAAATAGATCCTGTCCTTATTTACATTTAAATAAACACTGATCGCATGTATCAACCAGATCTGTGTCCGGGGACAAGGTCGTGTTTTCATGTTTTGCTGCCACGGAGTCAAAGAACCAGAAAGCCAGACAGCCCGCTGCTGCACTGCCCTCAAAGGGAAGGAGACTGCACCAGCAGCAGCCAGGGGTGATGCTGACATCAACACGCACAGGAAGGTCACGCACTGACATATGCACCCACACGTGCGTGCGTCTGCCGGCAGGAGGGAGCGCGCACGCCACCTTTCAACACCCCATCCCTCCCAAAGCCCTCTTACTGAACCCACCACACATGTACCGACATAATAAATCTCTGAGCAGCTCTCTTCGATGTGCAGCACGTACCCAGTATCCCCCAAGTCCTGTGCGTGTGCTCTCTGTCTGCACGCCTCTGAGGAACGGAAGATGGCAGACTTTAGAGAAAACGAGCAGCAGCACTCCCTGCATTCGCTGGGACGCCACCTAACAGATGGGAGGGATGAGAATAACAAACGAATAAGCATTTCATGGCACAAAAAAGGGGTCAGAGTAAAAAGAGATCTAAGGTATGTGAGATATGAGCAGCAGCATCTTTAACTGACCAGAACGTATCCAAAAGGGCTGAGTGTGTCCATGCACAGCTCGCTCCACTGGTCCGAGAAAAGAGCATCCTTCAGCCTCTTGTTGATCATGGAGTTCACCTCCTGGAGTCTGGACGGTGCCAGAAAAACAGAGTCACGTCATGAAACAAGTGAGGATGAAACTTTGGTGAAAAGGACAGTGATGTGTAACGGGAGCGGACGGATCAAAACGAACACAGATGACTGAGTGGGCACCGTGTCCCTGGCACCGCTGAGTCTGCTGGGAATACTTGCTTACCCGATGATAAACATGTCAACGCTCCCATCTGAAACATTTGGTCCGAACAGGGAGGTGATGTCATCCGGCGGGACAGCGGAGCCCACGTTCCATGTGACGATGTACACCCTGTCAGGAGAGGAGATGGTGGAAATTGCTGCATTAGATTTAAATTGTGTGGAGGGTGAGAGAGAGAGGACGTAATCCTCAGGGATGAAGCTTTCATCAGCCTCTCTGCATATAGAAAAAAAAAAGATAAGCACAATTAAGCACCTCTCTGTACCTCGATGATGACTAAGTATTTCACGTGTGTGTGTGCGTGTATGGGTGAGAGACAGAGATGGCTCTAACTCTCCTACAAAACTGAACAATCAGCTACTCTGTAATAACACATATCAGGCCTGTAGCTTTTTATTTTTATTTGTGATTAAGCCGTCCGTCTTCTCAACTAATTGTTTTGTCTTTAAAATGTAAGAAAATTGTGAAGTGGTGACATTGAATAATCAATTCACTAGTAATCAATTTAAGCGTGTTTTATTTGTTATTGTCCTTTATCAATGTTATTGTGTATTTGTATCTAGTTTTTACTGTTTTCAGTTTTATTTGTTTGATTATTACAGTTTCAGCTTCTTAATGACTTGTGTGCATTAGTCTAACACAGTTTTACATTTGTACTGTCTTACTATCAGCTTGTTAATCATCTGTAGAGCACTTCACTTACATGTGGTGCGACTATACTAATAAATACCATCCCAAGACCTTTTTTGAACATTTCCACCTTCCTATAAACACAGGTCTATGAATTCAAAAGGTTTTTACAAGCTGACATTGTTTATGGCTGAGGAACAACAGAAGTATAAGCCTCTGGGACGGCTGCCAACCAAATGTGGCCGTGTCACCCTGTCAGATTCATAAAGCTCTTATTGAACTGTGCAGCCTTGATTCATGTGTCATGGGTCTGGCTCACGTCAACGTCCTACACTGGCACCGACTGCAGGGCAGCTTCTGTAGCTGTGCTCAGACAAAACAGGGATCGGCACAGTCTCAGAGGTAAAAGCACAGAATCGTTTAATCTGACAGAAGCTCCAGTAGGTCTGATAAAGTGTTTTAATCAACGTGTTAATATTTGTCTCACCTGAAGTCATTGTTCTCTCCTGCCGGCTTCTCCGGCTGCACTTGGCTCTGTGTTGGACACACGGGTGAGGGGCTCCTCTGTGACTGACCCCCGAGGCCTGGTTTGGGGCTGAGGCAGGCGGGTGGGAGAGGGCTGAGTGAGGGACTCAGGTAAGGCTGGCTGGTGTAAGACTGAGGACTGTGGGGACTGTGGGGACTATGGGGACTCTGAGGACTGTGGAGCGGGAGGGAGGACTCAGTCTGTGGCAGGATGTTGGCACTCTGAGGTCCTGGGATGTAAACCGGGATCAAATCTATTTCCTTGGAGGGGTCCGCTGAGATCCTGGTCAGCTTCGGAGCAGGTTTAGTCCTGAGGGCGGTCGGTCTCGGCCGGCTTATGCTCGTCAGCGTCGGAGTGGACCCAGTGCTTGTGTGGCTTGACTGTGACGGTTCTGTCACTTTCACGGGTGGAACCGGGGACTGGACGGGGCTCAATCCAGACTTTGGTTTGCTGATGACCTCCGGCGGGCTGATGAGAGCTGGCTCCCGGATTGCAAGCTGTGGAGGTAAACCTGGACCGGCTGCAAGTACCACACAGGGTCCAGGCTGCACTTCGACCCCACATGGGTCAGTGCTGATTTGTTTGTGCGGCATGCGATCCATCAACCTGAAACATGAAATATGCTTTTAAAAAACAACACGACAGGATTCTTTTGAATGCAAGATGAAAAAACAAGATAGTGACGCTTGCAGCCAAAATGACAGGAATGACTTTTGTGTAATTTTTTTCTTTTGTTGTCACAAAACCTCTACGTTTATCAGTGCAACAGAGAAGGATGTGGTCTCTCTGATGTTCTAATGAGCAGGCAACAGGGCTGAGGAACTAACTTGAAACCTTCGTAACCTGGGTTACATCATTGTTGCTCAGCAGCCTTGTTTACCCCCCTGACCCTTTCTACGAAGCAGGAGAAAGGTTTGGTCATTTTGGGATGATATGAGCTTGACTGTGGTTTGATCTCTTTCTCTCACTTCAAAGAAACGGGGGGGATGCATCCGATTGGACGATGACAGCTGAAGATAGACAGAGGACATCAGACAATGTCAACAGATCCTGTATAGGTCATAAGATAGAGGATATGCCTCACATGACAGCAGGATATGGAGCCTCCCACCATTTTGTTTACCTTCCCTCCCACACCGAAATTAAACACCTCTCTTAAAGTATTCATGACATGCAAATGAAAAAGCTCTTTGTGTCTGGAAAATCCACCTGACCACAGTTCTGTAATAATCTGCAAATCAAAAGCAGGGAACGGTGACGGTTAGAGTTTGGTATTAAATCTACTTTAAAAAGTGGGAACTTTCAGAGGTTGAATACCTGAGGACATGTGGGCCTGATTCATATTTTATAACCCAGTGCATGAGCCTGCGAGTCTGAATGACAGCTCCGTTATCTACAAATGAGTCTGGACTGAGCAGCACCACAGTGAAAACACCAACAACAGGACAGGAGCTGCTGTGTCTCACGGGTCTCCTGAAAACACGTCTTACCTTTCATGCGTTTTTCTTATTTCCAAGGTGAACCGCAAAGGTGATCTCAGTAACGCACCGAGGGTCGAAGCATCAGTCTCCCTCCAGGCAACGCGTCAGCACGGGGGGGAGAGAGAGAGAGAGAAAGAGAGAGGTAGGCGAGGGCAGGGTCGGTTGTTTTCCGGTCCGGGGACACACCGGGTCCGGGGACGGATGGGACCCGTCGGTGCCGTGGACAGCGGTCGTCTCCGTCACGGTGCACGGACCCGCTCCTCCGCGCCGCTCCGCCGGGCTGTCAGGACAGGAGGAGGCGCTCGCTGGTGTCGGACTCCTGCATGTTGATGTGTGTGCCACGACACAGCAGCTGATTATTCCTCATCCCACTAATCATGTGCGTCTACGGCAGATGGACGGAGCGGCGGTGCGCTTTTCTGCCAGCAGCATCCCGCCTGCACTTCCTGCACACCGGCACCGTACCCACAACCCACCGGGCGCGCTCACGGTGCACCACCCCCCCTCTCTCCCTCTCTCCCTCTCTCTCTCTCTCTCTCTCTCTCTCCCTCTCTCCCTCTCCTTCACAACACACACACACGCACACACGCGCGCACACGCACACACACACACACACACACCTCTCTATAGTTGTGAGGACACTCGTTGGCATGATGCTTTCCTAGCCCCTTACCCTTACATCACAACTAAATGCCTAAACCTAACCCTAAACCCTGACCTGAACCTTATTATAACCCTAACCATCACAACTAAATGCCTAATCTTAATCCTAACCCTTGCCCTAACCCTAACCCTAACCTAATTCTAATTCTAACCCCAAAACCAAGGACCAGCCAAAATGTCCTCATAATGATGGTATTGAATCAAAATTGGCCCTCACTATCGATAGACACGTTTGTACTTCTATCTTAGTGAGGACACTCATTGGCATAATGCATTCCCTAGCCCCTTACCTTAACCTCAACCATCCAAATTACATGCCTAACCTTACCCTAATTCTAACACTAACCCTTAAACCGAATCTTAACCCTCGAACAGCCCAATGAAAAAGTGAGGACCCGTTAAAATGTCCTCACTCTGCAGGGTCTCTATGCTTAAAATGGTCCTCACAAATATATGAGTACAGGAACACACACACACCTATGATTAGAATGAACTGATGATCTGTCCCATATCAGTGACGCATCAATCTGGTATCGGTGCGTCACTTGTGGGGAGAATTGATCAGCATGAATGTTAATTAAGCGTCACTTTGGCGAGGAGCTCACGAGGCGCAACAACACTGACACCATAAACAATCTAATGCGATCAATAAAACAACCACAATAAAACAATCAGTCGTTTATTTGCATTTGTGCCAGTAAGTTGTAAAATTACCTTTTGCAGAGATCGTGTTGAAAGTATGTTCATTAAATGTACATTTTGGAAGCATCATGTCAATATGGTGAGCAATGCATGGTTTGCATCACAAGGGGTGGCTCTACTCAATATACACAAGTGTTTTTAAGATCTGCTTATTTATAATTAAAAGTCTTAAAATAATAAGTTATTGAGCAGGTTTTCATTGTAAGCTATGCATATGTCCATGAGTCTGTGTCGAGAGAAGCTGGTGCAGTAATTTCATGAAGCCGCCCTATTACAGGAGCATTCCAGCAAATAAAATTGTGGGCCTCAGAAAGGTTTGCAAGACAGGACTTGTGTTAAAAATCTCAAACCCCCTGATGACATCACAAGGGTCATTATCAGACTCTCAACAACAATAGACACATAAAACTTCATAAAATGGACAAAACTGGAAAGTGGAATTACAAAAACATTTTTTTTCAGGCTGTGTTTATTCACCATGTTAGTGGAGTGCCCATTCATTCATCCCATATTCATTCACCACACATTTAAACCACTCACACAAGGTGTTGGTGGATATGTTTAAAATAAAACAACACCATCTATTCCCTCCAATGTACTTTTCTGACTATATTATGAATTATGAATTTATCCATGAACATAACATCTGATTTCTCAAGAAAAACTGTGTAATAATGGAATGGATACGTATTAAATCTGTCTTGGCCCTCTAGGGCATCATCGTAACATTTGTTCCCAGATTCTCCATGGCCCTGACTGGGATTAATGCAGATGTGTAATCTCAGTGGAATGTACTGATCCTAAGCACCAGCTGTCCACTGAGAGCACACAGACAACCATAAGTCCCTGCTAACACACACACACACACACACACACACACACACACACACACACACACACACACACACACACACACACACACACACACACACACACACACACACACACACACACACACACACACACACACACACACACACACACACTACAAATACTACACATTAGGCACTTTACATTCATGTTCGTATGGGGCATCAGAGCTGAACACATCGAACACTTAACCTTTTCCCCTCTTGGCAAACTGACAAGAGTGCATGATATAATCTTTTGACCTCATCTTGTGCTATAATGTGTGTTCCGATTGAAATCACATTGAGTCATGCAAGGAGTCTACGGCCGCTTTTTGGTTTTCACCAGGCCTTTCTCCACCAGGCAGCGGTAAAACTCCTGGATGTACGTGTACACACACTTCCAGTCGGGCTCTTTCATCCGGACTAAATCATCAGGGTCCAGCAGAGGGGGGCAGCCGGCCAGCCTCCTGCAGGCAGAGAGCGAGAGTCACTGACAAACGACTCGAGGCAAACAAAGACACAGACAAGTATGTTGTCAAAACAGTAATGCCACTTTGTCCTTATCTGCGATTTACTGCCGGAGCTCATTCCAGACAAGATACATCTCAATGTTCATATAAGGAGTGAGCGCTCACTCTGCAGTGTTGAAAGCCAGCTGGAAGTTTTCCCTGGGCTTGTTGGGGTTGAGGATGGAGTACTCGAACGCATCGGGGAAGAACCGGTGCACTAAGGCGCAAAAGGCTATACCGTCTTTCCAGCTTGAGGAGAAGTTCTGGATTTTCACCCCCTGTTTCATACACCAGAGCGGAGTCAGTTTAGGAGAAATAGTGGAAAAGAGTGAGCCATAAGGGGCAGAGCTATGTATAGCTCCACAGGGCAATAAGAGAGACTGGGCATATTTACCTCATATGGCTCTGTTTTGGCCCTGCACCAATCCAGAAGCATCTGTTTGACATTTTTAGCGTTGGGTACTGCAGCAGCAGCAGGACATTTCTCGACCGGGGCTGCAGCAGGACTGGTTGTGCTGAGGAGAGGACACGAAGATATATCACAGATATTCAGGATTTAGCAAATGTTACTTTAAGCAGAAGAAAAAAAATGTTCCCCCCTTTTGGGTGAATGAGGTCACTAAATAAATATACAAGACGACTGCGATGGATTCAATTTGCAATGTAGTAAACAAACAGCTACAGCCACAACTTCAGTTTTAAAAGTGGCCAAACAATAAAATTCATGAGATGGAAGAATTGATTTTCCCTCTCAGACTGAAAAATTATAGAGAAATTGTCAGAATGAGAAAGTTTCCTTTTCTGTTTTGTGTAGGGCTGGTAACAAATCAAGCATTGTTGTATATATAACCCATTAACAAGATTCCAGGATGTATATGTCGGTTGGATGGAAGTTGGATTACATAGCAATTGGTAATTATTGTCACTGCAGTTCAGCACTTTCATTTTCTTTTCTTTAAAAAAAAAAAAAATCAAAACCAAAGATGAATCAATAAAATACAAGTGATTGAAAAAGTGCTCAAACATTGTGTTAATAAAAGTTGTGAAAAGAAGCTGAATTTGTATGAGCGTCTACACGAATCCTTTCTCTGTGCACGTATGTTTTTATAATCATTCTTTTTTACAGTTAATGCAAAAACTGACCACGCAAAAATGTTCATGTGCTGAAATGTGACTCACCTGCCTGCTGTCCTGTTGAAGGGAGTGGAGGCTGATGGAGAGGACTGACCTGTCGGTTCTAAAAAGAGAATATCAGCAACAGTTAAGTACAACATATTCACGGGCAACAGAGGTGTCAGAGATTATCTGTATTAATCTGACTCACTGTTTGTTGACGGCTGCTGGTTCATGGACGCTCTGCCTGTGCTAACTGCTGAGCCTGTCTTTGCTCCTTTGCCGAGGCCCTGCTGCCTCAGGTCCTGCTGCCTTGACCCTCGCTCCTGCTCCCGTTTATCTGATCACAGACGGTTGGAGAATTTAGAAAGCAGGCATAGCCTCAGAGGAGAATGTGGCTCATGGCTCCCTCAGCTTTTACCTCTCTTTTTCTTCAGCAGGTCTCTTAATGCAGCACGAATCATTCGTCTCTGGTCGAAATCTGTTGCGTCGTCCAGCTAGAATAATAATAAAAAAAGGAAAACTCTAGAGGGACATGCTATTAATTCTCCTCATGCCCTTCAAACACTTTGGTCAAATGATCACCATGTTTCCATGACACGCTGGTGAGAGATCAATCGTTGGCTCACCATCTTGTTGAGAACCTCTTCATCTTCAATAGCAGCCAGTTCCTCACTGGTCACTGCAGCCGATCCAACGTCTGTTTTTTCCTCCATGTCTGAGAGGCAACACACATAAACACACTTGACGTTTTAAAAAGTAGAAACTCACTTTTCTGACATGCAAATGGAACAACTTGGATTCAGAAATTAAAACATCCATCAGGACTGGATGTGTCTGAATCACTTAAACAGACCAGATAGTGCTCCGGTGTTTACACTGAATAACCCCACAGCATAAATCCCTGCATCTGTTCTACTTGCAGTCTTCAAATATAAACAGTTGTGTGAGTCTTAACAGAAACATACTGAGCGGCCATGCAAAAAAAATGTGTTTGTCTTAGTGAAGTAGCGCTCAGTGTATCTCAGCAACAGGCTGAGTGCAGCAGAGACGGAGCAAAAGCACGTACAAATATAGTAATGTAGTGGAACGAAAGCATTACGACAGGAATCTGATAACAGCGTAAAACTATTTGCTCAGACACAGAGGAGAACGAGATGATTCAAAGCTTAAAAACACAAGATTTGGAACAATAATGCAACATAAAATGTGGATTTAAAGGTTGTGGTTTTGTTGGCCTGCTGAGGTGCAGTGTCACTCACCTGTTGATGGGGTCTAGTGAGTCTTTGGGCTCCTCAGAAGTCTTCAGCGCACTTGTCTTGCAGGGCTGTGAGAGCTGAGGTCTGACATCAGACCTCTCACCACAGCGCGGGATTCCTGTCTGGAGAGCGAGAGGAGGTCGTGCACGAGAACCACCCAAGATGGGAAGAAGGTGTAGGAGGAGGAGGAGGAGGAAGGAGGAAGGAGGAAGGAACACATCAGGTCCAGGTCCATCAGTCTCGCCTCCTCTGGCCACTGCATCCTGGATGGATGATGTCATGTGAAACTTTATCGGACCTTCCCTCAGCTACACTCTGTGTTTTTTTTGTTTTTCACACATTTGGCTTGGTCACAGTTCGTTTGAAGGAGTCGGCTTCAGGAGAATAATTTAGTGTGAAATGAAGGAGTTAACAAAGAGAAAAACTGAGCGCTGCCTTATTCAGGCAAAAATACCGACCAGTGAACTCTGTTTAGAGACAAAAGAATTTGTAAAAGTGAGTACACACACACACACACAGACACACACAGACACACACAGACACAGTGTCCTTACATCAGGACAAACCCCTCAGTCTGTCTTTGCAGGTGGTGAAAAAGAACATTTTGTCTCAAGGGATCTCGGGACATTGTGTCTGTCCTGTCTTTCTTTTGCCGCCTTAGTATTTTCTCCTGTTGTATCATCTGTCCTCATCTCAAACCACAGTGGCTAGTGGCCCTCGATGTCTTGCCCTAATGACACAGTGACGTTTTTTTAAGTAATTGCTTGAATGAGGCAGAACTCTTCACTGTTCATGAGAAAGACGTATGAAAGCATAGGATCCACCCCAAGAAATATTTTTTTTCTAAAGTGCAGGGTACCTCCACACATCATCAGCCCTGTCTCCAAAGCAGAGGAGCAGATATAAATCAGAAATCAGATAAACTGTGCCACCAAGTGGTGAAAATGCATAACCGCTTCAAAATAAACAGTTGAGCTTTGATGGGCTTTTTTTCTCGGCAACATTTAACTTTTCCAGGATCATAAACAATTCCAGGATCATAAAACTGGAGAAGCTCAACTGGATTCAGTCAATTTCATTTTATTTATTAAATTTGTTCCTATTCTGATGGGAGAAAGATAATTCTGTTTCAGGAAATAATTAAACAAATCATTTTATGAATTAAATATTAACAAAAAAACAAATCCTGCTTTTCTGTGATGATTGATTTAAAAAATATATATATTTCTATTCTAAATAAAATCAAATGTAATATTTTGTACTGTTGGTCAGAGACAACTGCTATTTAAAAGATGTCATCATGGGCACCCATACCTGTCGCTGGCTATTTTCTATTATTTTAGACATTTATATACTAAACAGTTAATAATTTGAGAAACTTGCTGATAATTTCGACAACAATAATTGTCACTTGCAGCCTCGTAGGGAACTTTAATCTGTAATAAATTTCATCATTTTAAATTGTTTTGAAATATCAAGATTTATAAACTTTGGTAAAGGACATTTACAGTAATGAGGTGTGAGACAGTGGAGTTAATTCATGTAAACAGCAACTCTGACTCAGTTATGAGGTGTTTGTTATTGTTTATTGTACCAGTCAGTTTATTTGTATTCAAGCAATTGGGGATCATGTGAATCGTCCATATCTTGGCCTCTAATCAGAAGCAAACTCTCGCCTGCTGTTGGCGTTCAAAGTATTCCCAAACAATTCAACAAAAAAGAAAACGAGCGATTGGTTCACTCCTTCTTCTTCTTCTACAGTGTGTCCAAATAAGGCATGAGGCAAACATTTCATTCTTGAACCAGTGTAGCTTAAACCAACCATATATTACTATAAAATACATAAATATCATAAAATAACTATTTACATCCAACTAGCTTTGCAAACAATCAAAAACCAATATATACACAGGAACCGTAGGCTCTGAAGACACAGGCGTCTTCTCACCATGTCAGTGCAACTGTTGCTTCGCCCCACACCCATTATTTCCTCAACATGAAGTCCATGAGACCTGCCCGACACCAGACTGAAAGTGTAAAACTGAAAATGGATTTAAAATCGGTGTTTTAAAATATGCTGATATCTGTGCTCAAGTGACTCTGTTGACACAATAAAACCAAACATCCACAGGCTGTTGTAGTGTGGTTGTTGAAAACCTGCCTGCTCTCCATCCAATAATTAATAATCAACAAACACAGGGGCATGAGGTCATATTTAACAGCTGAGGTATTCAATAATGTTAAACCCACAAAACCAATCATCAAACAGCAAAATAAAAACACTTCATATCTTTCTTACATTTTCAACTGACTGGGGATTAATGAAAAGGTCCAAATATTAATTCTCAATTACTAAAAATGCTCAGGAAAATGTAATTTTATGAATGGCACTATTGAAGTACATTTTAAGTCTGCGATATATATATATCAACTAAAAATCTTTCACTATACAATCCTACAGAAAGTTATTCTTATGGCAAAGTATACAGAGGGTATGAAAGGTGTCAAAAACGAACACACTTAGAAGTATGGCTTCGTTGTTGTTGTCGAAATGACATAAGTGAGGACCATGGTTCCCTCACTGATAGAACCAGTTATTACAACACTGATAGAACCAGTATAACAAAAAAAAAGCTTTCAAAGTAAACATTTGGCATACCATATAAGTTGGAGGGAGTATGAGGGATGTCCCCGATCACCAAGCAGTGGCATGCTTATCATACCTGACTTTTCTCTAGAGAGGTATAGAAGAGGCTAGAGCAATCGGTTAATTCACGAATGCATGTAAAAGACACTTGAGAACAAAAATGTACAGCATTATTAAGCCAATGATTGCTATATGCACTCAAAAATAAATATTCTCTTCCACAGAAATATTTAAAAGGGGGTTAAAATGAAAGCACATACAGAGAGAAAAACATAACACTGTCCAGCAGGAGTCAGCCTTTTGTCAAGATGTGCTGTTAAACCAACTTTATGTCCCTTGCTAAATCTACACTCAACAGACGACAGTGGCGGAGATGGAAGGAGCTACCTGAAAAGTCAGCTCGGTCGTCTTTTTTCTCGTCACCCTCAGGGAAGGAAAGACAGCTAAAGTGGAGTGACACTCCTTAGAGAACTCGTGGATCTAATTATCATCAATTAAAAGACAGGAGTAATTGGACTAATTCTACAGAGAGAGACCTTCCTCTCAAGCTGGGAGGAGAAGAAGATCTAGGCCTTAATTGGGCAGCGACAGGCGAGGTTCAGAGGGGGAGGACAAAACCCAGAGCTCGGGCCTCTTCTTAAAAATGTGCTTCAGTGGAGGAGAAGAGGCGTCTCATTGCACAGAAATGTTGGCTTTGACAGTCGTTGTAAATTTTGCCTTCAGCAAAAGGTTTAAGCCGTAACAGCAACAACTGCAGTGTCCTTATTTGACAAGCTTCCTGCTTCACATACCAAAAAAAAAAAAATCAAATGTTTTAAAAAAGCTGCCAAACAACCCCGGTCCCCTACCATGACAGGGCCAGGTGAATGTCAGGTAACAGTACCATATATATATATACTTTTTTCTTTCTTAATAAAAATAGTGCCCACTCCGAGGCTAACAATGTCCACGTCAGCCACTGAAAATCCTTGATTAGAGCCCTCTGTTAATGAGACTATTTCACAGTGTAGTGTGAGTGATGGTGTGGATACCTCGTGAGGTACTGAACAGTTTAGTGTGCTCTTGCATGCATATACCGACACAGGTTATGTACAGATGAAGGAGGGAAGTTAACCATCACCGCGAGAAATAAAAGGCAAACTTCTCTTCTCTGAGGCCTGGAGTTCTGTGTGACCAGAGGAGAAAAAAATTGGAACAGTGTGGAAGTAAAAAATAATAAAATTGAAATAAAAGATCTGTAACATTATCAGTGTTAATGGCCTTATAAGGTCACACTCCCTCCAGCCAGGGTTTTTAGCTTTTTTTCCCTTCGGCATATTACTCTCTCCTTCATCCTTTCACCTCAGTCTATCTTGTCTTCTTCTTTGCCGTCTGTTCTCTGCTGATGATACGTTGGTTCAGACGCACAAGATTTCTCTCCACATTCACTGTGACCGTCCACCTGTCCGGACACTTTTGCCCTGGCCCTATGTGCATCAAAACAGCTGACGATAAACTCAGAGTTCTGATAGATGAGCATGCCGGACAGCGTCAACACCACTCCTGCCCAGCTGAGGGCGGACAGTTCGCTGCCGAAGATCAGCTGGGACAACAGCAGGTTCCCCACCACGCTCAGGTTGCCCAGGATGTGCAGGGTGACGGCCGAGGTGAGCGTGATGACGCAGCAGCTGGCCAGGTTGTACATGACTGAGCCCAGGCAGCTGAGCAGGATGAAGACCCACAGGTGGCGGTCGTAATGCATCGGCGACTCCATCAGAGTCCAGTTCTCTAAGGCCAGAGCTGCCACAGTCAAGATGCAGAAGCTAGGAATGGACATCAGGTAGAGCAGGAACACAGAGTTGATTTTCTCCTCCTGAAGTAGGATGCCTGATTTAACAAAGACATATACACAGAAGTTATAAACATGACTGGAATGGAACATTTTTGAGACTTAACCAAACACAAACACACTCTTCTGGTTTTAAGTGATATAACAGAAAGTTACTGTGTTTTTCTAGTCAAAATAACAGCAGCAGACTTCAAAAGGTGAGAGTGAACTCCGAAGTGGACAGATAGCAGGAAATGGAATATGCAAAACTCCTGTTTAAAAAGTGTATTATGCCTTCATGTCTGGACACACCTTTATATGAATATATATATATATATATATATATATATATATATATATATATAAGGTAAAGAGGTGAAGCAGCTCTAACACTGTTCACAGACTGTAAACACAGACTGAGGCATTGACTCCTTTAACCTTTAAACTAAACACGTCTGAAGTGTGTCAGAAAAATAACCTTAGGGGAAACTGTTAACAACAACAAGCGAGAGAGGATTAAAATAGCTCGTTGAAACTTGAGACAACATCGAAGAGCTAGATTGGATCCTCAGGATTGATCTTAAGTGTTGGCCAGGATTAAAAATAAAAGTAATGTGTAGCAACTTTCCTTTGCTGGACCTTGTTTTTAAATTCTGCTCCGAAGAAGGTCATAATCTTTCCTCCATGTTCTTTCTTATTTAGTCTTTGTATTAAATAAAGCAGGTAACCTTCTGAACTCATCTGCTAGTAGCTATAGTAAAGTATTTGGGGATTTAAAATGATAAACCTTTGGTAACAAGCTCTGTACCTCGAGGTCCGAAGTAAGTAGCTCTGAGCGAACACGGATATCTGCTCCTGTATTATGTAACTAATTAAAGAGGGGGCCTCATTATATTTTTAGAAACTCATAGCTCATCTTTCTTCTGACAACTTCAGTGTTATTAAGACTCATGACATTAAAGAGACTAATCCACCGCACAGACGCACATTTTAAATCAACTACGAAAACAAATACTTCCTTGAGAGCGGAGAACATTTGATAAATGAGAAGTGGAGGCAAACCATGTGATATCAATTCAAGAGAGTCTCTTTCCCAGAAAGGTTCACTTCAACTGTGGCCACATCTTCAGTCTCACCATGTTTTCAACCTCTGTCAAGGAGGTCATGGTTTCATCCCTGTCTGTTTGTTTGTCAGCAGGATGACACAAAAACTATACAATGGATTTCCATGAAACTTGGTGGAGGGATGGGACATGGGCCAAGAATGAACGAATTCAATTTTGGGGTGGATTCAGACAAATGGCTGGATCCAGGAGATTTTTAAAAAACTTTCTGCAACGTTGCGAGAATTTTCACAGATTCTCTAGTGAATAACTTATGAATCTTGATGAAAAAAAGTTGGATATTTATGGAGAACAAAAGAGTGTGCAAGTTGGTGTGGCTTGATTGAATTTAAGGGTGTTTGTGGAGGCCTTGACAGAGGTATGCACTCTACTAACAATACTGCACTCCATGGAGTCCTGGGTACATATAATAAACAACAGATAAACTGTCAATGAATTTCAAGATGAAGTCTCTGGGCCACTCAGTTTATTTGGGGATTTTGAAAACCGGGAATAAGTCTGTAACAAAGTAACAAAGAAACTTGAAAAATACGTCACTGAATCTATACTGGCTTCCATGAAGATTGCTGTTAGCAGCTGTAACAAGAAGTTCAGGCCTTCTAAAGACTCCAGTCCCTCAACAAACAAGAGAAGCATTCAGACTCAACTGATCAGCATGCCATTTGGATATGCGGAAACTCTGGCAGTTATACCTCATACGCACATACATATTTTTATTATGTTGCCTAGGCAACCAGAAAGTGTGCAACTGTGACATTCCACCTTAATGCATGGGTGTTACTGGATCCAAGAGTGAATCACCAAAACACTAAAAAGTTCCTTGACCACAGACCGCTGTGGTGTCCGGGGGAAAACACTAAAATATCCTCTGATGTCATGAGGAATTTTTCCAGTTTAAAAATAATTTAAACTACCTCGAAGGATTAGTTTCTACAGTCTGGTGCTGACCTACAAGACAGAAAACAGGGAACTGACACAGTAAAGAGGTACTCACTCTGCTGAATGGACTTGACGCCCCTCAACATGGTTGCAGCAAACACAAAGAAGCAGCCGGTCTGGTCGTACTGGACCTCCCCCATGATGCTGAAGGAGGCTCCCAGGCAGATGGGCATCATGGCTGTGTATTTGAGGATGTGATGCTGCTTGCCCAGTATCAGAGCGGAGATGGCGAGAGTGAAGAGCGGAGTGGTCGTGTAGATCATCTGTGCAAATGACAGCTGGACATGGTTCAGGCCCATGTTCCCGAAGGCGATACTAGCGCAAAATGTCAGACTCAACAGGAACACCTTGCACTTGGCGCTGTTCGTCAGGTCCTGCTCTCCGGCACCTATCTGGTGGATCACCCGCAGCTTGATGAGCCCGTAGTCCACCACTATGGCCGTGAGCATGTGCAGGGCGGACAGCAGCAGCGGGTACCTGAAGTTGTACACGGCGAATATCCATTTGTTGAGGCTGGAGATGGTGGTGCCCGTCACCAGCCACACGATCACAGCTGTCAGCAGATGGAGCATCTCCGCCGGGGGCCGCCTCCCGCCTCTCTCCCGCAGAGTCGCCTCGCATTTGGAGACTCCATCGGCGCTGATCATGTTCGCATCATGGTCCTCCCTGTAAGGCAAACACATGTTGAATCCGCGGCTCTCGCCCCAGACTGGGAGGTAAACATCGCGGGGAGATAACGCTGCCAGGTTCTCCTCCTCGAGGCTGCGCTGCCTTGTTGTTCAGCAAACCTGCATCAACTCAGCGCCGCCCACAGACACGTGTTTCCAGTTTGCATGACGGACTGGTTGTGTAACGAGAGCCCAGGTCGTGCTGGAACAGGAAGAGCAGCACAGAGGAGGGAGATGTTCGGGGCGGGTTGGGCAAATCAAACCAAAACGCGCCTTCCTCTCCACAGATTGGTTATAACCGGTTATAACCCGGGTCCGTTGCGATGGACTGACTGTGACGGTACGATGCACCAAAAACCACCCACAGCAGGGGAGTAAACACCAGGGGGGCAACTCCACCACTGTAACTAAATACCACCGACACCACTGGGTGCAGTTCACTGGAGTTATGGTTTGAACCTCCGCTTTAAATAGCAGCTTACTCCAGGTCCAGAGATCTTGTGCTTCCCTTTTCCCAGAAACGACACAACAACACAGACACGGTGCAGCAGCAGCAGCAGCTCAGACGCGATGTTTTCATTCAGTCACACTTACTGTCAAACGGCGGAGAACAGGCATTTTGTTTTGTTTGCTAAAATTAAAAGAAGGGGTGAGGCAGGTTAGGCTCGGCTGACCTCTGCCGCGGACTGTCACCGAACACCGGGCAGCCGAGCCGCGTTTCTGCTTCGCGCTAACGTTAGCAGCTAGCTCCCGTCAGGTTGCTAACAGATCCAAAACAAGCTGGCCAGCGGCGGCCGTTACTCCCGGTTTGACCCGGTGTTAGCTCCCGTTCAGCGGGCGACACGTTAGCAGTCTCACCGCTGAGCTGCGTCATCTTTACCTTGTTCTCTGACGAGTCCATTGACCGCATTGACGGCAGCATCACCCCCCTCAAGGAACAAGTCTCCGCCGCTCGGTCACCGCGATCATCTGTCAGCCGAGCCGAGCCGAGCCGAGCCGAGCTGGCGCGAACGCGCTTCGCTGTCATTGGCTGGTGCGTTTAAAGAGCCACGACACTTACGAGACGTGCAGCGGAGTTTGGAGCCTCTACCAGACCAGGGATCATCATCATCCAGCGACACAATGTGATGCTGTCATCACACAAGTGGAGGAACAAGCAGCATGTAGCACGATGCTAATGGTTCCCTATAAAAGAGTCAGGACTTAAAGGGATAGTTCACCCCAAAATGAAAAATGCACTCATTATCGACTCACCCCTGTGCCCATGGAGGGCTGGTGAAGTGGTAGAGTCCACAAAACACTTTTGGAGTTTCAGAGGTAAACAGTGATTCCGCCGAATCCAAATACAATTCTTTAAACGTAAAAACGTCATTTATACCATGTTTGAGCCTAAATGTCCTCTAACATTATCAGCCCGGAGTTGTGTTCACGCGCTCTTGCCCAAGGGGTGCAAGGTAGCATCTCTAGTTGCGGTAGCATCGCTGCAAAGCTGCAGTTACTGCCGAGGCGCTAGCTTGTGCGGTGTGTGCGCGGCTCCGGGCTGAGAGTAATAGCGGAAATCTTGGCTAAAAACATGGCGTAAATGATGCCATTTCGAGTTGAATTTGAATGTCGGGGCTTACAGACACCACAGGAGCATTACTGGGGCATTTTATGTTTGTGGACTCAAACCACCTCCATCTGCATAGTGGGAAGTAGATAATGAGTGAATTTTCATTTTTTCAGTGAACTAACCCTTTAAAGTTACATTTCACTAAAGCATCAGCTAACCAGCAAATTGGAGACTTTAGTGCACATGTTCCCAGAATAACTGTCAGAGACATGTGACCCTCAAAAGAATATTTATTTGAGCCACTTCACAAAACAATCACCCACGTGCACATGAATGCAAACTAACTGTAAACTAACCTGTTGCAACTGAAGCTGTCTCGATCAACTCTAGAGTCATGGAGACAAAGAAAATCAGAAGGCTGATGATTATTTGCATGGTTTATTTTAAATTAACTACTTTTTAAAAATCTTTTGGAACATGTATGGATCAAACATGACATTAAGAATTGTTTTTATTGTTGTTTTTATTATGGAAATAATCTTGTGACCCTCCCTCTGGGTCCCGACCCTAGTTTAGGAACCACTGCTTCAGTGCACTGGCTTTACTTACTACGCATTTTCAAGACTTATTAGGGCCCGAGCACCTCCGGTGGGAGGCCCTATTGTATTTTGAAGGATTTTTATTTCCCTTTTGGGGGGTTTTCAGGGCCTAGACATGCTCAAATTCTCACCAAAGTTTGCAGGAAATTCAAAACCCTAAAAAGTATTTGAATTCTGAAGTAATTTGAAATGGGCGTGGCAAAATGGCTCAACAGCGCCATCTAAGGAAAAGCCCCTCAGTTAGCTTTCACCGATCTTCACAAAAATCGAGACACCTGTGTATCATGACCAGACGCACAAAAAAGTCTAGAGGTGCATTGTGAAAAACACAACAGGAAGCCCGCCATTTGGTGAGAATTTGAGCATGTCTAGGCCCTGAAAAAGCCCCAAAAGGGAAATAAAAATCCTTCGAAATACAATAGGGCCTCCCACCGTCGGTGCTTGGGCCCTAACTAGGGCTACGAGCAGCACTGTGCGGGCCTGAGCACTTAAGATCTCGGGACCTGAAGCGGCCGCGGAGAACAGGGACCGGGCGAAGCGGCTCCTTGTTGCGTGCGTTTTGTGCACCGCGGGAAGGATAAACACGTCACTTCCTGCGTCCGTCATGCACCACTGGACCACGCCCACTAATCACGCATTACGGTCCACGCCATCAAGTTAGACCCCATGGTGAAAATTTGATCTAAATCGAATTTAGTTTTAAAACGAGGCTTACCTCCTTTTGGCAGTAGGTGGTGCTATCCCTATCACAATATACAGACTAATAGATCTGTTCAGGTCAAAAACACTCTTTTCTCTCTTCAGATCGTATAAATCTTTCACCAAGACATCAAAGGAATCTAAGAACACTTCAAAGGATTCATTAAGCAAATAATTCTTTGTTGTCAGTTTGCTTTACATTCACAGTTCCGCCCTGATCAGATCCATGTGTCAATATTCACTCATCATTACAGTGCCACCTGCTGGCGACAGGAAGTTACATGTTTTATACTTTGATGCACTGCTCCTGGCTGCTTTACAATATGCAGCTCAAAAGAGCTCAGTCAAGTCATAGGACCATGGTAAGAATTGTGACATTTCCTCAAACCGTGTAAACATTGAGGTGCGGCGAAGGTTCATCCTTCGCCAAAGGAGACAATGTTGTCATAGCTCCACTGTGCATTGTCCTATCACCGCCAAACTTCTGTCTCATGATCAGAGTCAGTAGGTGGCATCATAGCGCCACCTACTGATTCGCCATGAGACAGGAAGTACTTTGTAAATCCACTCTGCATTATCCAACCGGCCCCCAAATTCTGATCTATGCTCACAATCCTGACCTGAACAGCTCCATATATTAATATTAGTGCAGGGTCATAGCGCCACCTACTGATCAGTGTGATAATTAAGTTGTTGTAACATTGTCCAATCGACTTAAAATTGCTCACGCTACATCAGAGCCCCTACTTGAACAGATCTATTAGTCTGTATGTAATAATAGTGATGGCGCCACCTACTGGCAACAGGAAGTAAGCTTTGTTTTACAACTATTATTCGATTTACATACAATTTTCACCGTGTGATCTGCAATTGATACCGTGGACCGTAATGCGCAATTAGCAGGCAAGGATCGACGTCTCGTGACAGACGCAGGAAGTGAAGCGTTTATCCTTCCCGCAGTGCGCAAAATGCATGCAACGTGCAGATTTTCTTTAGTGAATTTTAAAAGTGAGTTAACAGCAGTTTGGAGAAGAAAGAGAAAGTTAAGATTGGTCTTGAGGACGACAGACACTCGGAGCCTTGGAAACGTCTTCTCTGTCATCTGTCCTTGGGGACTTGAAAGATTTGACAGTAAACAACCACACAGTGACAAGTTAATGTTTTTATTTGAGCTCAAAAATGGGATATTTTCTAGGCCTTTGGGCCCAAAAGGTTGAGTTCACATCATGTAGTCCACGTTACAGTTAGCTAGGTGAAGAGGCTTCTCACTACAGAGGTGCTAGAGCACTCTAATACCATGCATAGCTATATATTGTTATGGAAACCTTTGAATTGCTGACACCTGCACGTGAACATGACGTTGTGCTTATTTGTATCATCAACATTTTATTTTCACTGTATCTTATAAACTCATGTTCATCATTTTAATTCCCCAATATCGCAGGAACTGGTATATGATCTGGACTTGATTAAAGATTATGTTTACACAAATAAGAGTTAAAATAGTGACCAGTAATGTGAAATAATACTTTCTTACAGTAATTTTTATTGAGGTGATTCTATTTCTATTATATTCTTGCTATATACAGACCAAATGAACCCAGGTAGTACATGTGCATCATGCCCTATTATACACAACAAGCTGAAAAGTATGAATAAACAGCTTATTATTGTTTATTAAGAGAATGCATATTAACTACTTATGTACAGTGTTTATCAGCACACAAAATCTGAGCTAATGTTCTGCTAAACTTTCTCTTAATTGTTTTCTGGCTCTGGACTGATTTAGAACTATGATTCAACTAAATGGCACTGCTACTATGACATGTGCTGCATAAAACACCTCTCTGACTTGGGAGTATTTTCTTCTCAAGTGTGGTTTTACTATTATAAAAGTTGTAAAGATATAAACCAGCCAATTCTAACTGGTTTAATTAGGGAGAATATGTTTGTTGTCACTTGATATATGATAAACCCTGATATTCTGAGTAAAACAAAAACAAAATTCACCCTGAATAAGTGCCCTCAAAGGAAATCAGTCTGTCCGACTGCTATAATCTGCTCCAAATCTCAGAGAACATGGTTTTGCTACTTTATTACATAATTAAGGCTAAAATTACCATCAAGCACCAAACAGCATTATGATCCCTTGCTGGAGAAAATCCCCCTGGTTTAGCAGATTATACTTCAGTGGAACTCCTATGGTTGAGTCTCTGAGATATTTGAAGTGTTTTAATGCTGCACAAAGAGTCGTGGAAACTGCTGCAGCAGAGGTGCAGGACATTATGTCAATACTATGCGTCAAGCTCCAATAAATTCTGTGCAACTCAGCCTGACTGTCCAAACCCTGGTAAAATGTCCCCTTTAATCCAACCAGAAACAGGTTTGAAATGATGTGCAGCCATACCTGTAAAACAACATGGTCTTGTCATCAGTTGTCCATCCAAAGAGAAAGAGTCTACTTTGGTTTTCATGACAAAGAAGCTGCTCACCAGCCTGCCAGAGCCGACTGTAACTGTAAATCCTTGAAAATACAGTTTGTGCAATTTTAAGAAATAGACTAGTAAAAAAAAAATCTCCAAGGATCAGTTGGATCAGTGAATGAAGTTCTGCTGTGAAAAAATCCTTCTCTGCACATAACAATGCTTCATCCCGCTACGGTCCTTTCAAAGTTTTATGTCTCTGGCACAGCCCAGCGTGAGGAATCGTGTTCCAGCTTCGAGGAGAACAAGACATTCAGTGCTTGTACCAAAACATTTGCAGCATTCCTTGCCCCCTAGGTTATTCCCTTACACACACTCTCACACCAGGAAATGGAAGTTTTCTTTACAGCCTCACATTCACACACACACATAAGGAACTCTCTGCTGAAGTGAGGCCCTGCATTATGAAAACTCAAGCTATAACAGCACGGAATAAAGTAGATCAGTCACTTGGAGTTGGAGCTTTGTGCAGGAAATTCTGCAAGTGCACACACGCACGCACACGCACACATAACTCACAGGGATTCCTCAGATCAGGAGGAACCACTCAGCCGATCTGATGCTGTGGTGAAAGGGAACATTTTGTCTTTTAGAAAATCTCGGGGCATTGGGTCCAGTCCTGTCCGTCTTTGGCTTCCCAGTAGCCGCCCCTGTAGGTGTAAGTATTTTCTCCTGTTGTGTCATCTGTCCTCTTCTGAAACCACAGTGGCTCGTAGCCCTCGATGTCTTGATGCCCTAATGAAACAGAATCAAGTTGTTTTAAGACCTGGCATGAATGTGCACAATGTCCTACTTTCTCCACACTGTGTAAATACTGCACTCTTCATGTGAAAGAACGCTGTCTGGATAAGAAGAGTAAATACTGTCTATGTTCCACCCCAACATATGTTAGGTTCTAAAGTCCAGGGTTTTTCCACTGTCTCCTGTAGATTACGTTGCCATACAACTAAACTACAAAAATACATTGTGCAGCCACCATAACTGGAATCTGGTTAAGTTTGTTATTATCATAATGGGAATATGCTGCTGATCTATGCATTATTCAAGTTGCAAATATGCTGAATATACAAGGTTTATTCTCCATCTTGTCCTATGTTCAAAAATTACACTTGTTTCTGGTTATGTATAGTTGGCTAGTGAAAGATTGTGGTCTGGTTTAAAACCTAAAAACAAAAGCCAGGGATTATGTTTCCTACACAATGTATTTTTTTAAAAGTTATTATTTGTACAGAACCAAAATGATCATCAGCCTCCATTTTTGATTCAAATGGTATCTTATAATGTAATGCAGACAAACAAACTCCAGCCACCGTATACCTAAATTGATCGAACCATCATCTGTCTGTTAATGTAAACTGTATATGAGGTAAAAGGCAAAATCTCTCTCTCTATCTTTCTGGTTCTGGTTTCCTTGTGCTCACCCTCCTCCAGGGCCTGATTGGCTTGCGCGCCACGTTTTTTCCTTTCCACCCTCTGACGCTCCTCCAGTCGCTGCTTCTGGCCATTGGCTTCATCCCACAGGCCTGCCTCCATTAGCCGCTGGTCCTGCCGCAGACGACTGTCAGTGGGTGCAACCCCCTCCTCCTGTTCGTTCAAAGTCAAAGCCAGGGCGGAGAAAAAATGCATGTTCTCTGCATTGTCTCTGGAAGGTGAACGATAGAGGAGAGAACACATTAAGACAAAAGGTCAGATGCAGGTCACAGAGAGGGGGGTGGGTTGAAATGCTGCTCTAATCGTGAAAACGTACGGGAGAGGGTATTTCTTCCAGAGGAGTTTGGGCTGAAGCGTCTGATAAACCGTCTTCTGTTTGCCTTCAGAGCCACCACATCCTTGGCTGCTGTCCACTATTTTGGCACTCTCCATCTTGTCGTCCCAGGTCCCTGAAAGGATATAATGAGCCGTGCCCTCTCTGTCCTCGACCACGCCTGTCACCTGGAGACACCAGAGAAGAAGACGAGCAGGAAGAGACCAGTTACATGTATGGTCTGACCTCCAGGTACTGGCAGTTTCACAGCAGTACTATTTCTCTAATTTCACTCTTCCAGATGTTGTGTCCGCTTGAAATATTTAATAATTCTGCAGATTGGACCATATCAAACAGGAGAAAAGCTTTAGAGAGTGAATATATTATCAGGGTACTGCTCCTTATTAGCTGATGACTCAATAACTAACAAAGATGGCTGTCAGAAGGAAAAGGTAGAAGGAACGTACTTTCCGTGGGACATCTCTGGAGAAGTAGCTGTAGGGGGAGAATTTGAGACGGCAGGTGTCCTTGGTGGTGGTGTTCACAATGTCAATGTCCCCCGACTGCCAACAGCAACAGACAGGAAGACAGTAAGAAAAATAGAGGAAGACCTAGATGACTTTTTGGAAGATCTATATAATAAGTTTGTACTGCTCTGACATAAACTCAAAGTCAGAAACTGGTTGTGTTCTTTTGGCCAATTAAAATAAGGAATTATTCGAGGGGAACAAACCTGATCGATCCAAAGTTTTCCCACAATAATGTTGTGCACCGTTGAGGTCACTTTGCTCCACACATAGTGGTTTCCACTTGAGTGGAACTGCAGGTGAATGTTTCCTACAGTGAACAGAATGAAGACACACATTACTTGATTGTGGCAAATTATTCATGTGCTTACCAATGTTTTGGGTGTAGTTACAGATCATATCTGGTTTGTAGTTGCGTCTTTGTATTCAATGAATTACAGCACTTATAGTTTAATGGTAAGTGTGCAGAGCAGTCGAGAAGAGACAGGTTATCCTGACCTGCAGGATCATAAAGTACTGAGGAGGCAATTTCAGTAGAAGCTTGTCGAGACCAATTGTCGAGACATGTACACTATTGTTCCACTGGAGAACCAGCACCTCTGATAATTAGGGGGGTTTCCTAGCAACCGCTAGAGTGATGACTCACCAATATTGTAGAACTAGACCACACAGACAATTTCCTGTGTAGCTGCACCAATCAATAACATTGCATGAGTCTAGCAGGAGCATGGAGTGAGGGGGTCAAAATCACATGTCAGAGAGGAGATTCTGGATCTGTAGACTCTAAGCGTGTCTGATTTGTTCGGTGTTCTCTGCGTGTCTTTGATTTGTTTCATACACACCGAGAAGTGAATGTTTGATGGAATAGAAGGAGACTGTTCACTGATTGTCAAAGTGACAGTGCTACAGTGCGTTTGAAGTTCTTACCTAATGGCACGACAGAAATATATTTCCCACGGAACTTGCTGTCGATAGTGATGTGTTGCCAAAGCGTCCATCCCTTCTGTGACGTCACATGGTGGGCGGCGGCTGGTGGGTGGTGACTCACCTGAGAGTAAATGGCATCAGCTGGTGTCAGCAGAGGCAATAGACACATCCTATCGTATTTATATTCCTGTTTGTAGTTTTTTTCCCCTCACCTGTTCACAAACGGAGCGGTAACCATACTCCTCCAGTCGGTCCAGCTCGTAGGTCTCCCCCAGCAGAGGGTTGAAGGGCTTGGCTGTGCGATGGACTGTGGTGGAGTACGAGGAGACAGAAAAGGCCGCCACCAGGCACATCTGCTCCAGGGTGGAGTCGCAGCGAGCTGCTCGGTCCAGAAGATCGCTGTACTCCAGATCCTCGCTCAGACGCTGCAGCATCGACAGCGGCTCATTGAAGTTTACCTGCAATCGAACAGACACAAAAGGTTTCTTGTAAATAATCCAAAAGATTCCATATGAATACCTGTTAACTCAAATCCACATGTGATAACTACAATTACCCCCTGTGTTTGTATGCCCCCGATAACCAGGGGAGTTTCAGTCTACATTATTTATTTTCCAGACTCACATCAGGTCACCATGACCTTTGACCACTGAAATCAAATCAGCTCCACCTGAATGTTTGTACCAAATTTGAAGAAATTCACTGAAGGTTGTCTTCAGATATCATGTTCAAAAATAAACTACACTACAACAAGTTATAATGTTTTGTATTTACAGGCATGGGTATCTTGGACAGGTCTTTGCCAATACAGTTCTTCATGATGCTCCAGAGATTGAGGGAGTAATTTGGCTTGTCAGGAATACGGCTGCGTCTTGTTCTTCGAAGCTGCATGTGGTTTGTGCCGGGTGTGTCCTGCAAAGAAAAAAGACTGAAGTCGATTCTTTGTTCGCATTAGACAAACGAGAACCAGTTTAATTTACATCAGTGAACTGGGGACCTACATTCTCATTGTGAGTCCAGTCATTGGGCACTCCTCCGCTCATCATACTCTGATTACTCCCTGAGCGCCTGAGAGAAAGCAACAAACCTCAAATACAGTTCTGCGGATTGATCGCAGCTCTGATATTATGATGCCCAGACGTGATGTCTCACTTGTGCTGTACGTTGCCGCTGGCTGTCACGGTTATGAATCCAGTGGAGTCCTCCATGGCATCGAAGAACTCTGCGTCATCATTCTCATCACTTGCATCCCCCTCCTGAGACCTATCCACACCTGGAGCAAACACAGGATGAGGACAATGCTTAGCCGGTCCTCCACCATTAGTGCTGATATTCAAGGGGTGATCATATAACAGAGACAGTTTAACATAATTCATAATGGTTAAAAGGAAATTATATTGTGATAAATAACCCTTCAGTACAGACTGCAGAAGCTCAACAGTTTTTATTTAGACTTGATTATCTTTACCTCCTACAAGGTTCGGTTTTTATTGCTTGTTTGTCAGCAGGATTACATAAAAACTACTGTACGATTTTTTAAAAAAACTTGGTGGAGATTTTGTAATTATTTTAACGTTATTCAGTTACTGTACGGTAACAAATATTCCTTTCAAGTCAATCAGAGAAAGGATATTTTGCTTGTACACACTTTGCGGAAAACTTCATTCTGTATGGTGATTAAGTGGCCAGGCCTTGGCGGAGATATGAGCTCTCTGTGTGCTCTTCTAGTTTAAAGTGATGCAACAGCAGTTTAAGCAGCAAATACTTAGCCTATTTATAGCTTTGTAATGTGAACTCTGTAAGAAGCTTAATGTTGTAATGAAAACACATTCATGAAAAATGGGAACTTAGTATACAGTACAGGTCATTTCTGTTTGAGCCTCTGTACATGTAATACACAGTAGCTGCTGCCTTGAGTATTAAAGTTGACAACAAAAACAGAAATTCCTGGATTTGCCCTCTGATTTACACTCAGTTTTGTGGTAATCCGTCTGGTTTAGGGGGATTATTTTTTTTTTGAGGTGTTTCTTTTAATTTTACTTCTCATGAGAATGCATTAAAAATGATAGAATTGAGATATGATAAGAAAAGATGGACTGAATAAGCTTCATTTCTGTGACAAAAATGCATCACTCCTCCTGGCTAGAAGAGGCCGTATATGTTTATTCTGTGAGACCAACCGTACACTGAGGAGGACGTCTTCGGGGACAGAGTGTGATGTTGTCTCACCTGTGTACGAGGTGGGATTCTCTCTCCAGGCTCTTTCCAAGCTGTTGTGCTGTTTGGCTAACTGTTCAATGGTCTCCTCCAGATGGTGGCGCTGTTGTCTCTCATGCTGCAGGGCCTTCTGCCACCTCCGGCTGTGAGATTCTGCTACGTCCAGAAAATCACGACAAGCCTGACAAGTGTGAACACAACACGTGTGAAAAGACGCAGGCGGGGCCCTCATGCTGCGTCCCCCCCATTAAAATAGTTGTTTGCGACGGAGTAGCAGTGGTTACATGCTGCCTGAGGCTTTGCACTGTGTGAACTCACATTGATCATAGCATTGGAGGTGATGCGGAACAGGGTGGCTCGCTCGTTCACACTTTTCACTCTGTCTGTGCTGTCTGCGGAGCCACGCAGCTCCTCGAGCTCGCTGAGGGAACGCTGGAGAGCGGCGCCGTGCTTTCCAATCAGCTCGTTACAGGTGCTCAGGTCGTCCAGCTTGCCGGCCAGAGTCTTGAGCACCCCTTGGGTTAGGGCACGGTCCTCCTGAGGTACGGGGCCTTCATCTCCTGAGTCATCTTCACAAAGAGAGAAGAGGAAATGACAAAGGAAGGATACATCAGGGATTATTAGACATTACTAATATATGAGTAATTTGGATGTTTATGGTGGTGAAATCACATCTCATCTCACGTCTCATTACACTGATTGATAGAGAGGTAGTTCAAATACTCTACATTTTGATTGGGATTGCGTTGAGAGACTGGTACTGAGTAATGGATGGGGGACGATAATAACACTTCCCTCCCCGATCCCCCTCCACACCCCTTCCTCTATAAGATCTGAAAACTGTGAATGAACACGGTTGCCCTGGTAACGTAGTCCTGAGCAATCAGGAGGCGAGGCTATTTTTAGAAGAAGAAAAAAAGATGACGCACTACCCTTTTCCTCCTGTCTTTCTCTTTCCCTCCTTCTCTCTGCCCCTCATTGACTGAGCGATCATTCTCAGGGATTATGAAAGGAGACGAGGGAGACTGGACTCAGAACCAGAAGCCAGAACATAAAAATGAGGACATAGAGATGTCCAAACCCAAATTTAAATTTTTCTGTATCTACAGATGTATTTTTTGTATGTGGCTGTCACCGACATCGAATGTAAACCTCAGTTATTTTGTGCAAAACCTTTCTGACACATTTTCTTGTGACTCAGCCACACAGCCCAGTCGTATTAAACCTTCGGATCTGAACTAGAGATTCTCTTTGTTGTTATTCACACCACACACAAGACAAGCGCACAGTAAAACGAAATGACATCGCATCCAGAATGTTTAATGCTTTGGTTTCCCGAGTTTCCGAAGTAAGTATAAAAGCGTACTAGTAAGTAAAAGAATAAATAGATAAATATGATGTAAACATGTTGACATATTATATGAAAGTAAACATACTCAGAATAAATATTAGACTTATAGAAATAAATTCTGAGGCTTAAAATAGTGCTTGTATGCATATTATGTGTTTGTAACAATAAACCTGGCAAACAGTCTGTGGTCTGTGGAAAGACTTTGTAAAAGGTAAGACATTAGTTTATAAAGAACCTATAGTTGTAAGTCACAATAAAAAGCCTGGAAAATTAGATCATGTCTAGTTTCAGGCTTTAGACAGTTATCGACCCAAAGTCCAGCAAATAACTGCGTCCATCATATGTAATTGAATTATTCTAGGTCAACATATCGCTACAGGAAACGGATTTTGTGTATGTGTGTTTACTCTGCAAACTCCTGAGCTTGTTGACAGAATCTAGGCCAGTGTCTGCTTCGCTTGTGTGAACCGAAGCAGGGAGACACGATACAACACTCTATTAGATGGGGAAAGAAATAAAAACAATTAGGGCCAACTGGATTAACAGAGTCTCAGGAGGAGGAGATTGTAAATTAGAGGGTGAAAAATCCTTCAAGCATCTGAAATGGTTTCATGACCCATATACAGCAGAGAGAGAGAGAGAGAGAAATGATCTGTGCTATGGATGGAGATTATAAAAGTGAGACGCGGGTCCATTTGCCGCCTAACCATGCTTACGCTTATGGATGTGCACTTCTCCGTTCACCCGCTTCCATGGAATAATAATGTGCTTCTAGCAGAAAGGAGCACTTGTGTGGTCTCTGTGCACTAATGAGTTCGTTTTCACACAGGACACAGTGGAGCGTCTGAGACGAAGCGGTGACTCATTGTTGAATCACGGGAACACACCCACAGGTGATAGAGGCAGCACCAATGTGGACACAGTGTGGGAAGAGAGGACACAGCTGTGGGCTGATGAAGTGATAAAAGACCAGAGCTAATATCGAGCTGGAGGATTTGCCGAAGCACGAGCTGAGGCGCACTGTGTTGTCTCTTTATAAACATTTCATCAGATTCACTCTCACACCCACAGATACTGAACTTTTCACTCCATATTTAATGATTGTTAGAGCAGTTTGAATTCTGTCACACTGACAATTTTACACATCATTATTTGAAAGTGAAAAAGCCTGTCGTGGTTAAATTAAACCTGTGACAACATGGTGAAACATCCATTTAATTACTGATGTTCTAGTCCAGTTTAAGTCAATCAATTGGTTCTGCTATTATTGCCACTATGCCCTGGACCATCCATCCAATCCATGCATCCATTATCTGCAGTTTATCCTGGAGCTGGAGCCAATCCTAGCTGACACTGTGCGAGAGGCGGGGCACACACAGGGCCAATATACAGAGACAAATAACCATTCAACCCCTGTCTGCATGTCTTTAGACAGTGGGAGGAAGCCAGAGAAAACCCACACAGACACTGGAGAACCTGCCAACTGAAACAAAGGCTCATGCAATAATAAATTGTGCACATACATTAGCCTCCGTGCTTGCACATAAATAAAAACACATTAGTTGTTGTGCTCAAAATTGTGTGAAATAGACAGCTTATTACTAATGTTTGTTCAAGAATAGCACATTAGATTAGTAGGATATTAAGATGCAAAATAAATGACTGCAAAAGAGAAAATATAGCCAAAAGCCACAGTGGTAGCACTTTAAACACAATTTCGGGAAACCCTGGGAAACCTCAGAGAGAAAATACCAATCTTCTAAATGGACTCAGCTCTTTAAATCCTGTTTAATATGATAACTGTAATCACTACCAGTTTGTGGCTGTACAGTTGTAGATGCAGCACAAACAAATCCCACATCCATCATGGGCTTGTTACGCTAATGGTGCCACAGCAGCAGAGAACACTGATTTGCATCTTGCTCATTAATGGGAGTTTACAGACACACCCCTCTCAGAAACGATTCCTCTGGCTGCAAACAAATGAGATAAATATGTAACACATGACTGAGACTGACTGTTAAATGAGGTTCTGCTGTTTGGTCCTCACTTTATGATGCCATACTGTTGAGTTTCCATCGCAACATTTAGAAAGACAGTTGCACAGAATACAGTATTTTCGATAATTGCAAACTCAGTGAACTCCAAAAACACAATTACGATCCCACACGTGCATGCAAACAAGCACAAAAGCACACACACAGCATTTAGTATGCTTCTTATTTTGCTGTCAGTAAATTATCAACAAGGATGTCACTTACAAGGTGTCGCTCACTGAGAAGGCTGCACTCTCCCTATTGTCCAGTGAGAGTGTAGTGAAAAATATTTTCAATGAAAATCTTCCCATCCTTCTGCTCTCTCCCGCTCTCTCTCTCTCTCTTTTTTTTGTTTACTCCTCCTGCTACCAGAACGGAAGGAGGAGTCTAAAGGAAGGTCATTTCATTCAACCCTTGCTGTCGTCATACTGAAGGAGACAGGGAGGAAGAGAGGAGACGGAGTGGGAGGGAGGAGGTAGCTGTGTGTGTGTGTGTGCTTGTGCACATTTGTGCAAAAAGAGGGAGAGGCAGAGAGAGCGAGCGGAAAAACGTCACTGAGCATCTTTGCTCCTGGTTTGTTCTTATAAACAGCCACAAAGAGGCAGCAAACAGAAAATATCCCTTAGAATCATATAATAGAAAACATATTATATTATATTATATTAAATTATATTATACTGTGGTGGATGACATCTATTTTGAATTGAATAACTCAACCCTTCCTTCAACACGTCTTGAACAACACTGCCCTCTTGTGATTTTTTCTTTCAATAACACAAGGACACAGAACTAAAAAAAGCATTGAGGTAAGTGGGTCTTGGTTGCAGCAGCCTGCAGTCAGGATGCAGCTGTTTTGTCTCCCTCAGACTGGCGCAGATGAACCATGTTGTTCCCTTTCAGTAGATATTCTGGGATGTTATTTCTTGAAAGAAACAATGAATTCAAATCTACAGCTCCGAAAGAATCACGGTCACCAGTGTTCCTGCTTATAAAGCCTGCCTGTTTTAAGAACTTGCATTGTATCTTGGCAGGACTAAAAACCATATTGTTCCTCGCTGAAACATAGAGGACACACAAGTATAAACTGTCCTTCTCACCTGAGTGATGCATCAGGAGCTTGGCGTTGGCCTTGGCTTCCTGCATAGCTGACACCCAGCACTGACACTCTGCCTCAGACGTGGCCTTCAGGTGGTAGCTTCGGCCTCCGCTGGTCAACACCATGTGGCAGGTGTCACCCACCTCGATGTGCGCTGTGGCCAAGGGAATGGTGCCCCGGCAAGTGTGTGCCATCTCTGCCTGAGTCCTGAGGGAAAGCAGCAAACACAGAGTCAATCTTAGTGTATGACAGCAGAGCAGAAAGATGAGCTGTTCATGTGCTGCATTTATGAAATGGGCCAAAGGTAGCACCTTAAAATAGCACCTTTTAGATACAACATACAACATTACACTGTACTGAAAGTTTTTTCCAGTGTAGTTTAGTGTTTTCACACGAATCAGAGAGAAGATACACACTTTATTACACTGCATGATGTATCACATTTTTGTCATTTTTCCATTTTGATATGGACCTATGACTCTGAAATAAAGCTAAACTAACAATGATTATAATATATCATATTAAAAATGAATTAGTCTTTGATCTTGTGACATTTATCGTGAGGATTATTGATATGGCTGATATGCAAAATTCGTATCTTTTCTTTAACCTAATTTAGGGCCATTTTTGTTCAGCCCTGATCAAACTTTTACAGAACCGGTCAAAGTAATAACGCAGACAAGATGCAGCAATAAAGTTATATGATTATCATTTAAATAAAATCATAATGGTTCATTTTTGTCACTGTGATTTTTAAAAATCCAATATTAATAGAATACAGTAGAACACCTTCGTCATGATGCAGGAAACAAATGTAACCAAACAGTTTTCATGTTGTGTGAATATATGGCTGTAAACGGGCTGAGGTGGAGCAGCAATAGTAGTCGCAGTGCCAGTTAGTGACGTTTAGTTCTCGTTAGTGACGTTTAGTTCCGGTTAGTGACGTTTAGTTCTCGTTCGGGACGTTTAGTTCCCATTAGTGACGTTTAATTACCATTAGTTCCTGTAAGTGACGTTTAGTTCCCGTTAGTGGCCATTAATTCTCGTCAGTTCAAGCTAATGACCATTCGTTCCCGTTAGTTCCCGTGTGTGAGCGTCGGTCGCTTGTAGTAGGTTACCTGTAGTAGGACATGAGGCCGTTGCTGAGGACGAACCAGCGCCTCTGGTAGCCCTTCAGGTAGTTGGTCCATTTAAAGAGCCAGCCCCTGTAGGTGTCCACGCACGGCAGGTGGAGCCCCGGGAGGCTCGGGGACGGTAAACTCTTCACCAGCTCGTTCATTAGCTCCGCTCGGCCGTGCACGTTAGTCCGGTCAGGATGGAGGGATCCAGGGAACAGCTGTTAGCTAGCTGCGTGAGAGAGAGAGAGAGTGAGCGAGAGACAGCTGCAGTGCACTGAGTCCGGAGCTAAAGCTGCTGTTAGCCTGCAGCTGTGTGGTGATGATGATGCTCCTGTAGTTTCTAAAAACACCTGCAACAAACCACATTCGTGCAGGAAGCTGCTGAGGCTGCACCCTCACTGCGTTTAGTAATAACACAAAACATCCTCATAATAGGAATACAGCCTGTGGATTTGAGAGAGAGAGAGAGAGAGAGGGGGGAGAGAGAGAGAGAGAGAGAGATCCTGTGATGACGTCCACATCACAGGAGTGTAGCATATGGGTGCAGCTCTCTCTCTCTCTCTCTCTGTGTGAGTGTGTGTGTGTCACATGGCATTTACTGCAATTTTCTGCATCATTGCAAGACTCAGTTGGAGGAAGAAATGATAGGGCCGTGAGCAGTGGTGGTGTGTAACTAAGTACATTAAGTGCTGTGCTGCAGTCGTGCACTTGTATTTCAGTATTTTCTTTTTCATACCACTTTCAACTTGTACCCCGCTACGTTTCAGAGGAAAACATCAAAGCTACATTTAGATAAAGTAATTTCTAATATGTAAAATGTTCTTAATTAAAGTTATATATATTTGGTTGTATGTGTACATGAGCAGTGGTGGTATGTAACAAAGTACATTAACTCGAGTACTGTGCTGCAGTAGCCCACTTGTACTATGTACGTTACTTACCTTAATTTTCACATATAATGATTATGTTACTATAGTTTTATGCTCATATCCGTGATAAATAAAATTGTCATTTTCCCGAAAGCTTGAGTGACAAGAATTTGATGACAAATTATTGAAAATCTGTTTTTAAATTTTAGTGCAAATTCTCTAAAAAGCAGAAACTTATTACTGACATGTTTTCTCACAAGTGATGTTGTTCAGATTACACAGCAGGCAAGATGAAACTTTACCCTGTTTCTCATTCAGGGGCAGTGACTGAAAAGTAATTTCTTCTTTTTTTGAATCAATAAACAACTTTCCTCTGAAATAAAAGAAGGAGAAAGCTAATAAAATGGCATTGAACATGAATGCTTTTATTTGCTTTGCATTTCTCAAAACAACACATCAAAATGGTAAAATATTTGACTCTTGTACAGACGATAATTTAAATAAATACAATGAATAATAATCATTATTAAAGGTTATATATACAATATTCACTGCCACTAGATGTCGCACTCCCTTTGTGTTCTAATGATGCAGTGGCCAGGGAAAGCAGCAGCTAAACACACAAGCAGAAGCACAACTGAGTAACTTTACCCTGTATACAAGAGAGCCAGCAAACAAACAATCCAGCTCAGGTTGGTGGTCCTGTCAGTGTCAGAGCCTTCGGGTGAGACGATTTGCTCGGTTGTGTAGTGTTTGTTTTTTCTTATTGAAGGAGTAAGCACAGCACGCTCTCATTAAAGCAACACTATGTAACTTTTACTGAGCAACAGCGCCCAGAATAATGGGGATAAAGGTACAACTATCAGGGTGAGGAGTGGGAATGAAGGTGTCACCATTCTCCCTATTTCCAAGTCAGTGTTCCATCAAGATAAATTTAAAGCTGCTGTTTTAAGGTTAAAAAAAAAAAAAACGTAGCATAGTGTTGCTTTAACAGAGCTGTGCTGTACAGAATAAAAATAAGAAGTAGCTGTGATGTCATCTTTACATCACACGCACCCGGACCAGCTACCAAAACAAAGAACAGAGAAGAAAACAGCTGAGACTTCATTCTCTGCTCAGGAAGCCATTACTCCTCTATGTCTTTACTGCTATATTCATATTAAAAACCTTGTATATATAACCTTTAACAAGTATAATAAGCAATATCACCAAAGAAAGACCAAAGGCTTCTTGACTTTAATCTGGAGTATCTGGTATCGGTTACAGGGGAGGCTCCATTTAAATAAACGCATTAATAAGTAAAGAAGCAGATTATTTTCATTTGGCATCATCACAGTCATTAGTGAAAACTTGAAATTGTACAATCATTTCTGCAAAGTGCTTTGTGACAATATGCCTCAAAAAGGGTTGTAATGTGTTTTGTTTTTTTAGATGTTGATGCCCGCAGCTTTTCCTTCACCACATGGAGGCGCAGTTGTATATAACCCAGAAGCATCCCCATATCATCATCTTCATCAGAAATAAATCTATGGCACTACATAAGGATGCTTGATATGGTCTCCGGTAACATACTTGAACTTAGCAGCGCACCGTTTAACCCTTCATTTTAAATACCATGTTGCAAATAATACAGAACCAGTTTTACGCAGCACGATGCAAATGAAATATTCAAAATTGAAACCCAACTGGTGTGAGATGTAATGCTGAGCGATGTCTCACCTCAAACTCAAAGGACAGAACAAACTTTTTGAACCTCTGTATATTCAGAGGTCTGCTGGGTACAGTAGTAAGGCAGTCAGCACAGCCGATACGATTTTAAAAATTGTCGTGGTGAAAAATGTTGCTACAAGAGTGAGGTTCAATCCACCGTCTCCCAGGTTTGTTGTCACAGTGTGAATTGTTCCAGCTTCCAGCGTCTGTCCCATCGATATTGTCTGCTCCCGACTCATATCCAGCACTTTGGAGTCCTTTTCATTTTTTAAAGTAAACCATCTTGCTCAAAGACAGACGGCAGGAGGGAGAAGTCGAAGGGAATGAACTTGACGCCGGTTCCGTGGTAGAATTTGTTCTGAAACTCCACCCTGAGTTACAGAAGCAAGCAGGTATGATTTAATGGAGGCACAGTAAATGATGAGGAATGTGAATGCAAATAGGAAAAGTGAATAAAGTGGGTGACAATGGAAAATGAGCAAAATATGACCTTCTTAACTCAATATGTTAAAACTGAATGATAGAATTAGGAATCACTGAGGCTCACATTCAATACCATACATCATAGACATCAGTTTAGATATTACCATAGCTACAAGGACAATAGCTGTGTCCCAATTCAGGGGCCGCCTCGAAGGAGTCAGTCTACTTGGCCCACAAAGGAGTTCGTGGGCCACGTAGAGGCCGAACTGAAACCAGACCGTCTGGTCTAACAAGGTTTTCCGTGATTTGCGTCACCAGATTGTCCCGCTCTTACCGCTGTCTCCTAGCAACAGAGCTGCACTTGGACACGACGAGAAGTTTTTAATGCTACTTGGTTTTCTAACATGTGTATTGTTAACAGTTGAGTTGAGTTCAAGTTAAAGTGTAAGCATCAGACATTTTGATGTTGTCACTTGCCGCCACCGTTATCCCGTTTTAAAATTGTCACTGAAATGCAATGAATCCTGGGATAGGTTCGAGAAGGATCCACCTGTAAGAGCCTTTGTTGCTCAGGGATGAAAGGACGCATTTGTAGGTCACATTTGAAGGTCACGCCACCGTCAGTCTTCAAATGCAGCCTCCGAGGGACACAGCTAATACCTCATATCACTGTATTCATACTATATCACCGAACTAAAAATTGATTGCTAACATCCAGATCAGTCGTAACTACTGAGACTCACCAGTGGAGGCGGAGAGCATGGAGGAACGCTGACAAGCCTTCCATGACGAGCAGGATGGACACGGTGAGCACGGCAAAGAGGCCAAACACAGGCACCAAAAACAGGACCCCGACTCTTGTGGTGACCCTCAGACCCAGACGCATCACCATGGACCACAACACCTCTGACAGCTCTGTGGAAACCAATGGATACAAAATCCATTAAGACACACAATAAACACATATTAGCATGTTCATGTTTAATCAAAGAAATGCAAAGTAGAAGTCAGTAGAAACAAAGGCTACACCTTTTGTTTTTAAAATGGTGTACACATACTGGGCGCCAGAGTAAACAGGAAGCAGATTGTCTTCGCTGCCGTTGGTTGCTTAGATACAGAAAATACTTCCAACGAGGAATAACAATGGGTGAAAGGTAAAACGATCTCCTGCGACAGCACTTACGGGCGTGAGCCAAGCTGAGAGCCCAGAGACGCAGGTAGGATGCAGTGTTGGAAATGCAGCCCAGGCAGTACTCTATGGTGTGAATGGCCTGGTGCAGGAGCACATCTGCGAAGTCGAACTGTAAAAAATATTTTAACAACACATAAGACACCACACTTAAATAACAAGGAACTGTTTGGTGATTCAGAGACTGTATTAAAGACTGCTCCCCAAAAGTGAAGCCATACAGGTCATAAACCCCAGCTCCTCCATGTTAGCAGATGGGACATGGACCAAACTAAAAACCAAAAAGTACACATCAATGTTTGTTCAAGTGCTTTTCTAGTTAGTTTGCTTTTAATTTGCTATAATTTATTCTGATAGGTCAAGTGCAAGTTTCTGTGGAACTTAAATAACGAGGCTCCATCCCCTGATCGATACTGCTCAGACTCTTGGTCCAAATGATGTCATGATGGTTGTGTTTGTATCCAGGATATTTTGGCTTCTAAATAATGGGAGGACGTGGAGACGTGTCGTCCATCTTTAAATAGTCTATAGTGTTTTTCTCTTCTACGACCACTGACCTCATCTTCATGACCACAACACATCGTCCCATTAGCCGTGCAAATACCCCTCATGCAGCACACACTCCTCATAACGTCACATACAGTGTTCCATTCACAACACAACAGCTTGAAATGTAACATCCAACACGAGGGGCCAGGAGGATGGTGGATCTCTGACCTCTTTGGGGAGAGCTTCTCTGCCGGTTATTTCGTCAAATCCCTCCTCTTCATCATCTTCATAGGCTGGCGCTGTGGAATTATCATCCTCACTTACACGCCTCACCCTCTCATAACCCTGAGGTGTGACAACAGATTTTCATTAAAACCACAAACTGCTTGAGTAGGAGAAAGACGTATGATACTGCGACATTTATTTATTTAGCTGGACTCACTCTGCGTCTGCGCAGGCCTTTGCCTCCACGATACAGCCAGTACAAGTAGAGAGGCTTTCCTAACAGCATCACAGGAACCGACAGCATCGCTATTACAACCAAGAAGATTTGCAGCCCGATCTGTGGAGTCGTGTTAACAAGCAATAAACATTAAGAAGGATTCAAATAGTGATAAACACATATCATTTAAGATGAAACAGAAAACACACACACACACACACTCACCTGTCCTGGGAAGAGAGGAGCGATATCATTCCCCTGCATGACGAACATGTTGATGAAGTGGATGAGGATGCTGGGAGCCTGGCTGGAGTCCCGGGCGCCGAACGCCAACCACTTGTAGATAATCATGAAGACCAGGTAGCCAAAGAGACAGAGCAGGAACAGCAGCTCAGGCAGGAACAGCAGATATACGTTGAATTTCTGTCGGAAGTGCCTGAAAGGGAGAGGACATAGGAAAGTGTTAAAGTGGTCAGTGTATTGATTGGACGTTTCAAAATAAAATACATTGTACAGACGTAGTAAGTATTAATATATGAATAGAAATGGATGAGGATGATGATGATGATGATGATATTGGAATTGACATGTGTTGCATCAAGGCCAATATTACACTGTAAAGCACGATCATTAGTGCCTGATTGTTATTATACCACATTCGCTGCTGAGACACATATAATATAAAGCTGCTATTTCACAAGTCCTTTAAATCCTTTTGGAAAGAATTTAGTCATTATCGGGTAAAGTGAGGAAATATTCTGAGTTAGACCAAATAGTCAATTAATGATTCATTTATTTTTAGAGAAAGTTTCTCATAAGAATTCATAACATATTAATGACTAAAATTGTTTCAAACACTGGAAAACATTTATTCACTTGTTGGAAGGTGTATTTTTGGTGGATTGTATGTTTGGGTGTAAATTATAGGGCCACAAAGATAATTTTAATTCAATTTGGTAAAATAACATTTTTATTTTTATAAATCCTTTATTATCTTAACTTTCTTTTAATTAATTTTCAACATCCTGTGCTTTGTCAATCACCTGTAGAGCTCTTTGAAATGCATTTGATTTGTTTGAAAGGAGTTTTACAAACAAAAACTTGATTGATTGGTGCCACCAGTTCATTCTGTGTATCGAATTGAAGATACAGAAATTCCACAGGACAAAGTTCAGCACTGCAGTTCTTATCAGTTTGTACTTTTTATTCTCCTCAAATCAGAGAATATTAACAGCGCTTTTGCCAGAGACTATTTTCAGCCGTGGATTTGGTGCACTGCACTTGTGAGTATTTCTGGCTGCAGGACGGTGCACGAGGGAATGACTCAAAATGAATGATGGTGGCCTTTGTTCGCGGTGATGAAGGAACGTTACCTCCAGTGCAACAGAGAGGCTCATTGATGTGTTTTAAAAGAGATATATGCTTTGTTTTGTTTTTCTTTCCTCTAGTGTGTTGTGTAGGGTTTTGTATATGTAACAGTTCTGCAAAGCTAAAAAGCCCCAGAAATCTGAGGCAAAGCAAGCTCCTCTCTGCCAGAGAAAACACAGAAACACCTTGTCAGTAGTAGCCCACATTTGCAATATGAATGTCAAGCAGCTAGTCTGACAAAACAAGGTAATGTGAGAGTGGAGGCCGATAAGAGGAGCTGCAGCGATGGACAATAAGAGGAAAGTGATGCACATTTTCTGTTCATTAGAGCATTCAAACCTTTTCAAGTAATAACACAAATTTTAATCATGAACCTGAATATGTGGAATAGTTCCTGGGAACTAACAAGCTGTGGCAACACAAAATGCTTAGCAAGCTCTATTTATTGCCCCTTTTGTTCTCCTCTTATTTTACAGTTATCCCGATTCAATTTAATGTATTTCTGATTTGACTAAAAGGCAAAAAGCAATTATCAATATAATTGCCGTGGAGAGAATATCAGTAAAGCCACTGATGACCAATCAAATTGCTGTTTGTTTTCCGTTATTCTTTCAAAATAAAACCCATCCTTTCCTTTGTGGTGTGACTAAAGGGGACAGTGTTTGCTGCGAGGGCTCAAAAACGCTGCCTGAGGAAATAAGGTCAGCTGAGTCAGTGATCTCTTTTAAATCCCTTCTTAAAATAAACTTTTATCAGAGAGCCTTTCCTGATTTAACCAGAATTTTAATTCTATTTCATTGAATTTTAATTCTATTTCATTGAATTTTTATTCTATTTTATTGAATTTTATGAATTTATTTAAAAGAATGTTATGTCTTTCAGAGTTCTTTTAAATGAATATTGTCTTTTAATATTTGTGTTTCCTTTATTTTTTGCTGTGCTCATGACTTTATTTCCTGTCTTTTATTTTGCTGGCCTTGGAAAGCACTTTGTAACTTAGATTTTGAAAAGTGCTCTATAAATAAATATAAGTTATTCGCGGGTGACACATGAACAAAGGTGATGAAAAAACGACTGACACAGATTCTGGAGGCACTCACAAGTGATTGAAGACACTCAGCACCACTCCAAAGCTCATGTGGATGACCCCGATGACAACGGACATCTTCATCTTGTACGAGTTGAGGAAGGACAGTCGGTTCACCGCCATGTTCCATATCTGATTAAACATTTTTAAAAAAGCATTTCAGTGATAATGATACGACAGTGAGGTCAGTAGTTCTGTTTAAGGGCATTTACTCACAGGATCAATTCCAAATGGGTACGGTCCAACGAAAACACCACTGACGTTTGGGTCTAACGTGAGCAAAGCGTTTGTTCGGAGCGTTTTGTTTCTGTAATGTAAGAAATTTACCAAAATGTTTCGAAATAAAGCGCCAAAAAAATATGATTGTGATTGTGTGTATTCGTATATTGACAACTTACGTCCACTGCTGATTTGTGAACATAGCCTTCACACTCCAGCCGGAGCCGAATATGTTGAGAGACTTGGAGAAGCAGTCGTTGTAAATGAGCCCGGTGTAGATGGAGAAAAGCCCCATCATCAGGATGATGTAACGCCCGTTGAAAAACGTTGTCCATATCTGGCAGCGACAAACACAGGTATCAGCCAAAGGTGATTCACAATAACACCACCTCTGCATTATGGATGAGAGGAAGACTCGCCCCCCCACCTCGTTGCTGGAGCGTTTCTTCTTCTGCTTTTTTTCCGTCAGCACCATCCACAAGGCAAAGAGGCTCATTACCATCCCGTGTCCAAGGTCACCGAACATCACAGCGAACAGAAAGGGGAACGTGATGATGGTGAAGGGAGCTGCGGGTAAGAGACATGTGCTCAGTGCACTGACTCAGAGCTTCTCAAATGAAGAGATACTTCCCTGTTCTTTTAAAAGACAAAGCAGGAGCTCTTACCTGGGCTTACCTCGCGATAGTCCCCCACCCCATAAGCCTCCACAATGCTCTGAAATCCAGATGTGAACTTGTTGGTTCTTAACATGGTCGGTGGAGGGTCGGTGCTTGGGATGCGGTTCACAAAGGATGGTACAGTGGCATCACCTTTTCTCTGATGAGGAAAAACACATATACAGTATGTGTGTGAGAATGGAAGTAAGTGAGTAAGTACATTTGATTCGAAACTGCATCATTTACACCATCTTTTTAGCCTGAACGTCCTCTGATATCCTCCTCTGCTAGCATCACTACTTCTGCTAGCATCACTACATCCGCTAGTATCGCTACTTAGAGTTGAAACCCCAAAAGTGTTTTGTGGACTCACACTTCACCCACCCCTCCATCGATATAGTGGTGAGAAGATAATGAGTGAATTAGCATTTTTCTATGAACTATCCCTTTAAGGGGACCGAGTGCCATATTTTTCACTCACCGCTCCCTCTTCTAGCGCCCCCCGCAGGTTTGCCAGGTCACTGACGGGACACCACACTTCAGCGATCAGACACTTGTTGGTGACGTCGAAGCTGCAGAGGTTAAGGATGTGGTGGATGGCCTTCATCTTTTTCACCTGCACCACCCAGGTGTAGACCGACTCTGACGCTTTCTGCAGAACCTGCCTCAAGTAGTCCTCAGTGCGGTGCAGCACCTGGAGGAAGCACCACGTATTAACTCTCTGTGTGTGGACATGTCACATATTCCTGTTTGGATCTGAGGCTTTAATGCTGCTGTGTGTGTGAATCCTACATTGTTAAGGTCCTGGATGCGTGTCTTTAAACTGTCCAACACATCTGCCCGCTCCTCATCGTTCTCAGGGTGTGGATAGAGGTGGCAGTGGTAACTGAGGACAACAAAGACGGATGTCTTTGGTAATAATGAACCAGAAGACATCAGGTATTTAAACATAAAACAGTGTGATGATGGCGTTCTTACCAGTCGCAGATCTTTTGAACTTTCTGTCCGATCTGGTCTCCCCAGAAAGAGATGAGAAACACGACACTTTTGCTTATCTCACCCTGAAACAACACAGAAAAGACAAGTTATTATTAAACTATTGAAAAAGCCATGAAGAGACTGACATATTAGTTGGTTGCATCCTTCGGAGGCTGCATTTGTGGACTGATTGCATCACAGCGGCACAACTAGGCTGCCGCGTTTCGAAAGGTTCCTTCAAATGTGTCCTTCCCTTCCCAAAGAACAAAGGGAATCCAACGGATGGATCCCTCCCGGGGCCAAACTATCCCAGGATTCATTACGTGCCAATGACACAGTTAATGAGCAAACTATGCTGAATGCAGTAAGTGCAGCTGCTCTAAAGAGCTGACGATGCAAATAGGAAATCCTCCATAGAGACCAGCCTTTCAGAACAGCCTTCACAGACTACTCGGTCTACGGAGGCCATGTCTTCGTAGATCGAGTAAAAGTTCTCTAAATGATGCTTCCCTTGCTTTGGGACACAGGTTGTAAAGTTGACCCCTTTCAGACTTGGTATTAACATCCATCCTCCATACCCGGCGTGAACAGACAAACCTTTACACCTGTGATCGGATCTCTCAGGACGGATGTTAATACCAGGTCTGAACAGGGATGTTAGTGTGCAACTTACCGTGTCAAGATCGGTGAGGTTCTCATCCACTTCTGCGTAGCTGAGGATGGTGTAACCTTTACACACTCTCCACAACATGCGCTCGAAGGCCTCGACCTTCACCCGCTGGATAAGACCCGACACAAACCTGCGGCCAGGAGAGAGTCAGATTAGGTTCAGGGCTCGTTTCTCTCCGATAACGGCAGCGTTCAGACGATGACGTGCTGCAGCTCACCCCAGCTTGGCTCCAAGTCTTTGCATACCGGTGCATCCGCTCACCGAGTCGGTCTCCATAGTGGGGAATTCTTCATACTGGGGACCAATAGCCTCATGCTAATTATGAAAAGGAACACGTTTCGTTGATGACAGTTTACAGTAACAGCTTTTATGTTTATTTTCTCAAACCCCTCTCGTCACTGATGCTCTTTATTCGCTGAGTCTCTCTTTAACGCTGCAGCCTGGGTGAGTCAGGTGCTGCTCGTAACGGCTGCAGTGCGACCGTGTCATTAATTAAAGTCAACGCTACCTCTACCTCCGTCGCCAAGGGAAACAAGACACGTCAGCAACGAGAGCAAAGGATGCTGCTGTCGTGGTGAAGGGAAGCATCTTGAATGAGATACAAGCACAAAGACACTCACTCTGGAGCGGCTGTGTATGAAGGTCCGCGTGATCTTCAGCATGTGCGTGTACTCGGTGAGCTCCAGGAGGTTCCGCCGAAGCTTCTCCTTGTTCTTCGCCACCTCGCTGAGCTCCATCTCCAGCCGCTGGAGCTGCTCCTGAACATCACACCGCTCAGTTACCACAGGCACCGCCAATTAATCATGTGACTGACAGCAAGGTACGACCATAAATCAAGACTGTGTAACATCTGGTGAGCGGCGGCCACTGTGGTTATGACAATCAGGGGAACAACTGTTTACCATGTCGCTAAAGTGCAAAGGGGTTTCAAATATCGCCAGAAGAGAAAATGAGTCATGACAGCAGATATATGACTCAGTAATGTCTTTGTACACCAACACTTACCCAGGTTTGTTAACATTAGCTACAATTAGCAATTATATTTCACTGGTCACAAGAGACCGAGTAATGCTGCAGCTGCAGAAACACTTTAAATTCGTATAAGGAAGAATGTATTATTCCAACCATTTGTCTCTATATATGTATGTATGAACATGTATTTATGTAATGTGTAGTGTGTGCTTTGGTAAATGCAATAAAATATAAAGGTGGAAATAATTAACTGAATAATGATAACTAGAGCCCAACCGATGTATGAGCCTTTCACAGACATATTAATATCGGCGTTAATGATTGCCTATATGAATACTTTCATTTTACAGAATAACCAATGCAGATAATATGTGAACTTATGTTTATATTTTCTTATTCAATTTCTATATGTTTGTTACGTGCATTATCAGAGCATCAGTACATTTAAATTCACACTATTGTCCTAATTATATAATATACTGTGTTATAATTGGTTTTTGGGAGCATCCAACTTATGTTGCACTTTTCAGAAACCTGGATAAGCCCTCAAGCTAAATGAAACCATATTAGTGTGGTCTGTAAAAACTCATCTAAAGTTTCAGGTCACTCTCAGACAGAAAGAGCCTAAACTTGTGTTATGTAACCGTTCATCATAAACATTTTTTTAAAAAGATGATAAAAGTGAAAGTCTGGCAACGCAGTGATGCAGATGATCACTTTTATTGTCTTTGTCATCTTCCATTACTGATGATTACATGGAGAAGCTAAAAACAGCAGAGTCAGGCAGCCAAAAACTAAAGTGGGCTTTCAGCTGCTGACGTGAATCAGTCTGTACAGACATCACAGACACGCTGGGTGACCTCCTGATGTCACTGGGAATTAGATGAGTTTTCCAGCCAGGATTCAATAACAATGTGTTCAGACATTGAGGAACCTGTATCATTTCATGGAATCTGGGATATTGGTGTGAATATAAACTTACTCAACTATATGTTATGAGAGGTGGGTGCTCAAATGGGGAAATCAGGTTGAAAATGAAACTTACCATGATCTCCAGGACTTGTCTGGGAGGTGGAGCGATGGGACTCTCTTCCTCCTCTGGAACGGCTATATGAGCCTTCTGGATTTCCCTCAGCAGATAACCTGTCGACAGAAACACGCTGATGTGATGGTTTGTTTTCGTGGTAATTACTCGATCACTGAAGTGTCAGAGCTGGCTGTGAAATCTTAAATCTCAGAGGGACCGTTCTGCAGAACACAATGGGCCTCGAGCTGCCTGCTATATATGATCAGCTGTGGGGGTGGTGTTATACGCTCAGGCTGCATCCACAGGAACCAGCCCAGGTGCTCCGCTCTCTTACCCAGAATCCTCTCCATCTCATCGCATCTCTTGATTTCGCTGACGAAGCGCCGCTGGAACGAGCTGACACTCGGGTTGAGCTGAAACCAGAGGAGCATCACAGGTCAGGTGGCGGCGAGATACCGCATCAGTCGATGGACGTGCATCGATAAATAGTCTTCTACTGGTTACATACAATATGAAAATGTTGCTTAAATACTTAAAAAAACTGTTTTCATGTACATCTACCTCATCACACAATAAGTACAACTTTAAACCAGTTATCTGTATAGATTTTATAAATAGATACATTTATAGACAGACAGACAGACAGACAGACAGACAGACAGACACAGACAGGCAGACAGACAGACACAGACAGACAGACAGACAGACAGATAGACAGATAGATAGATAGATAGATAGATAGATAGATGGATAATTAGATAGATAGATACGAACATTATTCTCTCAATGGCTACATACACTGTCTTTAAAACATCACAGACAGACAGACAGACAGACAGACAGACAGATAGATAGACAGACAGACAGATACATAGATAGATAGATAGATAGTGGGAAAATAAATGGTTGGGTAAAATTAATTTATAGTAATTAATCAAATTGTTCTAGCTGACAGAGATTAGTGTGTGTGTGCATCATCCTCCTCTTCATCCTCCTCCTCCTCCTCCTCCTCGTGTATCTACTCACATCTCGGAACTCGACCAGCCCCAGTTCTCCCAGCTCACTGATGCAGTCATATTCAGAGCCGGACTGCAGGAACAGTTGCGCCAGACACATCTCCTCACTCCGGAACACCATCTTTATTCTGAGCCAGACAGTCCGCTCCGCTCCTTAGAAAAAAAACCAGACAACCCGCAGCCGCTCACTGCGAACCGACGCAGGGCATCACAAATGCAACGAGTCTGCGCTTAGTCGCGTAAAACCCCCTTAACCAATTAACCTGGCCCCCGAGGGATTAATTATTCTCCATCGTTATTGACGCTTCTCGGGAGGGAACGTGTCCTCATTCTGTGTTTGTTTGGTTTCTCCTCTGCGCCTCTCGGTGTCTACGGCAGAAACAATAAGAAAACAAAGGCAGAAACCTCCCTGATGCACCTCCTGCGTCGAGCGACCGCAGCGACAGGCGTCATCCCGCGCGCTCCTCTTCCCCGGGAACACCTGTCATCCAGGCGCAGAAACACGCACAAGCACGCACACACACACACACACGCGACGACGACGACGACGCAGAGACACGAGCCGCAGGCAACAGGCTTCACTCCGACTCAAACCGTCCACCGGACCGAAGAGGCCGGACGCGTCCAGGGAGAGAAGCCGCGGACACACTCGGGCTCCGGCCTCTGCTCGGAGCTGCGTCGCCCGGCAATTGACACGGATTGCGTCTCCGGGGTTGCCAGGTATGGTCGCATCCCGCTAAATTACCCAAGAGTGGACGTGGCATTCACAGACACTGGCTAGATAGGAGATAACCCAATAACAACTACAACAACAACCATTATAATACTACTACTACTACTACTAATAACAGTTATAATACTACTACCAATAATAATAACAGCTATAATAATAATGATACTAATACAAATACTAGTAATAACAATAATCTGTCAAATCAACATGTTATTTGTTGTAATTCAGTATAAAACGGTTTATTTAATCTCTTGATGTTTTGCTGCTCAAACCAAAGTCTGTGTGAGACAGAGACAAAGTGAAGATACAATAATCAACAATCACAAATAAAGAAAAACACAACACATCTTAACATGTAAAATAAATATAATACAGTATATTCATCTCTAAAACGGACTCCTAAATCATTAGTATTATAATGCAAATTTAACATTTTTTGTTTTGGCATTCTTTGCAAAATTATATTACTATTATCCTATTTATATATATAAATATATATATAAAACGTCCTAAATAAGAATAAATACATATATACAATTATACAATGGTCGTCCCCTCGCTTTATGAAAAATAAGCAGTAAATAAAACACAAGACATGATTTACTTAAAACTCAATGAAACAGCTGTACTGTGTGTTAAGTTGTAATATTCTTGATTCGTCTACCCAGTAAACAAGTTGGTTCAGTCCCTTTGTCTCCACAATGTCCAGTTTCTGTTTAAAACGGGGGTTCGCACACAAACCTGGCAACCCGCGCATCTTCTTATTCTGTTCCATCACTGAAAGCAGCCCGACCATCTGCCCCTCTTTGTGTGAGAAATCCTTTATTTAAGCTGCTGGTGGTTATTTGATCATTTTAGCAGTTTAACACTAAATATTCCCTTGTCATTAATTATTACTATACGTTTTCATAAAGGCGTATTTCACATGAATGAGCGTCTTCTTGGTGAGACGGACAACACGCTGATGTGCTTTAAGAGAAAAAAATACACGACTCAACACAAATTACTCAAGAAATCTGGATATCATTGATTTAGTTGCATTTAAAAAAAGAAAAAAATCAGGTATCACTTAAACCCATGTCCCTGATCAGTGTTCGATACAGACGGCATTCTGTTTTATTAGTGCAACAATCAGTTTTCTTTACTTTGTTTTAACAGATGCTTTTAACCAAAGCAACCCTCAGCTAGGATTTGCTCCAGCCAGCCAGCCCCCCCCCCCCACACACACACACACGATGCTCAAAGTACAGGCGGTATAAATAATGGACGGATGGTGTTTAATAGGTCAAAATTGAAAGACGTGTAAAATGGGACCAAATATAAAGAAATACTGACACCGGTGACAGCAGCTGATGTGGTCACATGTGTAGCAGACAAACTGCTGTGGAGAATGTATGCAAATCATCGCCATTTGTGCGTAACTTTGAATATAGTTTGTTTGTAGGTTTTACATGCACACATTTCCATTTGCTCATTCTACAGTGGGTTTAAGCCCTCAGACTCTGAGCCAGTCTGTTGAGCTCCTGTGACAGAGCTGTGACTGTGTCCAGGATCCTCTTCTTGTCCTTCTCCTCTAACCGCGCCTCGCATCGCTGAGCAAATCTGTCCGGATGCCACAGCGTCTGCTGCTTCTTGAGCATTTTACGAAACACCGGCACGTCCTTGCGGTCCACACCGTGCAGCATGAGGTCCACCATCTCCTGCACTGTACCTTTGGGAGCTGGCCAGGGGATGTCACTGTAGCTCAGCTTTGTGCTGCCCTCTGAGGAGCCACTCTGGAAAGTAGCTGCACACTTCTCGTCGTACCTGCGCTTCTTGCCCTGCCGAGTCTCTTCCTCTTTACGTGCTGCTCGAGCCAGATACTCTTCATGTTCCCTCTGCAGCTTCTCATGCAGCTCCTTGTGGCTTTGCGCCTGCTGCTCTTTATCTTGTTTACTCTTCTTTCTTTTCCATTCTGAAGACGACGCTGCCAGTCTTTGAGCTTCAGCATTCTTTTTATCGAAATATTCTCTCCTAATACGACTGGCCCAGTCCCCAAAATCTTCCTCGTCTTCATCAACAGGAAGAAAATTATCAGCTGTGAAAGAAATACAGCAACACTGTTATCATCAAGTGGAGAAAGTTGATGTATAGAATGTAACATCGAAGAAGGAGATTGAGCTTTACCGTCGTATACTCCAAACATTTCAGAGAACTCATCTTCACATTCACCAAACAGCTTCTCCACCCACTCCTTCTCAGGGTCTGCTTCAGGTGGACGACTCGGGTTCGCTGCCCTCTGTGAAGAATATAAAGAAAAGATGTATAAATATGATCCAACAACCACCACAGATCAAACTGTGTTCTAGTAACTAATGATGCTTAAGAAGACTGTTTTGAAATGCGGTTTTGTGACAGTGAGGTTGGATCAGCTATATAACCATGAAAAAAGGGGCAAACCCATCTGAATCTGTGAAGAGACGGTTAATTATGAGATATAGATGCCATATCAGCCTATTTTCCATTTTTTCATTACCACAAAACACAAACATTTTAATAAAGACCCCATTGAAATTCAAGAATTGTGGCCTAGATCCTCAACGTCGTCGATGAACGAAGGCTGACAGACATCGTCCATCAGCCCGACCCTACGAGATAGTGATAATTTGTCAAAATGAAGTTAAACATAACGTATCATTGGCACTTTTGCTGCTGACAAAACTCCATTTCAAACCGTCAGGCCTCTTCGGTGTGATGATGTGCTACTTTAAAACCACTGTGACTTTAAGTGTTGAAGTATTTATGTGGGGGAAAAGGCTATTAGTGGGTATTTTACACCATATTCTTATATTTCTGATGTAAATAGCAGCCCTGCAGTTTATGGTGAGAGCTTGATTCTCCTGTTTACCTCTGGGTGTCTCATGAAACCCAGCAGGTCCTCGGGTGTGACTCCAGCCCGGTTCGGGACAGTCATGGCCTCTGGACAGCTCTGCTTCAGGGGCACAACCAGGTCATCATACGCTGAGAGAAAAATCAACAAAATAAATATGAATACAACAACCAATAGAATTAAAATTCTACACCAGCTCCCCCCCCCCTGTCCTGCTCACCTGTCTTCCCGTGTTTGAGGGCCATGTTGGCCGCGGTGTGTAGCGTCGTGTCTCCTTTATGGTCCCTCTGGAGGACATCGGCTCCGTGCTCCAGCAGCAGCCGCAGCACGGCGTCGTCTCGCCGGCAGCAGGCGAGGTGCAGCGGGCTCCTCTGCCGCTTGCCCTGGGAGAAGTTCACCTCCAGGTCCCGGTGCTTCCTCAGGTACGACTTCAGCTTGGGTAGACTGCCCTCCTCCACGTACCTCCACACCCGCTTCTGCTGGCTGGACACCATGCTGCAGAGGACGGATTGTTATTGTTGTTATTTTTACGATTTAGCTTGAATACATTAGCTTCAAAAAGGCCTTTGAACTTCCGGGTTGTCTGTAAAATAGCTCCGACGCTAGCAACGGCTGGGTCACAAAGGTTCCGGGGACGGGAAGTTTCCGGTGCTGGCACTAGATGTCACTGTTGACCTATTTCTAAAGCAGAAATACATTGATAAAATAAACGTGTGTCTCATGGCACTGTGCAGAGTGAAAAAACAAACAGAAACTGGTCAGGATGCTGTGAGATGTAACTTTTACTCCTTCCCCCTCTTTAATATAGGAAAACAAAGCCCTTCTGAGTTCTTGGTTTACTGGAAACTGAAGCGTTTGGCACCACACTGATGTTTTTCATACTTTAATGACTCCGTTGACACTTTCTTCATGACTAATAGTTCAGTATTCATCAGCCCTCCCTGCTCCCTGTTGTTTTCTTGGGCCTCGGCCTCATGTCAACACCCCACCTGTCAAGTAAAGCTACGTCTGTTTACCTCTAAATCATCCAAACCGCTTTTTTGTAATGTACTCTGGGATCTCACAGTTATTTGATCATGCATTTTAAAGTTCCAGTTCATAATATTTCTTCACAAACTGCTTCATGATTTGTTATGAATTGTTGCAATATCCATTCTGTCTGTGCAATACAATGGTTCATGTGCAATCTATCCACTGTGTATATTAGTTTTTATTCCGTTCATATTTTTCTATATTTTCTATATTTACTTACACTTAATGTCTCTTGCTGCGGTAAAATTGCAGATCCCCCCCCCCCCCGTGGGACTAATAAAGGAGTATCTTGTCTTATCTTAAGAGTGTAGCTGCACACTGACACATCTGTTAATCTGCCTGCACTGTGAACTAGAGCAGGAGGAATGAAGAAAAACATTATGCAGATGTACATTTTGACTTTGAATAAACTTGTAACCCACCGGGAATCGTTTCCTAATTTGAAACAAGTGCTTTTATACAGTTCACTTACTTCTATTTTGTGTCATGCCTTGTCTCCATCTCCACAGCTCACAACTGAAAATAGGGAACTTACACAGAGACTTTTTTGATGATGCATGGCCAATTTCAACTCTCCAGAAAATTGATTGCATATGCACAGTCCGACTTTTAGTAATCCGAGGGCCACTGTGGGAAAATATTTCGCTATGCATATCTTATTGTTACTCCTCCTGAATGATTCACTTCTGATTCACGGACCAGGAAGATGTATTTCTGGGGTTTCACATGAAAATGCTGGTTTCACATCCATCTTCAGAAGAAGAAAAGTTTCTCAGAGCTCTGTTTAAGATAAAGAAATGAGAGTGTGATTTTGAGACAGCACAATCTTGGGAATAATCATGATCCAATTTGCAACTGACACAAGCGTGATGTGAAAACGTATATATAACTTCACTGGACATGTGAATGGATATTGTGCATTTCAACTTTTAATCTATATACATCAATACTTAAAATTGACTTTTAAGAATTTAGGTAACATTTTGAGGGGATAAAATCAAGTCCGATACAAATTATTATAAGATCTTAAAGAATTAAAGATTTGATTTGATCCACATAGATTAATTTGAGCCACAATCCTCAGAACAAACATTTTAATATGAGACATACATGTTTAGATGAACTGATCAAACACACACACACACACACACACACACACACACACACACACACACACACACACACACACACACACACACACACACACACACACACACAGTGCAATAACAGAAGACAGTTGGAACATGACTTAGATACAACGTACTCCTCTGTGCTGTGCTCTCCAGTTACCAACTAAACCTGTAGTGAAAACTGTACCTCAGAGCATTTCTTGGTGATGTCCTAAAGTAGGATGCATACAGGGATTTCTTACTTGCTTGTGTCGGCAGCTTTCTTTACCTGTGATGCCTACATCAGTGCAGCTGAGCCTCTGAACTGGCTCGGTCCTGCTGCAGATGACAGGGCGCCCATTTAGGCCTGAGCGAGCGAGGGATGCACAATAGAGAGGATAGAGGAGGGAATGAAGGGACGCACTGTGCACTGTGAAGAGGATGATCAAGTCCGAGTCTCACATAAACCAAGATCCGGAGTCTCCCAAAGCTTGGGCACATCCGCTGTTTTTTTTTTGCTTTCGGAAACGACGTGTCTCCACTAATGATGGCCGTCTCCTGTGAAACGACAGATGAAGAGAACAGAGGGATGAGGGAAATAGAGAGAGATGTCTCATTTGTCATTTCAGGTGGTTTGCATGAGTTGCATGTCTGCCACTATTTTTTTTTACACATTTATTGTCTTATTTATGGTATCTTTTCAGTTCAAACACTCAGAGAAGATAACATTTCTAATAGTTGGACTGATTCCTCACCAACTCAATGCAGAAGAGTTTCTTAAACAAGTACCCATGTCCTTCAAGACCTCAGGTGGAGCATGCATCTCTTGCAGAGGGCCCTAAAAGGAGGAAGATGCCTCTGAAAGACAGGATTTCCCCGACCAGGAACCTCTACCTTGCCCACCCTCCTTTTGTCTTTCCTGCCTGGCCTGCTGACTCCTTTCCTGTCTGTGAGGTCTTGTCGTCCTGCAGGGACTCTGCAGGGAGGAGCGCCGAAGGACCGGGCAGCAGGAAGCCTGGGGTCCTCCAAGACGCTCCGGGGGTCAGCATCTCATCCTACCACGGCGCGGTCAGACCAGGCTCAAGGTCCGGTCTGCTGGCTGCGTTTATCCAGCCTCCATTGTTAGGAAAGGGGAGAAACATGTGCAAACTTCCTCTGTCTATTTTCTGCTCGACCTGGTTTATTGGGTTTTCAATTTATTACATGTCGACTGGTGCTTCTGACAGAAGCAACGCCTGGCGGCAAGCCTGATTTACAATAACACAAAGACACGAGCCATTTGTCACCCATTACTATGACAATGAATGGGTTAAGGTGGGCCCCTCCTATAGAAACTCTCCCTTCTTACGTCTGCATGTCGTTTAATTGATTTACATTATGTCCCTGTCTAGTGGAGAGTTGGGGTTTCACCTTTTTCATTGTGTCTTTGTTGACTGAATGTCTGGAGGCGCAGAGGTTTTCAAGTTCATCCAAACCTGAAGGGTCAGTTTGAAAATGAAAAAAGAAAACAAAAATATATATGTATCTGGTTTTGTAAAATTATTAATTAAGATATACTAATATGATTTGTACATCTTTAAATACTCGTGGATAAAAGGCAAAGAAGTGTGGGCAGTGCCGGGGAAATTCCATATTTTGCTTAAAATAGAGGCGAAAAGAAAAATAACATAATCTAACGCATCAAAACAGGCATTAAAACAAAAGCCTTTCTTCCAATGTTAATGCACTAGTACTTTTTATTTCATTAATTAAAAAAATTTAAAAAGTGCAGTATGTTGAACCCACAGCTGTTACTTGTGCATTAATGCTACACTGTCGGCCTCCTCGCATTTTATTTCTTAATCCTCCAGATCTTCCCTTTAACTGCCATTGAAAACCATTTAATCACATTTTGGAAAGTGGTGATTTCAAGCTGGAAGAGCTCTCATCTTTCACAGCCTTCAGTGCATCTGTCGGCTTTATTTTAAAACCTCTGTCAGTTGCTTCGATGAACATTTTAAAATAAAGGCTTCAAAAAATAACCAACAATGAAATATTCCCCAATATGCACACAAATTTTATATTATCAAATATAACTTCTTTTTTTTTAAACCTGTAAGGATCTGTTTAATGCTGTGCTGGTTGTTTCATTTTGTACATGTTGTGATATGACAGAATCAAACAAATGCAGTACCATTAAAAGTGCAGTATTTCCCTCTGTAATAGAATCGAGGTATGTAGTAGCTGTAAATAATAGTCTGTAGGCAAAGTACTTTAAGAATGTAGTGAAGTACAATACTTGAGTATGTACTTAATTAATTTACACAAATGGAAAAACGACAGTAAAAGTTTACAGCGACTTGTATTTGCAGAAACTATACAGCCTATCTTGTGAAACAAAGATCTACACACATTTACAGTTTTACATAACTTCTGTTTGATAAGGATAATTTAAAAGATATTTAGTGGTTAGAATTGGTTCTGGACTTTCTCCAGAGGTTTCCTTTCACACATGAGCCATGCAGCGAGAGGTTCTCCACTCAGGGTTGGTGCAGCAGACAGAGACAGAATGGAACAAATTAATTCTACTGCAGAGATCGCCTGTTTGTGTTCACAGTACATCAACACCAACATCGGCCCTCATCACTAAAAGCTCTGTTGACATCTTCATCAGTGTCTTCTACGTGTTTGGCTCCGCTTTTGCACGCAGAGTTATTTGTTTTCGGCTCCTCCGGACTTTATACCCGGGGGACTGGCCGGAGAAAGTCTGCAGAAAGTCTGGAGGCTCTCACTTGGACATTTGCGGTCACACATACGCCTCCTCCGGAGAAAGTCCCGGAGGAGTTCAGTGCATGTCTGAAAGCAGCTGGACAACATTCAGTTAGTGAATAAAAATACAGTTGTATCAGATGTTAACCGTTGTCAACAAGATACTATTATGGACATAATAGTTATTAGTGGTTTGAGTTGGTTCATTTCATGGATCTTTAATTTCCCCCCTCAGGTGTGTTTTCAGTCAACAAGAGCAGTTGTGTTTACAGAGACAGTCTCCAACAATCACAACCACCACATTACCAATACAGTGATCAATGTTATTTACTAAATATTGCAAAAAGAACGGTTCACGTCATCTTCTTTTGTTTGTGATTTTTTTCCTGGAGATGTTCTTGTTGTTTGTCACGTCTTGGAAATGGAGCTAGTACTGTTTATACCCCGCGGCAACGCTGCTGCCAGTGTAGACACACTTCATTTTCACACTCTGTTATTACAGAGGAATGAAAAACATTTGTGAAATCATTTCTGAACAGCCAGTGCTCTCTGCAGACAGGCACCCGGCCTGACGAGGACCAAAGGGTATAAATCTTTTCCCCTCTCTCTCTCGGGGCAGCTTTGGCTGGGCAAAGTTCGTGCCATGAAATCTTTGGTAACACGATCGCATCGGCTTCATAAAACTTGAAAACCATGAAAATAATCTATCCAGATTGTCTTACAGAGAGGGCTTTGACTTTGATGCTGACAGGTGGAGGATAATGTGACATGTCATCTTGTAAAAAAGAAAAAAACTAGCCGCTGCATGGCATTTTAAAATGTACTGTATGTTGTTTCACCAATAAAACATGTGCAGGCTCCAGATGGCTGGACAGAGCTAATTCAATTCACCTCTGCCTATTTTTAATGCTTTTATGTTAGCGTGTTACATAAAAACTTTCTAGACTCAGCTTGGAAGATCTATTTAACACAGGTTTTTGCTTTGCATGTCTGTGTTTGCGCCTCCCGGCTGGGATCAGATTAAGGGGAGCTGAGACCGTGGTGGTGAAGGAGGAGGAGGCCGAGGGAAGGTCGCAGCAGCTGTTGCATTTCTCTCTCTTTCACGTGACGTGAGAGCCTTCAGACGTCACCTGTCCCAGCATTAAAGACGCAGATGCACTTCTTCTCTCCAGGAGGAGTTCAGCGTTGGTCACATTGAGGCCCCTGGGGGAGAAAAAAAAGGCCCTCTGTAATTGTACTTCTTTAATTGTGACTGATTTGGACTAAGCCCCTCTCATCAACAGGTATTACACAGGCACAGTGAGTCGACTCCCACTGCAAATCAGTGAGCGAGGATTTATCCAATCCCCCCGTCTCCCTGCTGTTGCTGAATATATCCTGTAAAAAGCTCATTACGGTCAGAATTGGTTAATCACTGAATTCTAATTTAAAGCTCAACGACCTGCTGTGGTTTTTGTTTGCTGAAAACAATACATTTGATTGTAACACAGCCGAGTTTGACGTTTAAAATGTGGGTTGGGACTCTTTCTAGCAGTTGTGGTAATTAACCCTAAGACTTCTGGGACAAAGCCAAACGTCCCGTGCTTGATCCAATTTAGGAACTTTTGTGCTCACTGATTGTTTGTGCTCGCTGATTGTCGGGAGAGCAGAAGAAACAAATACATCAGGAGGAGGAAATAGAAGTCCAACGTGCATTTCCTGCAGAGACGCATGCTTTGATTCTCGGGCCCTGCAGAACACAATGGTTGTTGGACCGCCTCCCCCCCTCCGCAGCACCAACAGGAAGAAGTACATTCACTGGATGGGAGAAAATACATTCCAGCGACCAGACTTAACCATCACAAGTAACAGAGGGACACCAGAGAGAGGAGTTTTGTTTTTAAGCACCATTTTTTTTTCTGTTTTATTACAAAATCATAGACATTGGATTCAAAATACTGTGTATTCACAAAAAATGCTTTCATGTATTTGTCAGGAGCAAATTCATTGTCAGTCTGACGATCAACACACACGCAAACTCATTCCTTCACACACACATATACACACGCACACACCAACAGACTGTCGAAGCAGTCACCTTTTAATTGGGCCCTGCACCAGCCTGAAAACATTTGTCAGCTGCCATCTGTCTGTCTGTCTGTCTGTCTGGGGACTCCCAGCCCTTCCCCGTCTCTCCATACAACACCCTTATCACACTCGAACACCTCTCACCGACTGGCACATCCTTCCTACACACACACACACACACACACTCTCTACACTGCTGGCTGTGATGCAGATACTACAGACTGGAGCTGGAGAGCGGGACGGTCTGGTGGGTTTCACACCTCAAGTGCTTACAAATGAAAACACGAACAGCAGGGGGGGGGGGGGGGGGGGGGGGGGCACATGTATGAGTATTTGACGACAGGGTTTCAGAGTTCAAAGCTCAGCACTTTGCATCAAGTCCACATGGGAGAACTGAGAGGAACTCATGAGTGTGTTGTCCTGTTTTTTAAAAATACATTCCACTTTTTCAAAAAAAAAATATAAATCATTTCATTTCTTGGTCCCTTGGTACAGTTTTGTCTCCCTGCAGCTGAAAGTAGGAGCTGGGGTGTGGCGGGACCCAAAATCCACAAGCCTGACGGTCACCTTGTAGTCCACAGAGGGGGGGTCGGAGGATGACTCCCTGGACGACCTGTGAGGAAGCACCCATCAGCTGCACAGTTCTGATTCACCTGCATTGTCCTGCATCTTTCACCTCTTCCCCAGCATGCCTCTGGGCCCCCCAGCAGACGTCACACCTTGGTGGCCAGGGACTGGGCCTCTGTCTTCTGGGAGGACAGGGAGCTGGCTGGGCTGGCGTGCAGGGACTTCTTCAGGTTGAGGAGGCACAGGCACTGGGACCTGAAGCGCAGGTCGAAGAAGGCGTAGAGGAAGGGGTTGAGGCAGCTGTTGATGTAGGCCAGGCAGGTGGCGTACGGGTGGGCCAGCAGCAGGAAGCGCAGGAAGGCACAGGTGGCGGGGAACAGGTCCAGGTAGGAGAGGGCGTCCGCGCTCTTCACCAGGTGGAAGGGCGTCCAGCAGGCGGCGAACACCACCACCAGCGTGGTGATGATCTTCAGCAGCCTCCTCTTGCGCTGGTCCTCCTTGCGCAGGGTGTTGAAGTGGCGGGTGACGGTGCAGCCGATGAAGCCGTAGCACACCATCATGGCCAGGAAGGGCAGGAGGAAGCCCAGCGCCGAGGAGGAGATGCTGAGGCCGGCGATCCACAGGTTCTCCTCCTCCTTGGTGGTCAACACCAGGCTGAAGTCCATGGCGCAGGAGGTGCGGTTGGTGCTGGGGTCGTCCTTGGTGGTGCGGAACAGCAGGGTGGGCGCGGCGAGGACCCCGGACAGCATCCAGATGCCGATGAGGCAGCCCCGCGTGTGGCCGCGGGAGCGCAGCTGGTTGCTGGACAGCGAGTGCACGATGGCCAGGTAGCGGTCGAAGCTCATGCAGGTGAGGCAGAAGACGCTGGCGTACATGTTGAGCAGCACCACGTAGCTGCTGATCTTGCACAGGGCCACCCCGAAGGGCCAGTGGTAGCCCATGGCCGTGTACACGGCCCACAGGGGCAGCGTGACCACGAAGGTGAGGTCAGCCAGGGCCAGGTTCCCGATGTAGACGTCCGCTGCGCGCCGCTTCCCCTGCGCCCTCCACACGGTGAAGATGACCACCCCGTTCCCGGAGAGACCGAGGATGAAGATGAGCATGTAGAGCACCGGGATGACGGAGTAAGAGGGGGTCCACTCCGAGTAGTCACACATGGTGGAGTTCTCCGACTCGTCGTACTCATAGTAATCATAGGTACCTTCAGTTGACTCCATCTCTATTGTCTGCTTTCCCTTTGGATAAAAGTCTGGTATGTCCACAGTGGTTGACAGCTCTGAGCTCTGTTGCTTCATGTGTGATGTGTGGACCTTTATATACCCCCTCCCCTTCACTTGTACCGTCCCAGGATGCCCCCTCCTCTCCTCCCCTCCCCTCCCACTGCCCTCCTCCTCCTCCTCCTCCTCCTCCTCCTCTCTGCTCTGAGGAACATGCTCTGTCACTACACACACACACCCACCCTCCTCTTATCATTAATATTCACTATCTCCTGCAAAGTGAAGCCACTTTAACATGAGTTAAAACACCAGAAGTTATTTTTCAGAAATGATTTTTCAAGCATAAATTATGGCTTTCAAGAGAAATACAAAACCACAACTATAATTGCCAAACTTTTTTCCCCCTCCTCCCTGGAATGAAAGTTGATTATTAGACATGTTTGGACGGTGGCCCACAAGTCAAGTCCGGGCATGACAGGTTTCATGAGGTGCAGTCAATTGTAATGACAATCGAGAGTCGTTCTGGCACCGGAGCACTTTGCTGAGACGGAAGAGGCAGCGGCATTTACATCTCTATGTGTTTTGTTGTCATGTCCCCACATGTCCAAACAATGTGCAACCACACACTGCAGACAAGAGTTTGTGTTCAGCTCTGAGGAACTGGAGGTTAGACAAAGACAACTTTGACCTCACACCTGAAAATGAAAATATACAAGCTTCAGCAAGAAGAGACAGATGTTCCAGCCTTAATTGAAATACAAAATATGATTTCCAATCTATTTAAACGTTTTAAAACTAACTAAAATGATTTAAAATTAAAGAAATGTAGGTAAGAATGATTTTTTAAAAGAAATGTTACTATATTTTCTTATTGTGGAGATAATCATTAACATACATTTTGGTATCACTGTTCAAAACAATGTTTAAACATGCCCCATAAAGAACAACAATCTATTTGATATATGCAAAATGAGACATTCATTAAGGGCAGAGGTAAAATATGATATAATCACTGAGATATAACAATAAATTACTACAAATTAAAGATCTATCATATGTTTATGCCCTTATCATCTGGCTTTGGCTTTATTATTAAAGCCTTATCTTTAATTTTAAAACTCAAACGTATCCGACAAAACAAGTACAACTGGGGCACATAATGTAATTTAGCTCGTCTTCCACATTTTTATCAGTACTTTTATCCTTTTTGGTCAGAGCATTTTTATCAGTACTTGTGTTTCTGCTTGTTATATTGATTTACACAGAAAACAAATGCTAGGCTATAAACTGCTTTGCAGAACAATGCATTTACCTGTTTAACCTCACTAAAGCTGCTTTCAGACATGTACTGAACTCTGGATATTCTCCTAAAATTATCCGGAGGGGCTGTATGTGAGAACGCAAATGTATGTGTCATTTGCTCTGGACATTCTGTGGAGCTTTTCCCGCCAGCCGCCTTTCAGGAGCATGTCCAAGAGAGTCCGTGTGAGAATACTGCAGAACATCTCAGAAGTATGGGCGTGTGAATGGCGCAAAAACAAGCACAAAAAGAAAACAAACACAGTATCTCTGGATAAAAAAAAAGGTGGATGCCAACTTGGAAAGAAAACAAGATTGCTGGGGATAAGGGCCGACAGCGGTGCCAAGGAGCTCTGAACAAAAACACATGATTTCCGAACCTGAATTTGAGTTTTTCATATGTTAAAGAAAAGTAAAGAAAGACATCATCAGCATCGCTTTCTCCTCCGCTGAGCCACAGGAGACATTTAACCCCTGTGAACTACTTCCCATTACCTGATGTTTATGTGTAAAACTACTTCCCCTTTGCACTTTACATCCATTTCCTCTAAAGTAAAAATATATTCAGAAACCACCAATACTCATCTCCAACATACTGTCACATAAAGGAAACTGCTGAGGTCAGATTTTCATATTTAAGTCCATCGTTCCTGCAGGTTTTGATAAGTTTTCACTGAACGGGTTCTATCCTGAGATCCACATAGAGACGGTAGAGTTCTACGCACAAATGGATTAAGTCAAAAATGACATTTTAAAAATTTGTATTAGAAATGTTTGCATGCATGTCTGCTTATGACAAAACAAAATGTTTATATTTATGTCTGTATATGACAAGGTAAATACAGTTAGTATAAATTACCCCAAAGTTTCCAGTTTATTCCCATTAATTCCCGTATATTCCCGTTAATTCCCATGGCAAGTTTCCAACTTTGAATATTCCCGGAATTTTGCAACCCTAGTCACGCTCCTCTTTTCCTTCTGTTCTTTCCCGTCTCTCGGGTTGGATTTGTCGGCCCAGGTGGGACGGCTCACTCTCCAGCCTGCTCCGTCTCTCAGCAGAGCGGCAGCAGTGGCGCCGGGGCACCAACCAATAGACAAAACGTCTGCATCACTCAACAATCTTTTCCTCCTCCAATCCCTTCCTCCAATCCCTTCCTCCACCCCCCCCCCCACATCTCTGCCTCCTCCATCCTCCCCTCCCCGCTCATCTCCGTCTTCCTCCGTTTACCAAGATGAGGATTGATTCCCGTCCCCTCTGCTCCTTCCAGCGTCATTTACTCTCATGGAGCAGTTTGTTGTTGCCAGTTATTGTGATGCGCTCTGGTGGTGTTTGATAATCAAGCTGATGTGATTGTGTTTGTGCCTCCACCCAAAGCTCTGCCCACTCGTGCTCCGCTTAATTGTCCGTTTCCAGCTCTTTGTCCGTCCGGCTCCGTGCTGCAGAACAGGAAAAAAGCAAAGTGAAGTGAATCAAGCGAGCTTCCTATCTTCAGCCTGGCGGGACCCAAGTCTGTTTTTAGCTGCGTTCGTTGACAGGGGATGTGAATCTACGGCTAAATAAAACAGAAGGCCTTGATGAAAAGTCCACCCACACACTTAGTCCAAAATCCCCTCATCAGGGGAGTTGAGGAAAAAACATGAAATTTCCCTTTTTTATTTGATGGGGACTTTTTTCATGCTCAACACTGTCATGGCAGTAAGCAATTATTTTTCTCACTTCTCCCTTAGAGTCACATGTTCCAATAGGACTGATCCTGAGCCTCTTTGCAGAGCATCCATCTCTTCCCTCAGCACCAGAGACCCACAGCATTCAGCCGATGTTTGTCCTCCGGGTCCCACCTGTGTCTCAGGCCGATTGTTGTTTGTGTTGTTGTTGTCCTCTCATGTGTGGTCCTGCGCTGTAAACCACACACCGTGACATTCCTTGTGATTTGCGCAACATTCAACCACAGCGAGGTGTCATCTATCAGCGATGAGTGAGCTGCAAACTCATCTGGAGAAAGACGAATACTTTCTTCTCCAGGTATACACAACAGCAGAAAATACACACAATCACAAACACAGACACACAAACTACAGTGACAGTCTGTCTGCAGGGCTGCATAGCGTCCTTTTGATCTTTAAATCGTGACCTTGTGTGTTTATTGGCCTGTTTTTGGTGATACTTGCAGGGCCAAAAGAGCGTGAGGTGTGTGTTATTGTTGTTTAGGTGTGTGTGTGTGAGGGCCTGTGGGGGTCTGACAGTCGTTTGATGTGTGTGTTAAGCTGTTGCAGACCACATGCACGAGGGGAGCCCCTCTGTGACGAGACAGCTGGTTCCTCTGGGCTTTTTACTTGCGATCCGACCGACTCTGACTCATACCCCAGTTCTACGATGACATTGCACGTCAGAATGCATCACCTGAGAGCAGCTTGAAAGCGGCGATGAGAGACGGACCCTCGGGCGAACACTCACCGAGCCATCAGCCTTACCAAACCAATCGTATCAACAGTCTGATCTGAACTTTGAATTATCTGGATGCGCTGTCAAAGCTAACACTCCGAGCACAGCTGGGGAGCTGGAACAGTTGGTTGTTGTTGCCGCCTGCTCCTCTCCATTAGCCTCCCTCGGCTCCTTTCAGCAGGGACGACGAGGTGATTGACACCAGCTTGTCAGACACAAAGGCCACGGGGACGGAGGACGTTCACGCCTGCTCTCACCGCTCCAGTAAAGACTAAACTCAAGTTTTACATCCATCTGAAAACTGAGTTGAACAGATGGGTTTTTGTTTTCTTTCAGAGTTTTTAGATATATCCCGACTGCAGGGTGAAACTGGAGAAACTGATTCACAGGCCAGGAACTATATTTTTGACGGATTGATTGATTTGTGTGTTCCTGTGGTTTTGGATCAAGATCAGTTCATTGTTGGTTGAAGAAGACTCAAGAATGACTGTCACACCAGTTATATCAGCAAAGTCAAATGGAAAAAAAAACTACTTTTGCAGGGAAACACCAAGGCCCAAAAGTCCCCTTGACTTCGATCAAGCTGCACCAAAGCTCACACACAAATAGATATCAGTCCCCTAAAGGTGCCTGATTATTTTCATCAAGATCCACTTATTATTTGCTCAGAAACAGTGAAAAAGTGGAAAAAGCTCCTCTCTGACCCATCCCTCATCCTTCCACCAGGTTTCATGGAAATCTGTTCAGTTTTTTGTTTAATCTTCAAACGACCGTACAAACCAAGCAACAAACCAACTGACGGGGGTGAAAACTATAAAATATACAGTAATTTGATAAAAATGTGTATTTACGTGCACAAAGAGAACAAATAAATAAGGAAAACAGTAAAAAAGTTGAAAAGGGTATTTGGGATGTAGTGCATCATTGCAACACCGTCATTCTAAGTCAGTACACCACAATTTCAATGTGGGATGAAATTGAAAACATGATAAATCTGCTGCTTTGCCTCCTCATAAATTATCGATTTAGATAATTTTTACTGGAAAAAAAAAACCCCATCGAAGTCCTATTACTTCATCACACATCTGATGAACCTCATCAACAATCAGGAAGCAGCCACGGTGCAGTCTTTTTGCTGAGCTTGTGTCTCTATTATAACGGTTCACTTGTTATCAGCTCACATGCATTGAGTTTCAAGATATTTCCATGAACTTAAAGACACAGATGACCTTACAGCCCAGCAGCATATTCCTCAGTCAGAATATCAGCAGCTACAGACACAGGGACGTCTAATTTGAGGTCTGTGTTTGTGGGTCAGTTGACCGGGAGGCTCTGTTGATACGACTCTTCCTGCTTTCAGCGTGTTGTTATCTTCCGAGTCAGGAGCAGCAGAACAGAAATATTTATCAAATATGAACGTAAGGACAGGAGAGGGAAATCCAAAAATGTTTTCACGAAACGGTCAGGAATAGCGCGGACTTGCGCTCGAGGTCACCAGTGGAAATATAAGTACGAGGAGAGAAAGGCAGGGGGAAGGGGTGGGGGGGTGGGGGGTGGCTCCTCCTTGTCTTTTACGTAGTGCAGCTGAGAAGAGGGAACAAAAGAGAGAAGATCATTTTTCATTTATAGAAGCAGTGCGGTAACACTGCGGCTGCGAGTCCTGACAACCGTGTTCTGTTTACACCGACAATGACTTTGGTGTTGGGAGTTTTTTCAGTGTTAGTCAGGTGATGAGTAATAATGAGGTTTAAAGCTAAGAGACGATGTAAAACATAAACAGTGACAAGCACCAACCTTCTTCACAAAGATGGTGGGATGACTTATGTTGGTGTTGAAAATGTTCATAGTTCTCTGCACTGTATTTATTATCTGTAGAACTCATTCAATTCTAAAATATATAATGAGGAATCTTGGGATCTTGTTAAGCACCAAAACGTTTGACTTTTTTTGTTATATAATGAATGTGTGGCTTTACATTTTGTTTTAAAGATGTCTGTCTGCAAGCCAGCACCTCACGAAATGCATGCATGCAAGAAATTAAGATAGTGAACATGTGATACCTTCTAAACATCTGTATAGTAGCATTGCCATTGAGATCATTAGCATGCTGATGTTAGCAACCAGCTCAAAGCACTGTCGTACTTAAAGATGCATGACGGGACAGCTCCCCCAAAAGTGAAGCCGAATGGTCTCGATCGCCACCTGGTGGCTGGCTGCAATAAAGGTCAAAAAGCCCGGCTCCTCCGTGTTGATAAATTGAACTTGGACTAAACTAATAGGTGAATTTCTCAAAGATGGTTTCTGTTATTTTAGGTAGTCCTTACCACAATGATGAATTTAATTAGTGTGATGCTATAATTATTTTAATTTTAAAATACGGTTATTTCTCCTTTTATCATTTGAAGCTATCAGAAATGATGTAAAGGGGGTAAAGCGTGTATTTGATATTTTGTCCTGTTCACTCCTATGATGGAGGACAAAGCAACACATTTTCAGGTGCACGGTTGGAATCCCACACTCTTCTGCTTTACTGCATGACACTGAGTTTAAAGCCTCGTCACTGCACTCAACAAACCCATCCAGACAACGTTTAAAAATAGAGATAAGGTCTTCCCTGATGTATAAACACAAACAAAAGAAAACTGCAATAAAACCGGCAACCACGTTTTCCTCTTCCTGTACAACCTACAGGCGAGAAACTTTCCTCTGCTGCTGCTGCGCTCCTGCTGCTAAAGAGGATGTTGGACTGATATTATTCACAAAACCGTGTGAAACAGTGATGAGTCAGAGAACAGGAGGTAGCGAGGTCTAAAAGCTGTGTGAAGGACTCTGCTGGACTTTATCCCTCACATGTAACAGGAACCATTTTAAGGATTTTTTTATGGCTGTGCAGACTTCACAGAGTTCTGAAACACAAGCCTCACTCACAAACACACACACACACACACACGCACACACTCAACAATCCTACATGTCCACACACACTATACGTAACACCCATGACTACACTGGATGCAACACAATCAGCTATTGTAACTCCAAACCAAAGGTCTTGATGCTCATATGCTTTTGTCATTAGTCTCAATTATAACAGGCTACGAGGTCACGAGCTGACACACACACACACACACACACACACACACACACACACACACACACACACACACACACACACACACACACACACACACACACACAATGCACGTATTGATGAAGAAATTAGATTATATATAACTTTTTTGTTGCAGCTGGTTCTGAAAGTTGTTCCATTAAATACAAATTTGGTTTACTGCTTTAGAAATAATAAAAGACCTAGACAACTTGTAAGGCTTGTTGCAAACACTATGCATATAACAAAAATATGTATTAACCACATACACTGACAGAAATTCACTTTAAGGAAATAATAAAGTCTCTTTCTCCTGGACATGGTGAATGCACATTTCTATTCAGCACTCAAGACAGCGGATGTAACCACAGTGAATAATACTTTCATTATTACACTTTTTAGTAGTCATCATAATTCTGTTTTCATTATTTCAACATATTACGTGTTGTGCAAGAACATAAATGTGAGTTAATTGAATTTGTTTCATTTATTTCCCAGCTCTAGGTTGTAATAAACCTGAATTTATGCTGACAACTTTAAAGCTCAGTATCTCTAACTATCCTGAAAGCATGTAGAAGATCACTAAGTGATTATAAGATCGTGTTTTTTGAAAATTGAGCAACTTCTTTTTCTTTTTTTCTGTCAAGCAAAACGTCCAAATCTTTGCTTGCGTGCTGTTTCAACCAGTCAGACGTTTGTGTTAGTGTTACCATTCACTCCTCATCAATATCTGCTCGTCCCAGTAAAAGTCTGCCCTGGTTTATCAGGAGCAGAGCAGGTCTCCCACTTTATCTTGCATGCACACACATGCACACACACACACACACACATCCCTGTGTATCCTCTCTGAGCACCCGGTTTCCTTGCCGGGGGGGAAAGAGAGGACTGGATGGACGGGAAGAGAGGAGACAGTGGGGATGTGACACAACAATGGCAGGAAGTGACTTCAGATCAATACAGATTAGTGGGAAAGACACCAACACAGCAGCACGGAGCGAACAAACAGCCCCGGTGAGGAGATAAACATGCAACGCAAACAGAGACAAGTTAATGTTGCAAGACACAAAGGCACGAGATCCAGATCCGCAAGCATCATCAACAACCTAATATGAGTTGTACAACAAAACACCAATTTGACCAATTTTACTGCATGTTACACTCTAAAAGTGCATTGCAGGATAAATACACCACTGAATGACAATCAAACATTTCCCAGTTATCTTCTCAACCTCTGTTATTGTATTAAAAACTGCAATGGTTACACACTATCCCATAGAGAACCGCTGGTGTAGTTATTTTATAAAAGTTATGAAGCCTATCTCTGTATTTCAAGTGTGCACATTGACAATAATGACCTCCACCAAGGAGGAAACGCTTCCTTCGCTGTTTGTTTGTTAGTCAGCAGGATTACGCAAAAACTGCTGCACGGGTTTACCACGAAACTTGGTGGAAGGAATGCGATATGGGTCAGGGAAGAATCTATTCAATTTTGGTGAATAGATTCGCATCAAGAGGCGGATCCAGGATTTCTTTTTCACCCTTTGAAACATTGTGCGATAGGGAATTTTTACATTTTCAAGGATTTCCCAAGGGAACCATGGATCCAGATGGGGAAAAAAATCATTAAAAAATTGGCGGATGTATGTGCCATTCCAGTTCGTTATTTAACAGCTTCAACAGCAACAACTATCAATAAGTTGCGTATAGTCCACTTTTCTGCAACAGCGCATTTACAAACTATTGCAAATAAACTGCAACACATAGTAACTGCAAGAGTTCAATCGATTAAATTATTTCAGAGCATTTAAACTTGGGCCAAAGTGAATGGAGATTCTACACAAAGCAAACAAACACATAAAGAACATGCACACAGGAACACAAAGACAACACAAGGGTCTTAAATCCTACAAAATAAAACTTGATCGTTAACAGGAAGTTGAAACAGTCAACAGTGGGGGGCCGTTAGAGAAGGAGAAGAGCCGTTCAACAGTTCAAAGGTCAAAGCAAGGTCCCCGAAACTGAAAACCTGAGGCCTGGAGCTTGTGTAATGTGTAACCAGGAGCCTGCTCGACTTCAAACATGCTTAAATCGAGCGGAAAGTGGCCTGAATAATTGGACGATGTGATCTTTTACAGCCAGAGGCCTGTGTGTAGCTCTGTTTGATGGATCAGCTGCGAACAGGGAAAACTGACGTGGGCAACACCGAGGAACAGAGAGATGCAGAAAACAAGATTCAAAACAACCTTCGCCTGACGGGAACAACAGCTCGGTCACTGCTCTGGAGTTGTTATGTACTAATGAGTCTTATGATTCATAAGACATTCAGCTGCTACACAAGGAGATGGGGGGGGGGGGGGGGGGGGGGGGGGGGGGGATCCCCAGCTGGAACCGAGCATGTGTGTGGGTGTGTTTTAATTTCCTTTAATAAATCATAATCCAGAGTCAGAAAATAAAGCTGATGGATCTGAGATCATCATAGGGCTGCGCGTCCAGCTACTGTTATCCCGAGGAGAACCATAAAAGGACACACACACTTCCTGACCACCGTCCATTGAACGGGCATCTGTCTGACCCCTGACACCTTCCACTCCAACTCCGCTTCCTGTCCCACACGTGCAGCTCGGCTACTTGAGGCTGCTCATCAAAGCCTGTTCCCCCAAAACAGGAACATGCATGAGGTCTCGGAACGAGGGGGAACTCCCTGCGACATAATTCAACCTAAAAAATATTAAAATGCACATAATAAAACTATAAACTTTTACATCAAGATATACATTTATACCCAACCCACACAAAGCCATTGCAGCTGCAATCAAATTAAACTATTCAAGCTACTGTCATTCAAACAGGTCACAGTGGAGTTTTTTGTTCCGTGCCCCTGACCTCTACCCCTTCTAATCCAGCTTTGGGCAGAGGGCATGTGGGGGGCTGGTGGGGGTGTTGGTGGTGGAGGGCCGGGGATAAAGGTGCAGACCATCAGCCCTTGTTACCAAAAAGCTTTAGAGGAGCTTTGCAGCTCATGAGGCCAGACTATAATCTCCCAGACGCTTCACACATATGGCCTCATGAGATCATCCAACCCCACCCCCCCAATAAACAGCTACAGTGTATAAACAGACATCACATGTGTGAGATATCGGTTTTCACACCTACTGTAGATATGCTTGGATAAACAAAAAAAAGTAACTGTCATTTGTACTGACGAGAAAAACTTAAGTGTGAGCGACAGAACGTTCTTAAGGCTGCAGGAAATGGTTTAAAGTTTTGGAAGAAGTTAGTATGTGAACTTCAACTTTAGCATATCCATGATTAATATTGATAAATATCAGCTTCCACACACACGGTTGGTGGCTGGTGAGGGATCGTTTCAGCCAATCAGTGATCAGGGCCAATTTAGGATTTACCATCTTGCCCGAGGACACTTTGGCATGCGGGAGCTGGGGATCGAACCACTGACCTTCTTTTTAGTGGACGACCCTCTCTACCTCCTGAGCACGCAGATGCCCATCACATTTTTTTTCCAACTGTGTCTTGAATACTGACATCACAAATGAATACAGTTACACACTTTTATGGACAATACAGTATGTTTTCAAACTGTATTTATGTTATTATCCTTCCACAGTTTCCGTGTTGGTCCAGGCTTGACAGCTTGGTCTTATGGTGGAGTGAGATAAATATGAACGGACATGAAGGCACCCAGCAGATTATGATGGGATTCTTTTTTTCTTGTGTCTTCACACGTGCAGCTGATGTTACTGAGAAGTGGACGGTCCCGTCGATGAACTTCTGCTTCTGAATTCAAATTCAAAGATGCCTGTTTGAGAAATTCCATTAATAGCGCTTTCCAATATTTTTCAGGTACAACCCAATGTGCCAACTGTTGCTCAAAAACAATATGCCATGTTAAAGACAGGAGTTTGTAGCTGGTGAGTCTGGCATGTTTAGATGCAGGGCAATTACGTTTTTTGCAAAATTATGTCTTCTTCTCTCCACAGGTAGGCTGACAGTTTTTTCAGTGATTTCAGTGACACAGCACGTATTCTGCCACAACTCAAGGCAACAGACTGAACAGGCCCATCAAATGTGCACACGCCTGACAGACTGCTTTGTAATGTGAACATTGCAACCTTTGCAATAGATTTATTTGTCGATTAATCGCGTCACAGTATCGTTGACCACTGTGCAGCAGATACCAGAGGCTGATGAGTCTTAAAGGTCGTGGATGCACTGTTTTTCTCAAACTGGACTGGATCATATTTCATTTTCTCACCAACATAGACCCTTGTGTATATATTTATAACAGAGTCCTATTTCCAGTGTGAACGTGGCTTCAAACAAAAAACTTGGTCGTAACAAACAGAGACGAAAGGGAAAGAGAACAAAAAAATACTAAATATTTAGATTTTCTCAATAAGATTATTCCATTGCTCAAAAGCTCACTATGTTCAAATGTTATATTATGAAAGTACTTTTTAAATTAGCAAAAAAGCAACAAAAAAGAACTGACTTGCAAGAGATATCATGATGTTTTTGCACACAACGCCAAAGAAGCAACAAGCTATTGTTCTGCAAAGGCTACAAAATCTGCTCAGCTCTGTTCTGAGAGTGTGGTTATGGGGGCACGTCTGGGTCACGTCTCCTCCTCCTCCTCTGCAGATTAGCCATAAAGCCAGTCTCCCATTACACCCTCCCTATAGTCTCGGCTCGGGGTCTCACGAATGTCCCCCCCGTGCACCACCAGCACAGAGTGACGGACAGACAGGTGGGGTTGTGGGGTGGATGAATTGAGGTGAAGGGGGGAGTTGTGTTGAATTATGTGGACGAGCTGACGTTGTTTACCGACAGTGAAAGGCACAGAGGAGATGATGAGAGGAGGTAGAAGTAGAAAAAAATGCTCTAATGACAGGCATCGTCAGACAAAACACACGGAATGCGTCACAGAAATAGATAAAGCTTTGGAGGCTGCGATTCTCGGGGACGTTGAACTGAGAAGTGTCATGTCATCCGGTTGTCGGGAGTAATATAAATCTTTGTGCATTCTCAAAAGATAGAAGATGAGCGGAAGCATTTAGGGTAAGCCATAAAAATTCTATTATGTCCAAACGCATCCATCTTAAATAAAATAAAACGGTGTTGGGGGTTTCTCTGCTTGGGTAAATTAAAATATAGGGGGGCGCATTCTTGGCTGTCATGTTCTTGGACTGCAGCTGAACCTTGTCGAGGAAGAAGGAGGCCTGTATACACTCCATTCAGTCACCAAAGGCAAATGGCTGGGTGAGACGCTGTGGGAATTCAACCTATTTGAGATGCAAATTCCTCAAAGAGCTGAAAGAGCCGGAGAAACAGGTGTCCGAGGAAGTGTGCTGCAGTGTGGGTGCGTGAGGGCGGGTGCGAGGGCGCTGAATGATAACACAGGGTGTATTGAAATCCTGCTCGTTCAGCGCAGTCTGTGTGGCACTTCGTCCCTTGTCTGGTTTTCTTTGTTTCATAGAAGATGCGGGGAAAAAGAGAGGAAACCGGCTGTAAAAATGGGAAATATGACAGATATGCAAAAATCCAAGAAATGTTTTCATTCATTTATTGATTTAAATGTAATTTGGTACAAAAACATATCAAATCACAGAAAAAAAGTCCTATATACTGATTAAAACAGCAGAAATTGCAAATGTACGAGCCCCTCGCTAAGTCAGTGTTATACTTTAATACAAAATCTTACCAAAACAATCTAAGGTTTTGGATAGCAAAGCACATCTGTGGATCCTTCATAGTAACTCCACAGTTTTATAATAATCTCTGGATGAAGCTCAGTGGCACCATCTACATGACAGAGCAGAAAACGCGGAGTAAAAACTCTTAGAATGCATGTCGTGTTCTTGCGACAGATTAGAACTACATGTTTTAAATCTAAATATCAAAAGCTTCAGAGAACATGGCAGAGAAACAGTGCTTCCTAAACCACCCAAAAATAAACCCGTAGCATATATTTATATTTATAAACAAAATATTTTTTTAAATCAACACATAACCATTTTTCATTACTCATAAAGATTTTGACACCAACTGAATTTTCAGGAATGGAACTATTAACTGCTGAGTGCATATGAATCCACTTCCTCTCAAACCATTTCTTCATTTGGTTATTATTCAAAGTTTATGGCTCGCTGACGTCTTCCCAAAATTCCTTTGCATGGAAGTGCAGAGAAAAATCCAACAAATCATATTGAGGCATGAATATCACATAACCGAGTTTGTCAGTCAACAACAGCTTAGCATTTGTAAAATACTTGAGACTTCATATTTAGTTTGCAGATTCTTTCAATTGTGGAAAAATTGGGATTTCTTGGTGGTTTTAGGACTAAAACAAAAACAAGGAAAATATTGAACTTTTTGAGCATTAAAAAGTTTAGATTCTCAGACCGCAGCAAAATAAACAATCTCCCAATATCATCAGAAAAATATACGTATAAGATCTGCTAACCCTTTAACAAGATTGTACAAAACAGCTCTGTCTTAGCGTTCTTCAACATAGCTCATTCATTACATAAATATAAACCCTATAAGCTCTCCCAAATTGACACAAATTAAATACTGTACGACAATATAATTGAATAAACTGTTTCGAAAATATACATTTTGAAAGATATGCAATAAAAATCTTTGGCTTAGTGGCATAAAATATCCCTGCACACTTTTTCCCCCCTTCATTTGAGAGTCACTCCGCTTTTGACAGTTCTTCTTCTCATTGGATTTCTGCTGGTCGCTGCTGTGGCATCAGAGCTAATCTCACAGCACCCTCAAGTGTTCAAACTCACAGATGCATCATAACAGTCACCAGACCGTGCAAAACAGACGCGCTCTTAAACTTTGTGTCTGCAAATTTGTAAAGAGCGACAGCGTCTGGCAAAGCCGGATGAATACAAATCTCTGTGTTGGCAACATAGCGACTAACGCAGGCAAAGAGGAAGACTAGAAAGGCAAAGTGCTCCAGGAAAGATCTCATCGATTAAGACTAAATCAAACTTCATATGTGACAGAGGAGAGAATCAGAGCTTTACATTGAGGAAATAGCAGCAGTAGCTTTTAACAGTGGAGATTCTGAGTGAAATCCTACATGTTCAGTCATATGATGCTGATAGTCCCACTCAGATAAACCTCACAGAAGTGTTGAAAAGTGCACACAGTCGCCACCTGCTGTTGCTCCCTGGCACTCATACTGTTTTGAGTGCCACTGGGTTTTAAAAAAATACAGCCATGACTGTACTACTAAGGTTAATATCAACCTGAATTAAAGCAATTTTTGTCATAATTGAAAATGTAATTTTTTACGTTTCCAACCGTTCAAAAAAACCTTTAAATTCAAAACTTTTCTTGGAGTGTAATGACCGTAAAAATATAAATGTTCTCACACTAAGTGATGGAGGTTTGTCATGTCTCTATGCCTGAAAGCTGCTGAGTCAGTGAAGGCTATATGGAATGGTTTGTGTATGTAAACTGGTGTGAAACTTACCCTGCTACAGGTAAGTGTCATGCTCTGCGCTGCTCAGACTCTCTTTGGACTCTTGTAAGGTCACGGGTTTGAGCAGAGGTGAGGGGTCACTGGGAGGAGGATATGGATTATGTGTCTCCTGTGGCGCTGGGATTGTTTTTTTCTGCTGTTCCCTGTTAGCCTTTCTTCTTCCCTTTGCGTCCTCGGCCTGCACCTTGTCTGCGGTGGGCGCCAGCGGAGACTCAACGATGATCGTGGGCCTCTGTCTCAGGTCCTGCCGGCTCGGCGGCTCGGCAGCCATGATGGCCTTGGCACCATGCATCCTGGGAGGGGACTTGCAGTGTAGATCTCCGTGACTCTCCTTCCAATGCCGCAGCTGAGCGTGGTGCTCCCTCTCGATGTCTTTCTCAGACACGGATAGCTCTATAATCTGAGACACGGGGACAGAATAAATGTGAACGTGAGGTGATGTCAGGGTTTTCCAGCAGATTACACGTGAACGTTTTTTATTCATCACGAACACAACAATGGAAGGGCAAAGTCCAAGCAACACTCCTGCACCTACAGGAAATTCTGAGTGTGTATTAGTTGCTGAGTCAAAACAATAAAAAGTAAAACAGATGAAGACAGCAAGTTTAACAGTACCTCGTGCACCAGGAACCTTTCTTGCATGTACTGCGGCTGTATGGCTCGGAGCAGCTCCATTGTTTCATAGAGACCTTGGCAGGACTTCAGTTTCTCCTGGGATCCCAGCATGCTTTTCAGGAGAACCAGGCCCACCTTGAACACGATCTTCACTCCTGAGAGAGGCATCAGACGCAGCTAAAGAACGGGTTTGCACTCATATTTAAGGACCAAATCATAACACTGTTCATGCTCTGCTGCTTTACAAGTACAACTAAAGGGGAGGATGATAAGTTCATGAAATTATTGAAATTAAAAGATTAAATTTTGACCAAAATGCTGGCCAAATGTTAAACTTGCTTCATCTGTTACATTGCTGAAACACCCTTTTAATAAATGTCCTACTTCTCACTTCATGCTATATGAACATATCAGTGAGTTATGTGAGAGCCGTGTCATCTCACCCTCAAAGAGGAACATATCCCAGACGCGCAGCACCGAGGCCCACGGCAGAGTGCGAGAGAAGGCGCACATGAACCACTCGGTCATGCACAGGATGGGCTCCAGCTTGTGCTTCTTCAGGTGACCGTGGGCCGCAGGAGACACCCGCCGCAGCAGAGCGTACAGGATCTCCCCGTCCAGCTGGATCGCCTCCTGTGGAGACGACATGGAACAGCGACCAGTGAAGGAAGAGAAGAGAGAAAGAGAGGAAGAGAAAGAGAGCGAGAGAGAGAGAGGGAACAGACTATCCTCTCTCTGCCTAAGCTGATTGTGTGATTATCTCGTCCTTGTGGCCTGGTCACCACCTCGAGTCGTTAGGTTGTTGGTGTATCAAGCAGCGACACACTGGCCTGAGAAATTCAAAGATTCAGTGGCAGAAATGTTGTCTTCAGAAACCCCAGTGTCATTAACACTATGAACGTGTATGTCAAGTATTACTGTCATGTTCAAGCTCTTCTCATGACATACCAGCCCTGTACTGTAGTATCCTGGAAGGTATTTTTCACACATCTGGACAAGAACCCAGAATGCATCCTAGGACAAAGAAAGGAAAGAGAGCAGGATTTATTATTGTCATTTATGATATTTGAAGATACAAAAATCCAATGATTAATATTTAAGTAAACCATTTTGACCGAGTGCAAATGTTAATGGGAAAGCATTTAACAATTATAGTCCTTTTACATTATTTCATGACATTCTTTCACTATTTTTGTGACCTCTTTGCCCCATAGTTGAAACAGTTTAGAACTTTTTATTTTATATTAGAGAAAAAAAAACATGTGGAGGGTTGAACGTCTAGTGTGAGCTCACCTCAGCCGGCATATGCATTCAGGAGAACAGCAGCTATGGGAGCCTGGGCCTGGACAATTAACCCTCATCAGGGACGATGCAAAGTGTAAGCCTTCAGAACCCGGAGCAGGTCCTGCTGCCTGCACTGGCATGAACATAAAGAGATTAATATCATAAACGTCTGTGTATTCATTTAAACTGAATACAGTGTTGGGAAGTATGATACTTCAGATGGCAGCGCGTACCCATGGACCTCCTCTTGCTTTAAACATTTCGTGGAAGGAAACTGCCGATGGAGGTCCCTCTCGATGATGTCTACCCATTTGGATCTCCTGCCTGATCGTCAAGTTCCTGGAGATACAGATTTTTTTAAACATTCAACTTTTGAGTGATTTCCCTTCGGCTTCTTTTGACAAGCCCACTAAATAAAAGTAGCTCTGAATCTCAGGGAAGTTATAAGTCTTGCACCACACATCTATGTCATGCATCTATACTTTACGTACATGTACTATGGGTATAGCTTATTTGCATTTTGGAAAATACTCACAACTGCGACCTCACATGTGTCACTGACCTGGAATCTGCTTTGTTTTGCTCCCTTTTCACCTTCCCCCCCAGTGAGGTAGAGACAGGCCGGCCACGCAGCGATGGAGGGATCCCCTTTTGACAGCGCTCTTTCACCTGTTATTCAACACATGCACAGTTCATGTAGAGAGGAACACAGACTTTTCCTTTGTTTTTCCCCTTGACTATATGAAATATTACATGTACTCCTAATATTCACACAGTTAGTAAAATTGTATTGCTGCAGTTTCTCACAAAAACAGAAAAAAACCACAAAATCATAGTAAACACAGTAGAAAGTGTTCAAGTTAACAAAATAAACATTTACAAAAACTGAAACATGGCACATAAACTATCTTCATGCTGAGGCAAATTGCTCTTTACCATTATTGCTAATATGTAACACACATAATTTAAAAATCACTGCCGACCTTCCTGTGTTTTTTGGCCATCCACTTGTCCCAGTTGTTGAGCATATCCAGCCATTTTGCCTCCCTCTGTCTCAGCACCTCGATGGGGATTTCTTCTGCACTGTGGCGAAAGGAGTAAATGTTATGACAAGAGACAAACAAGTTCTTTTTAATCCAGACTGACAGCAGTCGTGCTGTACTGTGTCACCTCCCTGTGGCGTGCAGTGCCTCTTCTCTTCCTTGTCCACACAGGAAACGTACCCTCAGACCAAACAGTGGAACACTTGCCCATCGCCAACGAAGTACAAAGGAAAACAGGAAGCTATGGGAGAACTTTCCCTTAGTTCAGTTCCCTTCAACCTTCTGCTCTTATACCTCATTTCACAACAGTTAAACTAAAGATCAGAGCTGGCATTTGCCTGGGCTGCGTGTCACACCTTTCAATACAATAGCTCGGGACAGATCACAAGTTGTAAATCAGTTATAAACACGGAATAATAAATCAAACTTGAGTCTGTTACTTTTATAGTTATATTTGCCAGCACAAGACAAATCAAGTGCAGCACAATTTCCAAGCTTTAAGTTAAAAATCAGCTGTATAGGAACAAATAACAAAGCAGGATGTGGTCCAGGTCTGAATGTGAAAGACTTCAAATGGCCTCTGAGGCAGAACGTTAAGTTTCCTTTCAGAGGGAGGCCGGAGCAGAACCTCTTTGCCTTAAAACACAGCAACGTCTGTTCACTACCCAACATGTCATTCACTGACTAATAACGTTAGATGATTAATATAGAAACATCTGAAAAATAAACATGATTTTGATTATAGCAATTTGCCTTGATTGTTTCTCATTAATCATCTAATGGCCAATCAGATTTATTTTGAAACCCGAACAGGGATCACGACTATCCGGTTGGCAACCACAGACCAAAACAGTGAAACACCAAACAGGTTTAGCCAGAGGACCTCAGAGTCCAACAGGAAACAAGTGACAAGAATCAGTAAAACAAATTGATATGGAGAGTCAAGCACATGATTAATGTGGTCTCTCGTGTTTAGTGAAAGAGAAACCTTGAATAAGGAAGGTGGAAACAATGAATATGGGCTGATAAGACTTTAAAAAGGGAATGACAGTGGTGTCGCTCTGTGGTTTCCAGCCTGACGGCTCCCAAATGAATTAAGATTGGGAGAAAGAAAACAAACATATAAACACATTATTTTGTAAACTTGTTCCTCTTTTCTTATCTTTTTTATATTTAAATAACAGGTCCCTTCCTGCTTCTAAAAAAAGAAGGAAACTAAAAGGAAACAGTTCTCCTATGTGCTCATAACCGATAAACGTATGGAAGCCGTGACACGGAAAGTGGACTTTGATTCACTTTGAAGATTCACAAAGCAATAAGGTTGGTCCCCGCTGGTCCAGGTGACAAGAGACGAAGCTGTGACTTAGGGCCAAAGATCATGTCAAGATAAAACTGTTCATATCAGGTGATATCGATAATCAGCACGATAAATGTCACATTATTCTTTTTTAAATTTATTAGCTGATTTTTGCTCCCAAGTGAAGGTTGTGGGTTTAAACTCTTCTTTATGGGCAGAGAATGAAAAACACTTGATAAACACCAAAACATTTTACAAATCTGAGGTAGGACAATAACGTATTTCACCAATATCTATGTTCATATTGGACTTTTGTTCTGTTATTGATAAGAAAAAATAGATCATTAATTGATTATTATTGAATTTAAGCCTGTCCTTCTATATATTAGGATAATCAGCTTCATCCACACTCTGAGTTTACTGAATATATATGAAATGACAAACTGTTGGTCCCAGTAATAACAAACTGGTTTCATTGACACTGTGTGAATGTGCCTGAGATCCAGAGACCTTCTACCTGTGTTCAGCTGAGTGAGAGAAACACACTGCGGCCATGTGGCGACCGAACACTTTATTGTGAAACCATACAGTCTGTGTGTGTGAAACTGCACTTACGATTCCTCGGAGTTCTGCTGGGCTCCCCCGGTAAATCCGTACTTATCCACCCGGTCCTCCCCCTGGATGGCACCGCCGTTTACCTCGGCTCCAAACCCGCCGCCCTTCCCGTTGTCTGTCAGCTTGTCTGTGGCGGAGTCCAGCCCATTGCCCCGCTCGGTCTTTGCCATCTAACCAACATTTACCTCACAGTCCGTTCGCATAACCTCGAGCTAATCCCCAGATCGCAGCCGGCACCTCGCAGCTCTCCATGAAGACGCCCGCCTGTTAGCTTAACCCGCTGTCAAGGCTAGCTAGCTGGCTGGCTGCGGTTGCTAGGAAGGACTCGCTTCCTGGCTGCTAACCTGCTGGTGCTAAACAGGTAGTCGCTCTCATGGCCCCACTTCCTCCTTCTTCCTTTGGCCGATTGCTGTCTCACAAAGCGGATTCCCACCTATTCGTCAAGCTAAAGAGCCAAAGCTCCGCGCTCTCGGTTCCCTTTTAGGGTTTGTTCCTGCTAGCTGCTAAGCTAACATGCTAGCATCACATTGGTGTCAGCTGACCCACGCAGAGAATGTGTGCTGTCAGCGGGAATGGGAGTTAGCTGAGTGTTTAGCTGAGTTGGCACAGATAGCTGCTGCTGAGGGGAAGGTGAGAGACCATCAGTAAACAAAAACATCCTCCGACTCTCCAGCGCCACCCACTGCTCAACTCAGCACATACAGGTACAGGCTTTATTCATTCATTTTTCATTTATTTCAAACATGTAAATAAAAAAAAGACAATATACAAACAAAAAGCAGTGAGAAGAAGTACAAACTTATTAACCTAATCTCATATTTGTCCTAAAGAGAATCCATGTCCATTCTGCCATCCCCTCATCTCTTATGAGTGCGGCCTGTGCAAACAGGGAAGTTGTGTGTTCCTGCTGCACATCCTACAGTTAGTGCTGCAAACTAAATCCTGCAGGGTTGAAGTCGAAACCGAACGGCATCTAAAAGAACAGGAAATCACTCTTTGCCAGGTGGACACGCATTCTTTCAACCTGCCACAATTCTCTATTGTCTTGCGTGCACAGCTGCGTTTGACAGTTGTTTTGTTAGAGGAAAAATTGTTGCTGTTACTAGATATGAACAGCATCGCGTTTCAGAGGGAATTACATTCACTCTGAAGTTAACCATGACATATATACACACACACAATACATTCCCCCTGATATAGTGCAGTAAAAGTATGAGGCAATAGAACATGAAAATATTCATAAAAGTACCTCAATTTGTACTCCAGTAAATGTACTTAGCTACTTTATCTTTCTATGGACATTTGTTTGATTGGTGCAATGCATACCAAATTAGTTATTTCATTGAACATTAGATTTTAACATAAAACGCCTAATTTCAAACAATTACATAAATATATGCATTTGCTCTGTTAATTGTTTGACTTGATTCAGTATCTGCACTGACAAGAGAATCATATCAAACAAAACGGCAATAAAATATTGTAAATGTTAATCAGTAAATGAGAAAAACAAATTTGGTTGTTTAAACAAAATATAAAACCTACGTCAATATTGAGGATCCAGTCAAGTTCCCCCCCCCATCTTCCCTCCTTGAAAAAAAACAAATTCATAGCCGTCAAACATCTTTGGTGAAACATGGAATTAAATCACAAAAACGCAAACAAATTTAGTATAAATACTAGATTCTTTATTTAAATATTGTACATATTTTAAAACATATTTACATAAATTAGACCTGCATTGTTACACTGTATGTACACTGACATGGGTGTGTCTTTCACACGCACAAACATCGCTTGCTTGAGAGATGACAATCGTACCATACAGACCGCAGAAGCACCTTTGAGAACGACTTTACATTGACATTAAACACGGGGCAATGTGGGGGGGAGACGAGACAAGCTTGCAATGACAGGAAAGGCCTCTTGATTACAGGTCTAGCTATTTGTTAAGGCTGAAACTGTGCTCACCCACACACACACACACACACACTTTAAGTTAACAGCACCATTACCCATCTCACCCCCCCCCTGCATATAGGTTGCATCTCTCTGTCAAATGTAGCTCCATTTTTTACCGTGAATACAAGTTCGGAAACTTTGTACAAAAACGTCCTTAATACGAGAACAGGATGCAAACGAGTGAAACAAACTAACACAGAATCCACAGAGCAGGACAGAAAATATGCAAATAATTTGCCACGAATTTGGATTTATGTAAATGTGGTCATTAGTCGCATCCTGCTTTCACTATGCAAGATACAATTTCTCCCAAGACTATTTAAGAGGGAACAACACAGTGACAATTCTGGTCTCCACCATTGAAATGTTATCCTTACAGCCGGGCTGAGCAGCGCCCATATCATGTATTTATATATGGCTTTCCTTCTTTGGTTTATAAACCGGTCTTAGACTTTGTTAGAGACAACCACTCACCTATAACTTAAACCAGAAATATGATGCAACCTTTACTCTCAAACAACTTTAAGCATAGAAAATATACTTCAACGTCCCTCTGAACATTTCCACCCACACTTCTGGCCAATCACACAAAACTCAGAGCACAAGGGCTTTACAGTATTGCTGCATGATATTTATAACAACTAAGCATAATGACATACACAACGAAATTGTGTCTTTGGTGCACCCGCTTTTAAATTATAAGACATTGTCCAAACCAATGGGGCGAGGTGTTTGACACAGGGACAGGCTATTATGGGCAGAACAGTATTATCAATGTCTTTAATTTATGTCATCAGGTGGAATCCAGCACACACACAATCATTATGACCATCCAGACACCTGAATAACAAAAGAGAAGCAGCAAACAAATGTAGAAGGAAAAAGAAACAGAGAAATTATACCAATTCACTCACTTTAAGATATCTGGATCCTTTTTTTCATCCATCACACAAACTTCATGTCAGCAGACACTTCAAACTATCTACTTTTAAAACCAAACATTAAAAAAATATGTCTTTTCATTTAATATTCATGCCTGACCTATCATTGCAATTGCGAGCATTCCCAGATGCTAGCTTTAGCTTTGTGAGAGAACAAATATCAACATCGAATACGCCACATATTCAAACAACAATTCCTCACATCTATACCACACACACATTCACTCCTTCCTACCACACAACTGAAGCAATCAATCTGAGCAAATATATTCTTGTTCATTTCAGCAGGTGGAAGAGTGGGATTGGTAAAGCTCACTTCAATATCAACATCTATACAGGAAAAATAATATATTTATGAATGCATGTGTACCTCTTCCACAACAGTAACAAAACAACTCTTTGCTTTAAATAAAACCGAGCAAAGACGACAGAACAAGGCGGAGCCCTGAAAACACAGAAATATTTACAACCTATCAGGATGTGCGCACCGACGGATCCCATGACCAAGTGACCAAATCTGATTAACCTTCGCACGTGAGCTTCAACATGGGTAAGTTTCTCTTTACTGTGATCTGACCAAATTAACGAACATTCCCAAAACCACCTATTACTTTTCATTCCCAGTTAAGACTCCTCCACTCCCAGCCTCAGCCCATCTGTATGGTTCGTTCAGACATTAACAAGGAGAACAACACAGACAGATGTGTCCACGACTGTGAACAACCCCAAACCATGGCTTACTCCTCTTAGAATATCACTTTTTCTTTTTTAAATCACAAGGGCCAGCAGATTTTAAAACCCCTAGTGACTGTCACTGTGAGACATGGGAGACTGACGATGCATTCCTCCACCCATTGTACTCGGCTCCTCCTGCATCATGATCAACATGAAAATGGCCTAGCTGCCTGCTTCTTCTTCTTAAACCGTTCAAGCACCCAAACGAAACAGAAGAAGAAATCAAAATGTCACACAGGGGGACGTCCTGCAGCAGGGAGTGTGTCGTGTTAGCGGGGCCTCTCCAAATCAGCCCGGCGGACACAGTGCATTTTGGGAGGGCTGCAGGTGGAAGACTCAGGCAGATGGTAAGGAAGGATCAGCCCCCCCAAGAAGCGGGCGCGCACACACACAGAGATACACACACTCTTTTAGTCTGTATATTCAGCCACAATCGACAGCAGCACCGTGATATCATCTGGCTTCCCTCCTGCAGAAAAAGACACCATGAGCAAAAATCATTACAGGTATACACACTATTTTCACAACGGCTAATTATTGTTTCTTTTATATATATAAAAAAAAAAAAGACAACTTTGGTCACACAGCTTTTAATAACTTCTCTAATACATGTACTGTACCAAGAATAAAAAGGAAAAGACAACAGGAACAACTTACCTCTTACATTCAGACCATTGTCACAGGCAAACTGTGCAAAAGGAGACATATAGTTGGGGTCGTAGGCAAGATCGTGAGCTTGCTTTGCAATGCTCTGTGCAGTCTGCAGGATGCTGTCATAGTTGGTAGTCTGAAAGAAAGAAGAAAGTCAACATAAAAAGCATGGAAATGTCATTGAAACGTGAAATAAACTATCTTTCTGCACATGCGTAAAATGTGTCACTAGACACACACCTTCAGTTTTTTGAGCTCCTGAAGAATCATGTAGTCGGGCATGTTGTCAAAGAGGCCGTCGCTTGCTGTTAGGATGATGTCGCCGAGCTCTACATCGAAGGAGGAGCTGTCAGCTGCTTCGGGACTGGAGGAAACAGGAGGAGGGTGAGTTCAGTCACAAGTGAAACCGGCATGTGACGCCAGAGCTGCCCTCAACAGTTTCCACTACGGAATTAAGCAGGACACGCTGCCAACTCTTAACGGTGGACACGGTAGGGGTGTTTAATCTGACAGCTGACTTGGAAGCAGCCGGCCCTGTGTGTCCTCAGCGGACTCTGTAAGGCCCTCCCGTTTGCTGGTGCTCAACCAATACTTAAGCTTTATTTCCTGGTACCCTTTAACAGTATGATCCTCCCTGGTCTGGGGGGCCTGTAGTTTAATGTGACACACTACAAGGCCACAAAGAGTTAAGTTTACTTGAACTATATCTCACACCATAAGAAAAAGAATTACCAAGTGGGAGGAAGAAGGAAATAAAAAAAAAACCTTGAGACTGCTCTAAATGGATTAGAAAAGATTTATCCCTTGTTAATCAGGCTTCCATTGTCAGAATCAAATTGTGACACCTATCTGGGCAGCCTGGCAAGTCTGTACGTGTGCACCACTGAGATAACAGAGATAACACTTTAGTTGAGGCAGTTGTCTGCAGGCAGAAAGAAACAGGATTTATAAAAAGATGATATCTATAAAGAATGATTCTGCCAGAAGAAAGACAATTATAAAGGCTTGTATTCTTGCATCCAAGAACCCAGCTGATAAAAGACAGACTATTATTATACTATTATTCTTGCCTGCTGAGATGCATAATCTGACCTTTTCAAAGAGGCACACAGAGAACAAAACCGTACATCCTCTCTATATTTGTCTTTTCTACTTGTGTGAGTCAGTGTACCATCAATACAACAACAAGCATCACCTCGAACACTTTGGCCTGTGCAGAGAATAGCATTAACTGATGATGCTGTGCTTTAAGTACTGATATCCTTTCAGCAATAGATAAGTTTATGTGCAAAGTATATAAACTGGGGTCGGTGTTTATTACATAATTAGTTCAATCCGTGGTGGTAGCTGCCAATGGAGAGAACGAGGCAAAGATCACTACAAACAATTCTACAATTAAAAGAAAAGTTATAGGATTTATATGTTATTATAAGTGTGTAAAAAGGTTTTGGTTCATTATGAAACTGTGACAGGACAAATAAGGCTATGGCGAGCCACCACAGTCTGTCATTTACAGTATGTTGGAAAATAACAGTATAAGGAGATTTTCCATGATGAACTAGTTTAAATGGCAGATACATTCTAGTTTGTCAGCAAACATGTCGTGTGTACACCTGCACAAACTGGACTGTGACGCAAAGCCGCTCAGATCTTGTTTATTCTTCAAACATTGGGGAACAGATCGTACTGCAGCCACATTTGCTCTGTCCTGTCTCTACCACAAAGCACTTTTTATTTTTGTTCCTTAAATAATGCTCACATGACTTGTTATGATGCATCCAAGCGTGAGCTACTGACCTGTCACTGAGCACCACCCCTTCTGCCCCAGGGGGAGCGATAGACAGCTGGAAGGGCGTGTTAAAGTAGTGCTGCTGCTCGTCCGAGCGATGGACCACCTCTCCCTCCCGGACCACCAGGAAACCAGAGTCACCGAGGTTACACGTGTGTAGCCGGTGACTCCGTCTATCCAGAACCACGATGCAGGCTGTGCTGCTCCCTGCAAACAAGAGGAGAAACAAGTGTGAACTTATGGATAATGTAGCACCACAATGAAAAACATCCAGTCCAGGCAGACATTCAAAAAGAGAAGCGGAGCCTGGATGTGTGTTTGGCTTCACTTTCAAGAGGTAGAATGCTGCACAACCAGTATATCACTGCCTCTGTGTGCACCTTCTTTGTGAATGTGACGCTAAGTGAGAAAAACAAAACACACACATGGGTCACATTCTTTGCTTGTCCCAGATCCCCAGAGACTGCAGCTTTACGAACCAATCGTCTTAGTAACCTTGGGAGAGGAAGGTCAGACACAGACCGCGTCACCGCTCCTCAAAATAAAAGTAGGTCGTTTGGCAAACATGGTGACACGGGGAGGAGGTTAACATTTGGCGTCTGCTCTGGCCGCGGGTCAGAGATACTGAGTTTCAGGAGAAATGCGACCTTGGTCACATGTTTGACTCGGTCAGGCGTTTGAAATCTGTACAGCTCTCCAGCAGTGTCCGTTACAGATGCACTCCAGACCTTTTGGAGGCTTCTGGTATGAGGCAAAATATTCCACCTACGCTAAAGGAAAATTGTTTAAGGTCACCGCATCTCAACTTTCAAGTGGTGGCATAACAAAACCCAGCTGATCAAGTAAGTTAGTTACCTCAATTGCATCACTCAGTAGGGTGCAGGTCAAAGCCTGAAGCAACGATAACTAACAGTCCTCACATTAATAGATATGACAGAAATGACTTGTTAAATCAGCAGTTCTGTGTAATAACATATGCAAAACCTAATCTTTATTATTTGTACCATGTTGTTCTAAGGGTTTAGCACATTTTTCCATCCTTTTTGCACTTTTCTGGTTCGTTAAAGAAAGTTTCACGTGCAAATGTTCTCACTTGAGTGAATCATCCTGTAGCGGTGTTCTTTAATTCTCAGAATGCAGCTCTTCACATGAGACCCATGACTCACTCCACCACAACGTGACGTCTGTGTGTACTCACCCAGCAGGGGAACTTTGTTCTGTAGAAGCTCGTAGTAGCCAGAGGTCAGAATGCCCACTGGGTAACTGGGAATGAAGCGTCCCTCCTTCACCAGTCGCTCACAGGTTCTCATTAAGGTGGCGGAGAACTGAGAAGGGTCAACGCCGTAGTCACGCCAGCCACCTACTCCGTCTGCTACACCTGATGGACAGGAATGAACAAAACATTGGTCATATACCAGGCAAACATTCTCACACTTCTACAATACATTTAGCTGAGTGATTTCATTCCAGTTTGTACTTCTCAGTCCTGACTCCATGCTCTGTACCTCCCAATTATTGGTGGCAACAATATAGCATTTATTTTGACAGATATCTTGATTGCAATGAGTCAGGATATTAGTGCTGATGCTAATTTGAACTCACTGGACAGATGTACAAGTGAAGCCGATCAACAAGCATGCTCCTTTGTTTCTTAAGAATGTTAAATATGAGAAAAAGGCAGAGGGATTTTGTGATTTCAATATTTGTATTGTTTAACCATGGTGGTGGTGGTGTAACGGTACAGTGACTATAATCTGTAAGTGGGTTTTTAGAAAGTATCAATACATGTCAACACATCTTGAGGTGAAGATTCACTGTATTTTCAAGTGAAATTAACTGGAAAACATCCTTTCAGATTAATTCACAAGACTATGATATATTTATAATATATATATATATATATATATATATATATTATTACTATATATTGTCCAAGCATACTATATAGTGACTAATGTTTATTTTGTTATAGTTTTGACCATATCCTCCAGCCCTACAAGATATTGTGAGGTTATTGTTGATTAAAAACACCAACGTTATTAATAAATGTTGTTTCCATGCCACATAAGGAAGATCATAAACGAAACGCACTCACATAGTTTTATTCTTACTATTTTCTTTCTAAAAGTAAAGTTCCTTTTGAAAAAGGAGGTGAAACTACACTCTGGGAAACTTCCAGATATTTCCAGCTGTGCCTCTGGAAAAAGGGACAATCATCCCCGGAGCCATGGCTCTTTTATTGAAGCTCCATTGAGGGACGACCACAGACCTCCAGCACCTCCACGTTGTTTCTGCTTACATGTGTAAACACGTGAAGCCCTCATACCTCTGAGCTGAGCTATTCTAACGTCATAGTCACCAGCGAGTCACATTAAAGCCGGAACGTAGCCTCATTAAACACACACCACGTTTATTTACCCTCAAGTCAAACAAGCGACGAGGACAAAGCATTGACGCGAAGCTAAGCCAGCAGGCTAGCGAGGGGTATTAGCAACATGGCTGCCTCCATGCTCAACCATTCTGACCTTTGCAAGACATTGTAGTTTTCAGGTCTGAGGGGCAGGGATCCGCTCTTTGACAACTCGACCCGCCTGTGAGTGTTAATATCTGCACATCCTAACCAAATGCGATGGAAATGTTGAGTCTGCGCGGTGTAACGTGCAGATTGAGCTCATCTAGGTGAAAGGTCATTGGAGTTTCTGATCAAAAAACGTCCACATTCAGGAGAACATGCGTCAAATAGCTGGATCAAAGGTTTAATACGCAGAATGATCTGTTAGAGGAATCTGCCCTGCTTCCTGTTATTAAACTGAATGGTTGTAGGGGGGGGGGGGGGGGGGGGGGGGGTTGTGTTTTCATCCGAGGGGTCGCTACACGTGCGGGCTCACTGAAGGTCACCCGATCGCATAGTGTGTGTGTGTGTGTGTGTGTGTGTGTGTGTGTGTCCGGTGACGGTGCTCCGTGTGCCCGGTGCAGCTTACCCAGCACATCCGCGGTCTTGTGCCGCGCTATGAAGCAGGCGTCGTCCCCGTAGCACATGCCCTTCTTCAGGATCCCCTTGCGAAAGTCTTTGCCGAAGCCATAGCTGGCGCTGATCAGGCTGTAGTCCCGGCCGTCCGTCTGCGACAGCCCGCCCAGCACAGCCCTGGCTACCAGTCTGCCATACGACAGTACAGATAACATCCCCCGGCTAGGAGCGGCCCCTTCTCGGTTCGACCCCCCCCCGCACACGCTGATCTTCCTCCCCGCTGTCTCGGTGTCCCTCTCGCCGGCCCGGCCGCCTGCCCTTCTCGGCTGCTTCTTCTTCTTCTTCTTGTCTTCCCTGCCTCTTATCCGTCCATGCGACAGACTACGCCGCTTCCGTGAGATCGTCGCCCCTCCAGGAAAGTCTGTCCCACCTCGCGCAGAGCTCCACCGTCCGTCCCCCCGGTGCTGTTTATGTGCGAGAGCCGCTCATGGACGCAGATCCTCCGCAGCGCTTCCTCCTTCCCAACATGATTCCTCACTTCTACCGGAGCCAGGGCAAGCGAGTACATACGGGTCCTCAGCCGTTTACAAGCCTGACGTCACGGAGAGCCGCCATCGTCCAATGAGAGAGCCGCTGCGCAGGCCTCCTGTGGTGTGCGCTTGTTTTATTCACGGGGACGTGACGGACACAGAGCTAACGTTAGCAGCATTTAGCTTGCCTATGATATCATAACACTATGGTGCACAGGGCTGCTTATACTTTAAAATACAAACCATAATTGTATCGTAATTTTACAGGCTATGTTAATCTAATGCACAACTGTATCTCTGTTACTTGTGTCTTTCAATCCCCTCAAATTTTAAATATTTGTATTGTCAATATCTCCATTAGAACATACTTCTTTACAGTGGAAGCTCTATAGTAGTCCTGGTGGTTAGCGTTTCATCTCATCTATCTATCTATCTATCTCCAACACAACATTCAATAATAATAATTTGTAAAAATAAAGATGTTATTATATGTCATGCTAAATTTCACATTCACAAATGCAGTGATGAAGGAAGCACCCAAACATCTTAATTGAAAATGCAAATTAATAGATTAAAACATACTCAATTATAGGTTCCACATGTGCATGAATACAAGTAAGTAAGTACTTGCTTTAAAGTAAAGTACAAAAAGTAAAGAATGTCACCTATTCTCAATTGCAGTAGTCCACCAAATCATAAACTGTGCCGACTGTATATTTATTTTAATACAAGAGTAATAGACAATCTGTCGTATTAACAAATAATAAAGAATGCTGCAGATCATGTTACTGAAAACACTTGTCATATCTAGTGATGGTTTAGTCTCAGCGGTGGCCTCTTTTAAATCCATGTCATGTGTAACACAATGCTCTGTAAAAAATGCATTGGATGGGAAAGTACTGATATTTGTTGATATTTGTAATGAAGTAAAAGTGAAAAGTACCTGAAAATAAATACATGACAAATGTAATTAAGTACAGAAATGAAGTTAAATAACCTTATCTCACCCTACGACTTTACACATTTTAAATTTTTTAATGAAGAAATAAAAACTATACAGTATATTGTTTCAATGTCTTTGGCGAAAAACAAACATGCTGTCAAGTTACGTTACATTTCTTTACTCAGTTTTTCTGTGTTAATCCCGCATGGTTTAATGTTTTCCTCTTTAATTTTTAAAGTTTGTTTGTGTCAATGTATCAAATAAAGTGAAAAAGGGGTGAAGGGTTAAAAGGTAAAATGGCAAATATTTCCATAACTTTTCACATTAAAAGCTCCAAATAACAGAGAATCAGTCGCTCAGCAAGCCCTTAACCCCTAACCCTAATTCTGCTAAACAATATACATATATAATAGCCTCTATCATATATAACAATCTGACATAGAAATATAAAAACAACTGTTGGTGTCTATATGTGTTTTTTCTTCCATGATGGTCAAAACAATATTTCCCCCTAGTATCTCCACCTTCACCGCCCGCAGTGGAGTCGCTGTGCATCGAAACGAGCGCACCCCGTCTGGACAGACCCACCCCGGCCAGGCCTCATAACGGAGCAGAGGGAGGACGGAGCATAACAACGCAGCAACAACGAAGCTCTCACACAATCCAACAATTCATGGTAAGAAATGAGTGTAAATTGAATTATACTTATTGCTTATGTTACGTTAGCCTTCGTTTATTAGGTTAGAGAACAAAGCGGCGCACGTGCCGCACATATAAACCTATAATTGAATTTCGTGAATATATTTAACCGGGCGAAAAGGCTGGACGATAATGATGCAACGCTTGTAATTCACCGATTTAAAGATGAAAAAACATGTAGTTCATTAATCAGAGTGTGCGGATGGTCTGTTGATATCATTTATTTATGTCTTTAAAATGAACCAATGATGGAATAATTGTGCTCTGGACGTAAGCGAATGTTAGGACACAGATTTTGGCGATTGAATTAGACTGTTAAATGTTATATGGGCCGTAGAGGAATATTATTTGGTGTATAATTTTCCATTATTTTTCATGTAGGCCATTATGAAATGAAAAAGTAAGGCCAGGCCGTTCTGCATGTCATGCTAATAGATGATGCTGAAGGAAGGAACGTGGAAAGCAACGTTTGTTCTTCTAATGTTGTCATGTTTTTATGATAATCACCTTGAAACATTTTTGTCTGTGTAGGGCCACGATGGGGAGGTTGTGCGAGGTTGCGTTTGTATCCTTTCTTGTTGTCTTTCTCCTGAGCACTGAATCTACATGGGCTAAAAGAGGAGGCGGCAGCAGCAGCAGCGGAAAGAAGACCTCATCATCCGGCAACAGGGGTGGGACACAATCAAAGCCTAGCTCTCAGCCAGGAAGCTATCCGAGGCAGCCTCAGAGTCCTAATCGAAACCCCAATCCATATCCCGCCGGGGGAAGTTACCCTCATCCTGGAGCAGGCAACACAAATCCAGGAGGAGTTCCCAGACAAAACCCAGGAAGTTATCCAGGAGCTGGAGGTTATCCTAACCAGAATCCTGCTAGAGCCAATCCTGGAGGTTATCCGAACCAGAACCCTGCTGGAGGTTATCCAGCAGCAGGTGGCTACCCAGCAGCAGGTGGCTACCCAGCTGGAGGTGGTTATCCTAACCAGAATCCAGCAAGAAATTATCCAGGTGCAGGAGGTTATCCAGCAGCAGGTGGTTATCCAAACCAGAATCCAGGAAGAAATTATCCAAATCAGTATCCAGGTGGCGGAGGCTACCCAGGTGGCGGAGGCTACCCAGGTGGCGGAGGCTACCCAGGAGCAGGTGGCTACCCAGGAGGAGGTGGCTACCCAGTCAGAGGTGGTAATACAGGACAAGGTTGGGGTGCGCCTGCCGGAAATCCAGGGGGTTACCCTGGTGGTCATCCTGGTGGTTACCCTAACTGGAACCCCAATAATAAGATCCTCAGTCCCCGCTACGGTGGGGGAGGCTATGGGCAAGGTGGTTATGGGACGGGAGGGTCTCCATTCTCCCATTCTGTACAGAATATGGGATACAAGCCCCAGTCAACAGGTTTTGCCAAAAAAGCCATGATGGCAGCAGGTGTCGGTGCTGTGGCTGGAATGGCCGTTGGATATGGACTTGGGCGCTTCCCTAGACCGCATTTCAATTTCCGCAACCCCGAAGAGGAGAACTCCTACAACAACTACATGTACCGCAGCTATGGCTCCCGCTCCACCGATCAAAAAGACTATGGCCGTGATTATGTCTACAAGCCTCCGCCCCGATCACAGACTTATGAGAACTTCATGAGTACCTGCATGAATAGGACTGACCTTCTGAAAGATCAGGGCCGCAGCTCCACCACTACTCAGATTGGAAGCGATGAGGATAGTGACACCGTCAGCATTGAGGAGATTGGATACCCGGCACTGATTGAGCAAATGAAGGCCAAGCGCTGTGTGGAGAAGTACATGGAATATTCTCAGCAGTTCCTTGAGGAACGAAAGGCCGAGCAACAGCAGCAGCCCAGTCGCAGCGACCCCCTGAGCTACGGCGTGATTCAGCTTGGCACCTCCCTCTTTGTGCTACTGTCCAGCATGCTCCTCCTCCAGTGAGAACATTTAGACTTCCGTTCACTATATACCCCGAATGGGTTTCTACTTTGCCCAGTATACTTGCACGTCTACTGTCTACTAATGTCACTTTGTTCCCACATCACAAACCTAGCTGTATGCTTACTGTAGAAGCTCTTCGAGTCATATTTAGTCGACCATCTTGTACTGCTGCAGACTAACAAAAGGTAACAAAATGTTTATGTGTATATCGTGACAAAAAGGAGTACACTTCAAGAGGCAGCAGTCAGTTTGGAATCTTTGTTCGATTATTTTTGTTTCGCACGAACTGCACTATATTTTCTTCTGCCAGTTTTTTTTTTTCAATGATTGACTTTAAAAGCTTAGAAAACCGATTCAGGGCACTTAAGTTAAGTTAATGACAATAAATGTATCTGCTACTGTGTAAAATAGGAATGTTACTAAGAGTTTTATATATGTACAGATTAATCAGATCTAATCATCCCCTCATCAGTACTGGACGATCAAATAGACTGACTGTGGCTAGATATGCTTAAGCAAAATGACATTTTCATTTGATATATAATGAATTGAAGTCAGGGTCCGAGTATTACATTTGGATAGATGCAAACATCAGTATGCTACGACTACGGGTATTAGGGCCATATAAAGTGGAAAAGTTTGGAGATAATATTTCAAGAATGAAATATAGTTTTAGGCTACATGTTTTTTTAGAGGGGGAATATCAGAAGATCAGCCTGTTGCCTGCATGAAAATTAACAACATGGAGCATCTTGTTGAGTTGTACTTTCAGAAGCTGCACACGTGTACATAGGCAACTGGACTTGCTTGTTTCTTCTCTTCAAGGTTCATTTGGTTTATTACCCCATGTTACGGATCTAGTCAAGTTATGTCCAAGAGTAAATTTGACATGTTGCTTGAAATTATGATTTCTCTCATAAATTTAAAATGTTTTGCCTCGTAATATTATGACTTTTTTCGTGAAATCTCACATATTTTTTTCCCTTCAAGTGGCCCTGATACTCTGTGGTATACGGTTTTCATTTTGAGATGAATAATTGATTTTAAAATTGGCCTTTCAAAGAGCATCACTGCTAAATGCTGGAAATTGATTTGGCAGTGGGAACAAAGTTAGAGACAGCTCCTAATTATGGTGGGCCAGTTGTGTTCTTGCAACAGGAATATGCCTCCGTATTAACGTGGGGAGTCGTCCATCGGGAGTGATACGGTTTAATGTTGGCTCCACTCAGGACTAGGCCACTAAAAGCTTTCAAGACTGGCCCATGTTCAGATTTTGTTAAATGCACATTTGTTGCAAGATGATAATAGCCTGAAGGATTTCTTGGAAATACTTATTAAGTCAAATGTCCCACATGGCCTCCAACTTCATAAACACGATTGAATTACACTGGAAGATGCTGGAGGCTATTTTCTTTCTTTTTTCACAACTGGGGATTTTCCCATTGACATTATTGCCAATGAATAGTTTAACACTGTTGAAAGAAATCAAAATAAGAAGACATCCTCCCGTTAAGGGCAGCTCCGCCTCGTCTCAGGTTCACGGCACTCACACATTGTTTGTTTGTTGTTCAGCGGCCTGATAACATCCGAGATTGCATTTTATAGCTCTGGAGAAAGGAGGCATGATGCCATTAGTGCAGCTGCTGCCCACCGTTGAGAAGGAAATAGGAGCATTTGTCGATGCTTTTACTGTGGGCAGTGATTCCATTGTGGTTTAGATCAGAGGAGGTTCCACAACAATTCACCAACTCTGCTGTATCTCTGTACCTTAACCTTAACGTGTCGCACGGCTTCTTCACAGTTGGGACCAGATTAACTGGGGAACTACAGGCACTGACTTTAAATCGGCTGGAAACGGGGGGGAAGCTCCACCACTCCATCTTGCATGAGCATCGCTGTCATGGTTCCCTCTCGTATCTTGTGCCAACCTTGGTTTCAAGTTCATGTTACCGGAGACACTGACGCTTTATAGGCTTCCCAGGCCTGAGCTGTTCAGTGCATCTCTGTGTCTTCCTCTCATCACCTTACCTTTGCCCTCTCCAGTGTATAAATATGTGCTCTTCTTTTTGCCAGTTGTGTTTAGTGATTGTTTTTGTGATTCTTTTATTATTCCAGCCTGTTTTTAATTATCTGACTATTTTAATTCTTACCCTCTGTTACTGTTCATTTTAGTCTGCCTGCTGTTTGGACAGGGTGTATTCAATATACTAACACAATATTCAGTGTGTAATAACATATATATACACCTATATATATATATAGAGGCAAAATAAAAGAGTACAGTCAAAATAATCGCAAAGCAGACTGTACATCTGGAAGTGATCATATATGGACTTTTTATTGATTGTTTGCTAATTGCTCCTCCTCCCGGTTAATTGTTTTCATATTCTCTGTCTATACTTTTTTCCATTTACTATTATTGATTCTGACAAAATGAATTGAATTTATTTGAAAACATAAATTTTAATAATTTGACAACTTCATCATGTCTGTGCTGTAGAATATCTGTAAAGTGCACTTATTTCCCTGTAGGACTGGATCTTTTGTAACTGCTGGAAATCTGTGTGGATTTTCTGGTTCACTTTACTCATCTAATTTTAAGATTGTTCTGATTTTGTATTGTTATGGATGTTTGTGTGTTAAATAAAAAATTAACAACAATTACGGTTTCTCTGCCTTAAATAATATAATTTCACAAACACTTACATTTATTCTCATTAATGATCTTTCAACTAATGAAATACTTACATATAATCAACGTGTCGAATTAACTTTATTTGGAATAATGTGATTATTCAGACTCTGGATCAGGAAGCATCTAATTTAACATGCTAGACAAGGCTTTATATCTAAATATGATGTTCTGAGCAGTTTAAGATATTTTGTTTAATGGAAAAAAAATGGTCTGAATTAGCTGCAACTATTCAATGAATGAAACTATAGTAGTTAAAAATAATCTTCAAGCCAAAATAACAAAAACATGCTCCTTTTTTGGGACTTGCATTAGTGAGTAATTGAATATCTGGCATTTTTAGCAAAAAATAAGATATTTGTTGACAGAAGAAAACACTTGATTTCCCCTGTTATTCAAATGTTTAATATATAAAATTATTAATTGAGGACATATTTTGTGGATAAATTGAAAATGAAAATCATTGGTTGTAGCCATATAGTCTAAACATATTCGTATTCCCCTAAGGAAAGAGTCGTATATAGGCACTTGTATTGATACCAAGCCAATGTTCCTTATCAATTTATTTGTTACCCTTAAAGTATCAGGACCTAAGTGAATCAATAAACAGACTGGAAGCAGCTGGTAAAATAACCACCACAGTGCATTTTTAATGGGAGAATGTATCCTCCCCCTGACATCCCAGATAATTTACTGCAGACATAACTTAAGTAGCTATGGCTCTGCATTCATATAACACATATATGACTATTTTAAGTTGAAGCTTGGACCAATATAATCATCTCATATAAAGCAGAGTGGACAGGGGAGGATCGCTTATCCAAACAAGCCTTTATTTGATTTGATCGGACGATTCATCCCAGTGATCCGAGGTTAGATTAAATATCTGCTATCCAGGCTGCTACGAGGAAAGACGCCACTTGTCCAACTGTGAGAAAGATGTTAGTCGGGTGAGCGGGTGTGGCTGTGTTAACTAAGGCTCTCCACAGGGACTGGTTCTGACGTCCTCGGCCTTCGTCGCGATGAGGCCGCTGATCTTTCTCAGAGGAAGACTTGTGGCCGTGACGACCCCCATGATGCTTCGGCTTGCCCAGGAACCCCAGCCCGTACCCGGTGCCCGTGCCCCCCAGGATGCCGGCTGCTGCTGCTGCTCCTGCCAACTTCAGGCCCTGCTTGGAGAGGCCTTGGCTTTTGGAGGAAGGCGGTTTATTGCCATCGCCTTTTCCTCGACCCTTGAAGATGCCTCCTCGCTTACCGTCCGCAAGCTGCGGGCACAGTGCTGCCATAAGCAACAGCAAAACCCACAGGGAGAGGAGCTTCTGCTGGACAGTCATGACTGGGGAACTGCACCCTGCAAAAACACGCACGTACTGATTAAAAAAGTGGAGGCCAAAATAACTCTCTCTTTACCGAAGCTGCTCCCCTTTTATATTTACGCTCTGCTGGTTGTCATTCAAAGTTGCATCAAAGCTTTTAATTTTGCTCCCTGCACATCCAAAGTCACATGCTCGCCTCCAGCACGGACACAACAGACATCCAGAACAATCCACACGCTCCCTGTGTCAACACTGGGATTAACTGGGTATTATGCATGTGATCACGTTTCTCCCTTTCATAAGGCATCTGTTTTTCCCACCTGTTATTGGCACCATACATTATTACAGGCTGATGAAAAACATATGAATGATGTAGTATCATCATTTACATCATTATGATTCATTTGTGAAAACAAACAAGTAAAAAGTGCTGATAAGAAATGATTGATTGATCAAAAACCAATCTCGCTGTTAATAATAATGAAAAAAGGTCACACCTACCTTTGTGAGTAGTCACACTGAGGTGATGGAGGTTTGGATGTTGGAGCGACGGTCCCTTTCACAATCACAACACCCACAGGGCAGCAGAGTTGGGTTTTCAGTATCATTCCCATACCAACAAGCACTAAACACGCAGCTCCTCCCCAAAACAAACCCTTCACTACGATTGGCTCCCGATCAATAATACAGATACAGGTTCAATGATTTTTGATGACAGAGGCTTTTCACATACAGTTGTGACGCCTCGTTTTCTCTCATTATTCAGCAAATGCAACGGCAACACATTACTGTCTGCATTACTGCAGTACTGTATTTTGTGGGAGCTACAGACACAGGTCTGTAGCTCCCACAAAATATGTCTGTGCTTCATTTGATTGATTATAAGCCCACATGTTTTTTCGTGCATGACTCGAAGGCCCAAAAGTGGTTAAAGGGAAATTGTTGGTTTGTCTTTATAATTGCAATCTGTAACCATAAATTTGATTTGGATCTTAAGATGGAAGGAGGTTCTGTAGAGAGAGGGGGTCGGTCAAAGTGTGCAGATCTTAATTGCAAGTTTAACCCAAGAATATTTATTTTTAGGATTCATTTACATTGCTGCTTTTATCTTATGGCTCTCTAATGCACAATTAACAATTGATATATATATATATATATATATATATATATATATATATATATATATATATATATATATATATATATACACACTTGCATTCATGTGAAGTGATACTGGTGTTTAAATGGAAATATACCACCCGTATTGACATATTAATCAGGATAGTTTGCTACAGCCAGTTTCTCAACATCTCATATATGAAAGTTCTTACAGGGATGATTCAAGGATCCTCTTTAGCAGCCAAATTGCAGCTTTGCTATAAGTATTAATGTATAAAAACAGAATACAGATCACAACCAATTTAAAAAACACATTTGAATGGACTGATACTAATCGACTATAGAGTGTTGATGCTTTTCGTTGCTTTGAAAAGAAAATATGGTTAATTTTGTTCTTTTTGTCTATGCATCAACAAGTTGAAGACATTTGGTCCAGAGGAACGACTTCAAGTCCGTCACTCAGAACAAGAGCCCAAAACTCAACGCTTGGCACAGAGAATAAAATGAACACGGCTGCCGGGCTTTGAGAATCTGAACTTTTTTATGCGTGAAATGTCAAGATGATGATGCTAAGATAGAACGGAAAGCAGAACAAGAGAGATGATTGTTCATTTTCACAACACTGGTCAAAACAGGAAAAAAATAGCTTCGAGCAAAATTGAAGAACTAAGACTTTTTTCTTTGTGCGTCATCGTTTGAAGGATCGTCTGCACGACACAATGTTTACAATTGCTGTTTTGTTCGGTTTAACTCTGGCTGCATATCGCTAGAGACACGGAAACACAATCTTACAAGTGTAATGCAACACATTTGATGCAAACATATGCTGAAGACTTGTTTGGTTTTATTTTGAAATATACCAGCCATGTGTATTTTTATCCCAGTGAAAAATAGTAGCACATTCACATCCTACTCGCCCATTTCAGATGGTCTCTCTAAAAAGAAGATGCATTGCTGGAGTTGACAGTGAAGGCATACAATTACACAAAAACCGAACCTCAATCTGAAGAAACACAACAAAAACGGGACTATTTTCTTTGCAGTGTGACACAGTAACAAAGTCTCATTCCCCTTTGCGCCTGAGTTTCAAAGTGGTCAACAACAAAACTCCCTGGTTTGCGTTCGCCGTGGTTTGAATCACATGCTTTGACTGGTGGGGCAAACACTCATGCTCATATAGCAACGATGACTAATCATTTCTGCTTCATGTGCAAAAAATAAAGTGAAAACTGTCATGCAAAGAAAAAGGGCTTCCGGTGATTTTGGTGAATTCTGCACATTTCTCTGCATAACAGTTTGTCTGGAGAAGTGCGAGTGTTTGGCTGTTTCAGGATGAATTGATTTATGATTTTATTTCAGACCCAGAGGCTTGTAGCTGGAAGCACTTTGCAGCATTACTGACTCGTGTCTGCCCAAAGACACTAGATGACGTTTTCAAAGAGCTGCATTGAAGCCATTATACTTTCATCCTGGAGAGGAGATTAAACAGAAGCACGTGCTTAGCCAGTCGCCTTTGTTTAAAGCTTCGGTTGTATCACACCGGTCGGTTTTATGGATACTTTACCTTTTGGCAGGTTTCTATGAATTCATCTATTGTCACCACTCCGTCTCTGTTACGATCCATTTTCTGAAAAACGTCAGACATGCACAGGAGAAAAGAGACTTTGAATATTTAGTCGTGTAAGTGTGTGAAATAAACTTTTTGATGTGAGAGTTTGAGGCGTAGTTTTGGACTTAATCTTCAGTTAGTTCTGTAAAGTTAAGATCTTGTTTGTGAAAGTACAGATGGGATTTCCTGCAAAATGTGAAGAAAAGAGTGTGGTGGAGATGTTTCCTGGGATCCAGCTGGACTGAAGGACTGTGTGTAAAAACACAAGTGCCTTGATTGTGTATTGAACAGTTTAGAGATAATTGTCTGCTGTTTGTATTACAGTACACTGTCAAAAGTGCAAATAACATTATCATGAGCCAAACTGACATTTGCTATGTTTAGCATGTTACAATAACAGGTATTAAGTACTGTGTGATAAAATCTTTCTCTTATCTTGCATTTTAGGTAAATTGTTTACATCTAGTTGTATGTGTTTTGTGCTATTTGGGCCATTTTCCCAATTTACCACATGGGCTACATCCAGATTACACTTTGCCTAAAGCACCGCATCTTTTCCTAAAAAAACCCCACATTTGTTTTGGGATATTTGGGCAACATTTGCTATTTTACAAGTGGGCGACTTGAGGCTCACATCCATTTTGGCCGTGCCACAAGAAGAACAGAAGTGCTGCATCATTGCCTGAAGTGACCCACATCCGCATGCTAGCTGGAAAGTGCAGTAATGCAGGCTGTGGTCTGGGACCAGTGCAAGATCTGGATGTAATGATATCTAATTAGATGACCAGGACTGGGCCGTGTGGTTTTGTGGATTCAGAGATAACTGACCTGGAAGAATTTCTCCACATGGTCAAAGGGGGAATCGTCTCGCACACTGGGTAAAGTGTACCTGCCCATCATGTCATAAATCGATGTCATTATTGCCAACATCTCCTGCAGATGACACAAATAAAAGAAGAAATAAAAACATCCACATCTCACTGCTACAGATTTTGATATTTTCCCCATGAGAAACTGGAGCGCACCTCCTTAGTGACGTAGCCGTCCTTATTGATGTCGTATAGATTAAACGCCCATCGCAGTTTCTCTGTGACGGAGCCTCTGAGCAACACAGACAATCCTATCACAAAGTCCTGGAAAACAAAGATCATTGTTGCCTGTTTAAAATTAAAACTAAATGTCACTCTTGATTATTGACCACAGGGAACGAGATATCAACACGAGAGCAGACCTCTGTGAACTCACTTCAAAGCGGATGGAGCCACTTCTGTCCATGTCAAAAGCGTTGAACAAGAAATGTGCATATGTGGTCGCATCTGGGAACAAAGAATGGAAACACAGGGATAAAAATTAACATGCACAATTTGTAAAACCAACATTTTGACTTTGAAAAGCAGCTAAAGCAATAGGGACTGATACATACTAAACTTCAGGAGCCCTGGACCATGTGTTCAAATATCACACTTTACCTCCTTGAGGGAAGAACTGTGAGTAAATGGTCTTGAATGTTTCTTCATCCACGAGTCCGCTGGGACACTCCTGTGGGAAGATAAACAAAGAAATGCATTTTTCTTTTGTTATGTAAGAACTTGGTCAAAGTTGCGACTTAAATGTTTTCTACAGTATATATACGCCAATATAAATAAATAAACTGTCATGTTAAGGTTTCTCCAGGATCCTGTTTTATTTAGCATATCATTAACACTTCTTGTCTTCTGCAGTTCCTGGTTCCTGTTACACACCTGTCACCCGATTAGCTTCCTGTCCCTGCATTGTTCCCCCAGGAAACCCCTTTTAAAAAGACTGCACTTCCCTTTACGCCTTGCCACACTGTTTGCGATAAACACGCAGGATTAGGAAATGAAGGCAATGATATTTAGCCTATGTAATATCACAGTTGTTGAGGAAACTTTGACCATCTGTGCTCCATTGGGAGCGTGGGGCCTGTTTCGTTCCACACTCCCTTCTCCCTCAGTACCCGAGGTCAGGGTACAGATAAAGGGCCGACCAACAGTACAGTGTAGTGTCTACGATGAGGGACTTTCATATCTAACTCAGATGCTCAGACAGAGAGACACCAACTCTAACTCTTGTGCGTATTTCATCAGTGGAAAGGACACAACGTGATTTAGAAATGCATATTTAGTCTTAACTATCCAATGTGAACGCCTACATGTAACATAGAGACTCTCAGCAATTCCAACCCTTCATGGATGTGCTGTTGGAATGGGTGACGCAAGTAGAGGGAGATATACTGGGATGCTGTGGGAGACATCTTCAGACTTGTGGGTGACGATTGCTCATGTTACTGTGTTGAGGTTTGTTTATTGTTCCACCTTCTGGTCTCCTTGAGGCATCAAGTCTACATTAAAACCTTCTGCATAAGACATCAGCTGCTGCCTGAGTTCTCCTTTCACCAGCTTCCAGAAAACTGCCATAACAACAATAACCAAGCGACCAGCTATGATAGAACACTAGCAAAGTATAAATACATAACTACACTCATACTGTACTTTTGTGGGGGCGAAACAGAGCAGGTCAAATCGTATTCTTTAATAACTATTCTTTAGAATAATAAAAATAACAAAAACTTTATTTATGTAGCACTTTTCAGAACAAAGTTGCAAAGTGCTGCAAATAAAACAGAGCCAAACAGTCAAAGACAGGAGAAAGAAAAACGACAGGGAATAAAAACAACATGGCCAATTTCGATTATATGGATAAAATGAATAAAACACACTGACAAAATTGAAATGACTCATCATAACCACCATAAAATAAATAAAGCCAAGTATCAGCTTTGTACAAATGTGTTTTAAGGAGTGTTTTAATATGGGTGACCGAATCAGACCTCCTTATCTCAATGCGTTCCAAAGTCTAGGGGCTCTGGCAGGAAAAGCTCAGCGCTGCATCTGAAGAATCTCTTTTTCTTCCTCATGTTACAGATACTGATATTTTAAAATGCACCAAATCCCTAACTGCAGTGCCAGGATGTGGCCACGAGAGGGCGAGGAGGGCAGGATATCCAATACACAGAGAGAATTAAGAAAATTGCCTTGAGGCCTTTTGAGCTTCTCATCAATCCACAGAATGTGGTTACACGGAGGTGGTACAGCAATGATGAGCCTGGTCTATGAGCTAATGTGATGCAAAACAAGAGCTTGGTCTCAGTACAACAGGAGCACGAGCGTCAAACTGTTAATTTGGCACATTTTCCAACCCTTTGCTCTCAGTCTGCTGCCAAATACCAGCAGGAATATTTCTAACATCACAGGCCAAAATGGTGATTCACATGCGATGCATATGTGTTTCATATAACCTGCATGCAAAGGTTTTCAGCGGATGAGGAAGCTGCTAAATGAATATTTCTATCAGGGACATAGCAGAAAAAATTATTGTTGTTGTTATTAATGACATCGTTTCTATTCCTGGTATGACGAGTCAGAAACGTCTTATTGTTTGACTCAGTTGAGACCTTGTGGAGGATTTCCTTTTAACCACTTTCTTTACCACAGTGTTTCCTTAACGTCTCACAAACCCCATCAAACCTTTTTAATGCTGCAGTTTTGTTTGCATCAGCTCCTGGTCCTCTCGCTCTCCTCTTTAATGGCACATTGCTACCTTTAATGGCACATTACAGCTACTGACTGTTGATATGCAATTACCTGCATCTGTGCTCGGCAAAAAACACATATCCCGTCATCCCCATGCTTTTCCATGTGTTGGTAGAACACAATATGTGTGAAGAATACGTCCAAATGGCCCAACTGTGCCACTAAAGGTCAAAAGATCCATAATGTGCCTGTGTTTGGTCTCGGTGCTAATGTTACTGACATAATGATTATTTAAAGACTTTCACGAAATGTAACAATTGAACAGCCAACAGACAACATATGACCCAGAGTATGTGGACACCCCTGTCTATAGTAGTGTCTTACATGATTTTGGATCGACTCCACAAAATCGGTTCAGTTGTTTTTGAGTAATCCTACATGAGTGGCGATGAAATAATAACCTCCTACAGAACATATCGCACAAAAGACAGTCTGGCTGAGGTCAAGTGCAGATAAACAGAGGCTAGAGAGCCAAGGAGGGAGTGGAGGAGCAGGTGAGCAGGTGGGTGTGGGAAATCAGGTGACCAGGAAAGGTGGGAAGGGCTGGGGTTATGAAAGAAGTGGATTTCACAGATCGTACCATATCAGATATGTTCGGGATGAACTGGAATACCAACATGTCATCACCCAACATCACTATCTGACCTCATAAAAGCTCCTGTGGCTGAATGGAAGAAAATACCCGAGGACAGCTGCTGTTATCGCAGCAGATGATTTATTTGTTTTGAGACCTACATATGGTGTCCGCATACTTTTAGCGGTTAGGTAAAGGAAATTTAAATTGTGCCTACAAGTTGACTTAATTCCTTAATCAGTCTAAACTGCACCCTTAGCCCCTGTTGCTTTATTTAAAACGTCCCTCGCGTTCTTCTTACATTTTTGAATCCTCTGTAAAGCGACTGCAGCTCCTTCCTGGTGAACTTAGTCTGGGCTTGCAGCTGATCAAGACCCTCCGGTTGGTAACGCACCGTGGAGAGCTCAAGGTCACCGTCATTGCTGTCTGCCGGAGGGAAACAGAGAAATCGAGGGAGGTGCGATACAGGAGGGTAAGGAAGAAAAGAAGGAGGAAACTAGGCAAGACAAGAAAGAAAGAAAGAAAAAGAGGGAAAGGGGCAGGGCAGGAGTCGAATGCAGGGAAATCATATAGATGGGAGGCAAAGAATTAAAATGACTGACTATAACTCAAAATGCTCACCATCTAAACACAAAGAAAACAGAAAGGAAGACGTTGAGGAAGAGAAGGTGAGACAAGGAAACGGGTGGGAGATAAAACGCGTTAAGAAGAATGTACAGTATTGGACAAATATGTGAAAAGAAGATGCGACAGATTATTTTTACAGAAAAGTGGCAAAAATTATGAGTAAGAGGAACTTGTAGCTTGTTGCAAAGAAACCTGGAAAGAAAAAAGGCAAAGAAACCTTTTATTTCCACTTCTTCCAGAGGAAATATGCAGATATACATGCTCATTTTTATATTTCTGCTATTGTGGGTCAATATTCTATAAATAGAGCAACTTTCAGAAAAGCAGCACTTAAAAAAGAAGAAAAGAAAGTAAATAAATGCACATTTTAAAGCACATTTCACTTAGATAATGTTATTAGGAGCAGCTTCATCTGTCAAGTTTAGATCTCCTTCATAACAAAAGTCTATTACGTCAGCCAGAGGGACAAAATTGGCGAGTTCAGTTTAAATTAAAAGAAAAAAATATAGATATTGGGGAAGACGGTTTGCAGAGAGGGCTGGGATGAAGTCAAGCTACCACTGGAGCTGTACTCACCATCTTTACAAGGGTGACATGCAAATAGAAAGTTGAGGAAGACGAGGGAGGGATGGAGGAGGGCGGGGGGGGGGGGGGTGGAGAAGAAAGTCACAGGACTGTTAAAATGTTTAGTTATACATTTTGTTTACCAACACTGATTAAGGACGAATGCAGATTTTACAAGTATATCTTAAAACACTCATGCCATTATGTATATTGAAAATACTGTAACACTGTAAGATATTGGGACGTGAGTATATATATATTTTTTACCAATTCCTTTCCGTCAACACATCCAGCCTGTTTGTGTGACTACATTCAACTTCTGCATTACAATCCACTACATCGACTCACAACAAGCTTCCACAGTGTTATTGCTCCAACGCTGCACAGAACGGCAAATAAACCCTCGCTCCTGACGTCTTACCTTCCAGTGACAGCGGCTCCCAGATCCCAAACTGTTTGAGCACGACAACAAACAGTCCAACAACAACAGCGATGGCAATTACTTCCATGCCATCCAGTCCCATTGTCGCCTTGCATCAGATATGACCTGTGCAGAAGCTTCACCTTTGAGAACTTGTTTTTTCTCAAGTGTTTCTAAGCGGATAATTTGACAGAGCGGCTTGCATCCACAAAATATCACCTGGTGTCAATCATCTCCTTCCTCCAGGCAGCTTCCTGTTTGATCAGTGTTTTTGTTCAGGCATCAGCAGTTTAAATCACTTAAAAGAAACCCCTGACTTCAACCACTGACCAGAAAAAGGTTCTATCACAGTGAGTGGAGAGCATCCTCCTCTATGCAAACAAATCCAAAGTCCATGGTGCGATCCTGCAGAGACGTATGAAATTCATAAAGTCTTAATCCCCCAAAATGATCCGAGGCTATCGCCGCTCGCACACGATCCATCTCTGTTACTGCGTTTCACCTCCTGGCCCAGATCATTTTAGGATCTCTCCCACAACTCCCATCAACTCAGGGGCTCCACCCCCCTTACTCACTCCACATCCTCCATCACTCTGTCCTGAGCTGTGCGTGTGTGCATGTGTGCGTGTGCGTGTGCGTGTGTGTGGTTGTTACTGAAGGAATTTCTTTACTAATAGCCTCTGATTGACAGTCTGACCCGTCTTTATTTGCTCGGTCATTTCAAGTACGCAGAGCTGTAAAACTAAGCATTGATCCACATCCGCTGATGACTGGGATATGAACTGCACTTAGAGCGGAGGAGTCTGCCCTGCCCTTTGTGGCGCTGCTTGTGTCTACTGGGCCGTTCAGAGATACTCTGGCTCAATAGCTACTCACTACGCACCGTTTCTGTGACTGCAGAAACGGTGCTTTGTTTAATACATTGTAGTTAAGAATAGTAAAGTTGCACTGACTTATGTCTGAGCTGCGATGCACACCTCCAAGGTCACTTTGCAGCTCCTGGTAAAACGCTCCTCGTAAACGTTCACGAGCTCTGACACAACGACAACATGTGTTTGTGTGATTGTGCTGTGCTGGAAGACAATGAGAGTGAAGAAGAATGTGAGCGTATGGTCCGCACAACTGATGACTTTGCACAGGATAATGGACTCAGTTCAAGTAGGAAAGGGGGGTGGGAGGGCAAATCAATTGTTGAGAGATAAAACATTGTTGCTGGAGCAGGCGGGGGAAGCAGGGCCAGAGATGCATTTCGACGGCCGAGCAGGGTTCATGTGAGTTAGAGACTCCAAATGGGCTTTACCTTAATGTCTGAGTCAAACAGCCACTGAAATAACTAATGAGCCGAGATGAGGCCGAAAATACAGAGAAACCGTCTCGATACTGTGGTTGCAAAAGGCGACAAGAAAAGTGTTAAAGCTGTATACAGACAGTTAGAATTGCTGCCCTGTGGTTGCATGACTCAGCCAACCAGAGCAGTTTCAGTCTATATGTGACCTTTGACCTCCGGAATCTAATCAGTTAATCTTTGAGTCCAATTGACAACTGATCTAATGTCCTAAAGGCAGAGTTGAGGTATGACCTTTGACCTTTGACCACCCAAATCACATCAGTTAATCTGTGAACACGATTCTCAGGATTCTCTTGAGGCATCCTTGACATAAAATTATACAATAGAATTCTTAAGATAGAATGACTCTATCGTTCAGGAGGCAAAAAGGGGTTTGCGAGGTCAAAGTGACCTTGTGCTTCAACCTTTGACCACCAAGCTGTAATCAGTTCGTTTTTGAGTCGAGGTAAACATTTTTATAAAATTTAAAGAAATTCCGTCTAGGTGTTCCTGAGATGTTGCGTTCACAAGATCAAAAACCTGTTATTTAAGGTCACAGTGACCTTGTATTTTGACCCTTGACCACCAAATTCTCGTCAGTTTATCTGTGATTCCTAGTGAATGTATGTACCAAATTTGAAAGGATTCCTAGGAGGTGGTTCTAGGATATTGTGTTCACAAGGCAAAAGGCCTTTTTTTGTAAGGTCACGTCCATGATCACAAGAATGGGACTGAGGGAAGGACTGCCCGTAAAAGTTTTCACTTAAGAAGAACACTTAGTCAACTCAAGGGAAGTAAGCTAAACCTGTTTTCTCTGGAGCAAAGTATCAATGGCTATAAAATAATAATAATATGCTTAATTTGCCTTTTCTGAGAATAAAGTGTGAGATCATCGTCTAGCTTATAAAACACTTCCCCTTACATATGACGGCAGAATTAGTGAGACGTGTGTAGCTCGTTTCCTCACCAGACAGAAGCCATTAGTCCAACATGCAAGATGCATGAGCTGATGTGGATGTGGGAAGTCACCTGCCATAAAAAATAATGCAACATAATACTGTTTAATGCACCTTAAGTGCTGATCTGTCCACGTACTTCTATTAAATACAGACAAGAGTGAGGTGGCTTAAGCATGCGGAGATGCAAACAGTGCAGCCATCACCATCAGCCTTTAATGACTGCAGAGAGAGCAACATTACAGCTCCCAGCAGCAGCCCATCAATCACAGACTTTCACCAGCTCACCTCACACAAGTGAACAACATTAACTTTGTTCTCAATGGGGCCCATTGTTTTTCAGGTGTTTCAGATTTTGTGAGATATTATCTTTACTTGTTTTTATTTTCTCTTGTGACTTGATTTCATTCCCCCTGTGTTTTATGATCTGCTTATCTGTGGCTTGTTCTTATTAAAATTCCTTTCTCTGAATCACTTTGTAACTTTGTTAAGAAAAGTGCTGTATAAATAAACGTATTTATGTATTATTAGTAGTAGTATTCCTGAAGAGGTGTTATAGATGCACCCGGCAGAGTACTAGAGAGGATAGGAGGCGTCCTCATCTGCCCTTCATCAACTTTGTCCAGGTTTCATGAAGCTTTGAATCACATACAGAAATCCAAGTGAAATACAGATTCTATTGTAAACTAATATTTAATATTACTATTTACTTCAGGAACTATGAGCTAAAGGGCCTTGACAGCAGTTATACAACAGTACAACATCATATGAACAGTTATTAAACCTAGCAAATGTTTTCACTCATTATATAGAAAGCTTCTTATTCCGTGGGTGGTGAAGATGTTCACATAATTTTCAGTGTTTTGTTCTGTACATCTTGTACGTCTGTATAGATTCAGTGCAGAAATAGGTGCTATAATGACTCTCGACCAGCAGATGGCGATACAGTTGTTATGAATAGGAGGAAACATATTTAAAGCTCAATATATATTTTCATTTCAGTAGGTGAATAATAGTCGATATGGATAAAATGATTGATGGATATAATAATAAATGTTAAAAAATTCAGATTAATTTGAGTTCACTGAATGCAGAGAGGACTTTAGAGAAGATTTTAGCATTTAACAACTTTATATCTAATGGAGTCCTAATGTGTATATATAAGTAAAGAGCTCATAAATAAAAAATCCAGACCATTTCCTGACTGATCCAAACTAGGGATGAGACACGTGGATGTATAGTAATTGTATAATGTGTCTGCATTACAGTTAAAACACATTGAAGTAATGATTTTGATTTGAATGATTGAAGCTATTAGAGCATTTGCTCTGTTACTGTTTTCATCAGTGTCCTGTCGGAGGCACACGACCATCTGTCTGCCGGCAGAGAGCGGAGTCAGCAGTGAGTGAATGAGGTCGTCTCTGGAAGCAGCTCACGCTTTCTGCTTATCACCGTGGTTTCCACTGAGGCAGATTTAAGCAGAAAACAAGAAGAAATATTCCATAATGGATGAAACCCTGTTTGCAGATTAGAGACAACATGTGATATTGGCAGGGGCGGAATGTGAAATGCCAGTGGAGCGTGTTCACACAGCGGCCTGTCTGCTCTGTCTGCTCACACAGGAGGGCACTGTCAATAATTCAGATAGAAAAATTGGGGTGTGTAAGGGCAGCCGGTGGAAAGTCTCAGCTCCTCCTGGAAGAAAAACGTGGTGAAGGGGAATCCAGGTATATGGTGTTCGAAATTTTGACTCCAAATCACTATAATTGATTATTTAATACTGAAACTAGTAGATGAAATCATTTCTCAGACTGCAGAGGAATTATTCGACGGGGAGGGAGGAATGTGGAGTGGATCAAACTTAAGCCTACGAAGCGGAGCAGGAAGTAAAGTGGCAGCCATCCGATCACTAACTGATTAAGTGTTTGGATGAGGTGGCGTTGAGGTATGTGCTGTAAACACTGAGCAGAACAGAGGGGAGGAAGGGCGACAACATTGAATTCTAAATGTAAATCTATACTGTAAATGGGGCAGACGCTTTAAAATTCATGTATTCTGTAATGCCGGAGATAGAAAGGCCTTCCTCCCTGCGCTGGATCTCCCACCTCCCCTGCCGTCACACACCATCATGTCGTTACAGGCCGTTGTTTGGTTTCTTTATCTGCTTCTACCTGGGCCCTGTTGTGTCGTGCTGGCGATGATCCACTTGACGAGACAGCACTTCATCAGAGATTTACGCGTGAGCCGCGGCTTCTGCCACTTGGGGCCCTCTGTCTGTCCGCTCGGGTTTGGATCTTTTCCATTGGCGTCGGGCATCAGGCCGCCGTCAAACACCTTCTCATTGGCCTGAGGAAAATCACAGAGAAGAAACATTCACTGAAGGTGGATTTTTTTGCTCCACTGTACAAGAATCACATGACCACACCTCAGACGGGGAGGAGAAAGCAAGCATCTGCCTGGAAAAGGAACCACTTCCAGGCTACAGCTCCATTTTGAGTCCTAGCTGCATGTTTAATAAACCAACTGACCTGTTTGGATTCTTTCTCATGGCCCTAATCAGCATAGGTTATTTTTCTCTTAATCTCTTAAACCCCACAGTACACCTCCATGGTCAGTTATAGAGACGATAGCTGGTGAACATAGTCAGGTTTTTAGTTTCATTTCCCTTTTATTAAAACGACTCTGGTCGAACTTCACCCTCAAAACACTTCCAATTTTATCCAAGATCCAAAATATTAACTCTTCTTTGTAACGACCTTCTGTTTGGCTGAGGATGTGGCTGATTGCTCCATCTCAGTTCTTGTGGACCTCAGCATTTTTCTTTCGAAACCATAGATCATAGATAATGTTCTCTTTGACAAGTCTGGAGAAGTGGGCAGGAATCTCTGATTAATTCAGGTCCGCGGAACTGGAGAAACTTTATGTCCTCTCGTCTCCACTGCTTGTAATCCATATGTGCCGGCCTGACAGAAATCAATCAGCTATAGTTCTAACTGCTGCAGGTCAGCTCCCAAATAATGTGTTTGTGTCACCGCTGTTGATACACGTGCTTGACCAATCGCGACTCAGTCTCAGCTGTCAATCATGACGTTTCTTCTGTTTTTGTAGCATCAAATAACGAATTAAAACCAAACTTTGTAGAAACATGAACACTTGGCCGCTGTGATGAGAACTACCTAAAATTAAACCATCCATGAGAAATAAATATTTGACTTTGACGTTTTGTCCCATCCACTAACATGAAGTAGGCAGGATTTGTGACCCATACTGCAGCCAGCCACCAGGGGGCAATCAAGGCACATTGGCTTCACTTTTGGGGAGCTGTCGTGTCTTCCATCTTTGTTTATATGTCTTTTTATATAAACCTTGTATTCGTGTCCAGCAGGACGGTATCAGTTTATGTAGTTCTGTACAAGTCAGGTCCTTTTTCATGTATTATACAAACAGGAAAGAAAATCTTTAAAAAAGTTTTAAATGTGCTCACTTGCTGGACAGAATTGGAAAATGTCTAATATTCCAGTAACAGGAGCTCATCTGAGAATAAGGACAAACAAGCTCCTTCGTTTCTAGTTATTTTCACCATCGCATCTTCTTATCATCCGACACTGGACTCACAGGCACTGCTTCTATGTTCAGATGAATATTTCAGTGAAAATGAAGCCTTACATTTTCAAACATCTTCGATATAACAATCCAATTAATCATGTGTCATGAGAATCTTTAGGATGATTGATCAAGACAGTTGTCTGAATAGATCACTGTCATCTAATTAACTGTGATTAACTGAGCCTGAATAAGATCATACTCAGAGTAAGCAAAAATTAAATGAAGACATTAGTCAAATTATGCAGATGTCTAGACGTGTTAATGACATAATAAGGTCTGCTTGATTACGCGTGACCTGAGGATGAGTGTAACATCGGACGTATGGACATGATATTGACGTGAGACATAATCCGATTTATGCTCTGTAGCATGTAAACAGGTCTATGCATGGAATATTCTATTAGCAACTCTTGTAAACATCACAATCGGAGTAATGTCAGAATAAGGTCAATAGTCGGATTATTACCTCGCCCAAGGAGGTTATGGTTATATCTGTGTTTGTTTGTTATTTAGAAGGATTACACAAGGATGGATCACCACGAAACTCGGTGGACGGATCCAGTCAGTTCTTTGGCTGTTGTCTCCTGTCTCTCTCTGTCCCCGCTGTCTTTTCCTTTGTGGAGGTGAAGCAGCAGTATGAATAAAACAGCTTTCTTTAAGAGGCTGCTGAGGGGGCAATGTAAAGAGTTTGTTATCGAAAATAGACTGAAGCACTGTCGGGGGAGCTCCTCTCACGCCCCCCCACCTCCTCTTTGAATACGAAAGGATGCCAAAGCATACAGGGCATCGAGAATGTCGCTCAATAATTCACACTCCTTAAAACGGCATCAATAAAAGATCAGAGTTGGCCGCCATGGTGAGGCGAATGATGACTGCAAGTAAAACGGACTGACACTTGATAGACCGTCCAAAAGCCACATAAACAACCCAACACACAAACACACACACACACACAGATATGCACACAAACATACTGTATGCATCCATGACACACACACACTTTCAAACTAAATATGCCTTTTTATTCAAGTGCATAAAGAAGTCTCATTCATATATGCAGCTTATATACTTTTCGAACATCTGAAGCAGAGTTTCCTCCGACTTTGGTGACGTCAAGTTGTTATGTGAATGTATTTATTTAAAACTTTTATAGTAAAGCGTGATAATATAATGAAAGTATATGTCGAGCAAATCAAAATAAAATATCAGTCTGACTCAATTATCTGTGAGAATTTCTGAAAAGGTTGACAAACTGTTATGAAAGATGAAGCGCTGCATTATTTAAATGAAACAAACCATGTGAGCCAGTGATCATGAGCGTCATGAGGAAGAGCATCCTCAGTGCATTCATCATCATGTTAACACACACACACACACACACACAGACACACACAGACACACTGAGATCAATCATGAAATCAGTAGTTTTCCTGCTTGGATCTTTTTTTTACCACCTGTGATTCTCCTATAAAAACCTTATTTCTGTTGTGCAATGGAAATAATCAACTTTTTACCCAAAAGTATTTATTCTGCAGCTTTAGTTACTGTGCACGTCCGTGTTTTGGGCAAAAAACAGATGATCAACAAATGAAACAACGCTTTTTTATCTATGAAATTATGATATAAGTAGAGATGAAGTAGTTGAAGTTAGACCTGCATCAACCAACCACATCACATACTACAATGGGTTAATAGTAACATTGTCCCATTAGTATAATAATACATTTCTAAAGGGATACAGGTATATTTTTCTCATCCATACTTGCAATTTTGAATGCAGCACTTTTACTGTACTGTAAAGCACACAGAAACATCACCAATGTTAATCTTCCTTCATGTTATTAGGAGCTCCTCCAGTAAATTATTAAAAGCACAAAACAATAAATGTTTACTGCACCTGCATTGCGTCTGGGTTTGTGTTGCTGTTTAGGAGATAAACTGCTGCAATCCTCCTCCGCTCGCGCTCCTGTGACAAGCCTCAGTGAGCTGCAGCTGCCTGCAGAGAGAAAGCAGCTGTGTGAAGGAGGAGCAGAGCTGCTCCGGTCCCCAAGCTCACACACACACACTGAGCTGAGGGTAAACACTGTTAACTCACAATCATCATTAACATCTTCATCTTCATCATCATCATCTACGTGTTGCATGTGAGCGAACGTTCCCACCTGATGAGTCAGGAAGAAGTGATGGTGCCGGCGATGTGCAGGAGAGTCGTGATCCTCAGCTGCTGATGAGAGCAGAGAGCAGTTGGTCCATCAGCTGGTGATGAGGAGGCAAACGCTTTATAGAGCGAGCGAGGGAGGGAGCGAGGCGCGGACGAGGCGTTTGCATCGTGACAAACGTTATTAGAAGTGCCAGACATATTGTAAAGTGCAGCCGTGATGTGCAGCTCCAAACTCAGACGAGACTCTCCGAGGAAATTAAACAGGACAGTGTCTCATACACACACACACACACACACACACACACACACACACACACACACACACACACACACACACACACACACACACACACACACACACACACACACACACACACACACTCATGTGGATTTTATGAACAGTTTCCCCCACTTTTACCCAAGGACAAACTGATGTGTCATTTTCTTGTCAGTGGACAGGTTTTACTTATTTTAGAGGAAAAAAATGCCCAAATTATGTTTTAGAGGAAGAACATTCACAGCGCTCTAGTTTGAGAGATCATTTATTTCAGTGCGTTCAAGATGTTAAATTTATCGTGTGCTGCTGTCTGTAAAACATTAGGGTGGATTTAGGTTAATCATCATCATCCTCTTTCTCATCCTCTTTTTCATCTTCTTTATCTTCTTCTTATTTTTCGTCTTCTTCGTCTTTGCCTGCTTCTTCATCTTCTTCACCACTTTCTTTGCCTAATTCTTCTTCGACTTCTTCTTTGCAGTCTTGTTCAACAATATCTTCACCTTCTTCTTCTTCGCCCTGTTCTTCTTCTACCGCTTCTTCTTCGTCGCTGCCTTCTTCTTCTTCTTCTTCTTCTTCTTCTTCTTCTTCTTCTTCTTCTTCTTCTTCTTCTTCACCTTGTTCTTCTTCGGCTTCTTCTTTGCCTGAACCAGGGCTTTCCACTTTATTATATAAAGATATAGAAAAGCAAGGCTGTGGGTGAAAGTAGGCAGCTATAGGGGAGGGTCTGGGGGAGTGCAGCCCACATTTGGTGCCTCTGGTACGTTTAACATGAAGTGAAGTATTTGAAATGAAAATTAGGAATTGGAAAATGAAGCATGATCCTTCACTTTGTTCCACACAAAGCAGGACAAAATGAGGGGAAATGCCTGGTGGTGCCTTCTCAGGAGACGTTAATGAAAAGCCTTGTGAGGTTTAAGGTGCTTATTCAACACCTGGCGCTTTTTAAACAGGATTATTCTCACACAGTTCCCTCTGTAAAATATGGCTGATTATACACATCAAACAGAGAATTAGTAACTGGCTGGACTTCAGTGAGTCGTCCTCCTCTCAAATTCTATGACAGTCATGAGGAAGAGGAAGAGGACTTTTTTATTGTCGAGAGGAAATAAAGACCAACAGGGAGGAAGAGACAGGAAAAAAAGATGGTTGGATCTTTTTTGGCTCGTTTTATTTTTCCCATTTTCTTCATCTTTCTAAGGTATCGAAATTGCTCCGGGCTTTGCTGCAGCATTAGCTCTGAAATGTGCACGTTGCTGTGCATGGTGTGTTTCATTTTTAAATCCCAAAATTATTCATAGTTGTTGCTCCCAAGTCACGAGAAGGTTTGCATGAAGGAAGATGTTCTTCACTTTCTCCAAGATGTATTCGTTCTGATAGGAAATGTCCCTCGGTGCTTAGGAAGGATGATGGTGACGTTTGGGGAACATCTCCGGCTTTAAAAAGGAAAACCATGTTCAGAAAGTCCAAAAAGAAATGATGAGGATTGTGAACAGGGGCTCAAAATATGATATCTTAGCCTAGATGAAATTTACACTGCTATAGAAACTCAATATTATTTGCTGGTGTTATTTAAACAGGGTAGGCATGTATGCTATGAGCAAATTCTCTGGTATCCCAAAAGTCCATGTTCCTTCAAACAAAACCAAGTCTATAGCTGCAGGATAAAGTGCGTGGGTTTCATCCTCTGGGGAACATGAATCTCCCAACCCAGTTTCATAACATTCCATCCCAAAGTTGCTGAGATATTTTAAAACTCGACCAAAGTGGTGGACTGACCGATGCTGTCCTCACATAGCAGGACTATCAAATATGTACTTGTCAGACAGTTAATTATAAATCGCTTGAGCTAACGTTGTCAGAGACTGATTCAGAAATGTTTAATGTCTTTCCCTCTGTTGCAGCCCTCATAACAAAACTGGAGAAATTCAATATTTCGGTACAGTCTGCCCTTGTGCCTCTTATCTTCCTACAGGTCTGTCTCGCTCCTGCAGACGCTGCAGTTATTTTTAGCCTCACAAGTTCCAGAGAGCCTCCAGTTTCCCTGGTGCCTCACACATCAGCTCAGGGTTTAATTGAGGGTGCGTGTTTGGTGCAGATGTGTGTGCATCTGTGAAAGCTGGTTTCTTTTATTTTCTCTCTTTCCTCATAAATGTTGCATTTTTCCTCTTCTTTTTTTTTTTTTTGATAACACGCACGGCTGCACATGTTTGTGCACGTATTCACACTTTGTCTCCAGCTGTGGCACAAAAACATCCACTGCTGCTCATCTGTTTGCATGAAGAGAGACAGGAGCATGACCTTGAAAGAAAACATGTTAAACCCCAGACTTAAACGTACAGTTAAACTCTATATATCAGGATTTGGAGAGATGAATTTATGCAGCTTTATAGCACAGGGGACATTAAATGTTTGCTCTTATCATTCTTTCCCCCCAAAGGTACAAACACAAAGCAAAAATATTATACAAGGGACAATATTAAAATCTGTGCAGACTTCCCAATAAATACAACTACACAATAAAGTATTGTAGCATGTCTGTGTCCATGTTTGATAAGAAACTGCAGGATTTCATATGTAAAAAACCTGGTAAAAACAGGGACAATGAGAAGTTTACCTGAAATAACAATTTTTTAAAATCTCCTTCTCCTTCCTCTTTTCATCCCTCTCTCTGCACCGCTGCTCTCAATTCATCTCCAGCAAAACAAAATGCAGTTGTGTTTCCAATTTCCGTTTAAAAAAACAAACATCAATTTATTTAATGGCACTCAGTAGAGCACCTACCGCTGCCAAGGCCCTTAACTTCCATCGAGCGGCACCTGATTGCTCAGATATCTGTCCCCTAAATATGCCAGATTAGTTTTTTTCATCAAGAGACATAAATATTTCCTGGGATAATGTAACAAATGTCTTAACCTGCCTCTTTGTCAGGATCCAGGCCAAAATGTAAAGGATTTCTTCTTGGTCCATGTCCCATCCCTTCATCAGGTTTCATGGAAATCCGCTCAGTAGTTTTTGCATGATCCTGCTGACAAACAAACAAACAAACAAACAAACTAACTAACTAACTAATAGATGGACCTGGAAATCTTTTAACTTTCTTTTTCAAATTGTATGTTACTGAGGACGTGTAGTAGAACCATTTACCCTCTGCTGCACCCCACTCAAACCCACGAGGCTTACCGGTTATTCTAATGCCACATTTTAATTAACTCAACACTCCTAATCCGTCTCTAGTGTTAATTATGTGCGAGCAGAAGTGAGCGGCTCTGAAGATGCTGTTATGGTCATTTTTTATTAGGGAACACTGAAGGTGACAGGTTAATTACATCCTGTGCCCCCCAATAAAAACTCACTAAATGTTACATACAGCAGATAAAAGTAATCTTAACTAATGCACCGCACCTACATCATAAAATGTATCTAACACGATTTATTGCAGGTATATTGAAACGGTTGGTTTTGAAGGGTCCAACTTATCAGTTTGTACATGTTTGTCTACTTGGGATACAATAAACACAACGACTAACATGACCCGTCCTTACCAAAGAATTATACTGTCACTACCCAATTAGGTGATATTATAATAGTATATATTATAGTTTATTATTAATATTCATTAGGAGTTCTTACGTTGATCGATATTCTGCGACTTCTGAACCAAAGACGACCTTTTAAACCCCATTTGTGATTTGTGATGTTTTTCATCCTGAAACCAGACTTCATTTGAAAAGAATAAACACAAATAAAAACACATATCATTTATGTATTTGCAAAATTTGCACTGAATAAAAATAATAAGGCTTCACCCCGAGCTGAGGTGGCAAGTCAGCTGAGACAAGCTGCTGTCCAGAGCTTCACGTCTGGAAATGTTCATCACCACAGACATGAAGCGAATCCAGAGTTCAACCATTTCCTTCTTGGGCCTCCTGAGACTCAGCTGCAGCCACAGATACAGAATTCTCTTTTAAAAAACGAGCAGCGATGTAGGTTTTCACTCTAGACACCAGATGTCACTACTGTCAATAACTTAACAAAGAGTTGGGACATGGAGTCTGAAGTAAATAAACGTCTCTTCCTAAAAAAACAAATGATTACACTCCACAAGATGTTAATGTGTTTCTCTCTCTCTCTCTCTCTCTCTCTCTCTCTCTCTCTCTCTCTCTCTCTCTCTCTCTCTGTCTTGTTCTCACACACGCATTCTCGCATCCATTTTTAACTTAACTAACTATAATTTAACTTTACTTTCTAACCTGTGATTATGTTGCAGTCCATAATCACAGCTTGTCTGTGTTTAACTGTGTGCGTGCGTGCGTGTGTGTGTGTGTGTGTGTGTGCATGCGTGCGTGCGTGCATGCGTGTGTGTGTGTGTGTGTGTTGAGGTGTGATTAGCTCGTTGTCACATCATGTGATATTCAAACATATGCTCATATGTTTCTGGACTATTTTCATCTTTGAATAAAGTTAAAAAACCAAGTATAACAGGATGTGCTTTGTTTCCTGGACAGCTGTCCCAGCCCTCGGGGAACAAGCTGTAAATATCTGTTAGAATAATTCGATGGGGAAACCACAGGATGTCTGCAGGATTGGTCATTTTCTATGATGGAGATTTCTTCCTGCTGGACGTTTTCTTTCTTTGTGTAACTCTCTTAATGGCCTTGTTTACTTTCATGGACAATGATTACTTAAAGGGAGGAGGGCATTGCCATAAAAAGAAGCAGGAAATCTGTTACTGTTTACAGCACTTGTGCATTTAGACACACACACACACACACACACACACACACACCCACCCACCCACCCACCCACCCACCCACACACACACACACACACACACACACACACACACACACACACACACACACACACACACTCAAAGTCACATAAAATGGATTTACATTTTTGTGTCGTGACTCTGCATCAGATTAAGAGTTCAGCGAAGCAGGACTTTCGCAGAGTTAGAGCTCAGACTCTACACAAACTCACCAGGGATAGAATATCCATGATCCGCCTCGGCTTCCTGGCTAAGATGTGATGTCACTCTGGAAGGAAAAGGGGGGGCCCCATTGAGATCCCCTCACTATCTGCGGAGGATGTGAGAGGCTCAGGCTGCTTTTGCACCACCCCCTCCATTTCCCCACAGTCAACAGGAAGACCGGAGGCCAAAGAGAGCGGCCACACTCTGCAGGAGGGGAAAGACGAAGAAGGTCTAGCTGTACATTCAGGACAAAGGAGAACAATCAAGGCAAAGGAATGAGCAAGAATCAGAAAGAAGTGAAGAAAATCCAGACAGTGTATCTGCAGAACCTGGAAAAACTCAACCAGGGACTAAAGCCAGACAAGAAGAGTTGGAAGTCAAAGGAAGGAGACTTTGCTGTACAGACAGCGATGGAAAAGCTGCGTCAGCCTCCCATCTCCGGACAAGTCACCAAGAGCTCAGCACACAGAATCAGCAGAGACCTGACCTGCTCCATCTGCTTGGATCTTTTCAAGCAGCCGGTTTCCTTGCCCTGCGATCACACCTTCTGCCAGGGGTGCATCGAGGGCTACTGGACGGGTCCCCGGGGCCCCGGGCAGGGGGGCACAGGCTCCTGCCCTCAGTGCAGGAAGGTGTACCCCGGACAGTGCTACAGGCCCAACCGCATCGTTGCCAACATAGTGGAGAGCTACTGTCATGGTCTGGACGAGTGTGGGAGTGGAGCCCGCCTGGCGGATGTTGCGGTGGCAGAGCGGGCCCCTGCTCCGGTCCCCCGCTGCAGCCGACACAGAGAGGAGCTGAAGCTGTACTGCGAGGAGGACCAGGAGCTGGTGTGTCTGGTGTGTGGAGTCTCCCAGGAGCACAGGAGCCACACCATGGTGTGTGTGCAGGAGGCAGAGCTGAAGTACAGGGTGAGTGAGATAGAGTGAGTGAGCGTTGACTTCAGAAGATAAAGTTAAATTTCATGGAAATGTTTCTACAACACTTAATGGAGCAGTAATGATTTATTGACTCTCAGGAAGTTTTCATTTTGTACTTGTGCATCATATTAATGACGGTCTTTGTCCTTTCTCTCTCTCTCCAATGCCTTTAATTATCACAACTTAATTTTCCCACATTCTATATAATATATATAACAATTGCGAACAATTCATTTAAAACTAGATTTCCCTCTGTTGATTTGTTTTTGTAGTGGTGTAACTTTTGAAGAAGTTACTCAAGTCTCTAGTGCACAATGAGTTTACCACAAACCAATCCCTCTAATCTGAAGGGAACACTGGTGCTATGACTGTTTCTTATGTGCATGAGCAGCAAAACAGCAAAACAACAGGCCAGTAAAGATACAACAATGAATGGAGTAGAGTGAGAAACAGCTCAGCAATGCGGGATGTTGATAATGTCTCTGTCCCCTCAGGCGTCTCTGAACAGCTCCATGGATTCCCTGAAAATTGAGCTCAACACAGCGCTGCAGTGTGACAGAGAAGCTGAGGACGAGGTCAAAAAGCTCAAGGTGAGAAAGAATGCTAAAAAAAAACAAGATTTCAGTTTCTTAAATTCTTCTGGATTCGCTGTTATCGCTGTTATCCTCGTTAAATATCAAGTTTTCGCTCCCACCGACAACGTGCATCATCTCTCCCCCCCGCTCAGGATCACACCGCCGACCTCAAGCAGCGCATCGAGGCCCAGTTCAGCGACCTGCACCAGTTCCTGTACCAGGAGGAGAAGCTGCTGCAGGTGAAGCTGAAGACGGAGGAGCGGCGGGAGCTGATCCGCCTGGACGAGCACAAGGCCCTGCTGTGCGTGGAGATCTCCCGTCTGCAGGGGGCCGTGCACGAGATCGAGGACAAGCTGACGGAGCAGGACCCCTTCACTCTGCTGCGAGTAAGTCCCTCCAATACGAGGCATATGCAGCCCATCTGGAAGATATCAACATCATGAGTCAGCTTTGGGGATGATTCAGGCGAGAAATGCTGAGCTTTTGATTTGAAACCTTTTTCCATGAGAAGACAAGAGGTGAATTATGGGGTTTGTTAGCTTTATATATAGTCCATGGATGTTTCTTTCGTGCCAAAACGTTAAAAAGGCTCCGACGTAAACATTCAAGATTTAAGTGAGCAGGGTGGGACCAGTTTGGCTTTCCTGTTTAGGTCTGAACACCGCTCTTAAGGCCATAAACATGGCGATCATGTCCGTTTGCTTGTGAGTCTTGCTTGAAGAGCTGTAACTTTTCTAATAACAAAAGAGTGGGAAAAAAAAGCAGTGAGCGCAGACAGGATGTAAGCCAGTGAGCTCACTCGTTGATCTGGAGGATAAGGAGTTGAGTTCAGGCTCGGGGGCCACACTCTGGCGAAGGCTCTGGGACTTTCCCCGAGCCACAGGGAGATCCCACAGGGCGGGATAGCGTGAGGTCAGACGTTGATGTAATGTGGGAAAAGCTTTCTCTCCTTTCAGAGACAACACAACTAATCACCCGTCTCTGTCTTCCTGTGTTTTCCCTGTGTCTCATTTCAGAGCATCAAAGTCTTGCTCCAGAGGTGAGTGTGGGCCAACATCAATTCCATCTTGGATGAGTTTCTGTTTTTATTCCCTGTTGCTCATTGGTCTTCTGAACGGCTTTTTCTCAGCAGGCCGGCGCTGAAGTTCGAGAAACCAGCGTTTACGCCGCCCAGTCTGTGCGAGGGTCGGTTTGCGGGGCCCCTGCAGTACAGAGTGTGGAAATCCATGAAAGGAAGCCTCTACCCAGGTAGGGAGGCCCAATAATCCCCTTATGAAACCACATATTAATTCTCCAGATCCGGATTTTTGTTTGGATCTGCACCAAGTTGCACACACTTATAAATATCAGTCCTCTAAACCTTTTTTCATCAAGATCCATGAATTATTTTCTGAGAAGTCAAAGAAAAGAAAAAATGTTAGAGAAAGTGAAAAATAATGTCCTGGATCCGTCCCCTGATCCGGATCAGGACCAAGACTTTATGAGTTCTTCTTTGGCCCGTGCTTCACCCCTCCACACAATGTCATGGAAATCGGTGGAGTAATTTTTGCATAATCCTGCTAACTAACAAAGAAATGCAGATGAAAACTACCAAAACGTGTCCATGTTGCACTGCCATGTTACTATAGAAGCCCAGAATGGTCAAACATCAGTTGCTCTACAAAGGGCCTTTTGTATTCCGTATGTTTTCTGAAGCTGAAGCGTAGGTTTTTCAGTTTGTTGAGACAAGAATCTTTAAAATTTTTGTTATCTTACAACCTCCTTTTCTTTAGTTCCAGCAGCCATCACATTCAACTCCAGCACGGCCAACCCTTGGCTCAGCTTGACCTCCTCCCTCACCTGCGTTCGCTACCAGACCTTCAACCACACGGTGCAGGACAACCCCTACAGGTTCAACGCTGCCCTGTCGCTGCTCGGCAGCCAGGGCTTCACCCACGGACGCCACTACTGGGAGATCGAGGTCTACAGCAGCACGGTGTGGACGGTGGGGGTGGCTCGGGAGTCGGTGCCCAGGAAGGGAGTCATCAAAGCTCTACCAGCCAACGGCTTCTGGACTCTCTCCCTCTCTTATGGGATTCAGTACATGGCAGGCACCTCCCCTCCGACTGTGCTGTCCCTGGAGGAGCCGCTGGCCAAGATCGGGGTGTACCTGGACTACAAGAGGGGCCTGGTGTCCTTCTACAACGCAGAGAGCATGACGCACCTCTACACCTTCAGGGAGAACTTCTCTGAGACGCTCTACCCGTACTTCAACTTAGGCTTCCTGGATAAGGTCCATGAAAACGAGCCTCTCAAAGTTTTCTTACCAAAGATTTAACGAACTGGAAAAATGGCAACAAAAGAGTAAAGTTGCAAAACCAAACAACCATGATTCAAACTGCAGAAAACAAGAGAAATCATACTTAATAATATACAGCATTAGATACATACTTGTTGATATCAGACCTGTGTCCAATGAGGACACATTGTTCAGTAGACTGGATCTACTGCCACTCGTTTCAGCTCAGAGAAGCTGTGCTTCAATGACGAATGTGAAACTCCACGGTTATTCACTGTTATGTGCTATTATGGTTATTTTGTAATCATTTATTTTTGTGCATGATTCACTAATAGAGTCAAGTTAGACTCTTAATCATATGGTTATATTTTTGACGACATATGTACTGTTCATGTTTGTGTGGATTATATTGTGTCATTCTAACAATGTCACGCCTTTTGATTTTCTTTTTATATGTGAACACATTTTTTGTAATTTTGGACATTTACTTTGTACTTTTTGTACGAGTAAGAATTGAATGCACCAGCTGCTGGTTGATCCAAAGTCTGGTGCATGTTGAGTGGCACACAACAAAACACAGAACTATATGGGTAACCTTTTAATAAAAGTATTTGTGAATGATTTATCCAAAGTGTTCCTATTATTCTAGCACGGAGATAAATAAAACACCAGAGTCGTTACTTCCTGTGTAATCATTACATACATGCACACAAGCAAGCAGGTGACGCGATGAACACCTAGTTTCACGGTGTTCTACTATTCAAGAGCTTTAAAGAAATGCAGCAATACAACAATAAAGGCAGTGAAGAAAACACCAGGCCAGCAAACATGGATGCAACGTTCAAAGCTCTGTGTTTTATGATGAAGAAAAATACATCAAACTCATTTATCAGAGCTATGACACAGGACACAGTTTACTTTGTTTACAAGGGAACTTCCCGGGGAACCTTTAATACCAGGCGGAAACACAATGATCCATCTGTTATCTACACTGCTCATCCTTTAAGGGTTGCAGGGGCACTGGAGCCAATCCCAGCTGACACACCGAGAAGCAGAATGCCCCCGGGACAGGTCACCAGCCCGTCACAGGGCCAGCATACAGAGACAGAACACCACTAACACATATTCACACTTAAGGTCAATGCAACGTCTCCAGCTAACCTCAATCTGCACGCCATTGGACTGAGGAAGCTGGAGCACCCAGAGAAAACGCACGTTCACACGGGGAGATCATGCAAACTCCACACAGGAAGAATCCGGGATTCAAACCAAGAACCCTCTCTTTCCCCCTGTGACCACAACCAACAGTGATGTCACCTCTGCATCACAGCAGCAAGCTAACAAGCGAAACAACTACGATAAGCAAAAATACGACTTTCAGCTGGTGTTGTGGGACATAAGCAGAAGTTACTGAGAGGTAAAAGCAAAATATAGAAAAGATTCAAGTTAGAGGAGTTGATTTCCTCTGTCATCACTTCGCCCGACTGTGTGTTGCAAAGAGATTTAAAGCACAAAAACACGAGTCAGAGGAAAAGCAGAACTTGTTGGAAGCTGGAAACACAGTAATGGTTTAAAAAGGAAGATGGGAAAATACTGTGTGGGAATGTTCTGCATCTGATCAATGAAAAACTAAACTACAGCAAAGAAAAATGAAATAGATAGAATACATCAAAGTAAAAAAACAAAACAAGCCAAACTATATCACAATATATACATTTGATATCTTTACAGTGTTATGACAATCATTCAATACAGGCTGAATTTGACTCAAAAACAGTCACTTCAAACTTTTCCTCCTGTGCAACTATAATTTCTCTGCGTGGTTTCACTCTCCAGCAGACGTGAATGTGAAGTATGCGTCTGCTGGTGTTTGTGGTGTCGATCCCGTGCATCCACTCCTCGTCTGGAAAAGGGCGTGTTCCGCCAAATGCCAGGGCTGAAGTCTCCGTTTTGGTTTGGGGCTGGGATCCGACATGTCACAGTCACTTGCTTGCGTGTAACGTGTCCTGGAACTTGGTGCTCGTGTAGCGTACGTGAAAGCCCTTTTTGTTGATGCTGTCGTCCGAGTGAAACTTTAAAATGATGGCGTCTCCAGCTGAATAGACCTCTTCTGGAGCCTGGGGGGGGGGGGGAAAGGAAAGAGTTGCAGGGGAAAAGGACTTTCGAGCAGCGTTTAGTACAAAAGACTGATATTCTTAAAGCTCACCCCAGATCCACAGTATCGTCCCAGCCGCGGGGACTTCATGTCGGCGCCGTCGTACAGCTCCACGTAGTCGTACCCGCAGTCGGCCTCCTCCTCGATCTCAAACACTCGGAAGATGATCTCCACTCCGTAGCCCTTCTCGGCAGTGACCACCCACAGACAGTCAGAGCCACTGGGATAGTTGTTATCTCCAAACTGTGCATGAGAGAACAGATCTTTTGTCTTGACCTCGGCTTTCAGGCTCCCTCCACATCCTGAGAATTCACAACCACAAAATTAGAGGGTCAAAAAAAAAACTTGGGATCTCGTAAAAGTGAGGAAAGAATGCAGATTTCTAAACACGACAGAGAACTAACCCGTAGTTGAAATGCCACAGTGTGTTTTGTAGTCTACTCTTTACTGCAATGGACCATTTGAATATAATTCTAGTGTCTTCCTCCCACCTGCTCTGTATGAAACCTCGAAGCCTCTTTTCTGCACCGAGTTGTCTGAGGAAAACCGCAGAAACAGTTTGTTGCCACTGGAGACGACCGGAGAAGGTTTCTTGGTGCCGCAGAAGCGTCCGAGACTCGGGGCGCGGGGGTCTCGCCCGTCGAAGACCTCCAGATGGTCGTAGGCGCACTCTAGATGGGCCTCCATCTCGAGCTCGTTGAAAACCTGACAGCCATTTTGGAAAACTGTGAATGACATGATATTGTGGATCATAACCATCATGTTTAAATGAACGAGAAATGCATTGACGTACGAGTTTGATGCGGTGGCCCGGGGTTGTGGACAGAGACCAGGTGCAGGCCTTCTTGCTGGGATATCTGTCAGGCCAGTTGGGGCTGCTGATGATTCCCGACGCACTGTTCACAACATGATCACAACCGGCTGAAACAAAAAACAAAGAGAGATGCATCACTCGGTGCTCAGATCACAGCAACGTGGCCATCTTTACGCAATCTTTAAGTGTCCATGCAAACAAGTAACAATCCCGTTAGCATTAGAATCAACAAAGTGAGCCAACCTGGATAAATCGGAGGGGAGGCCCACACTCTCTGACTCGAGCCCTGGTCTCGGACGATTATAGTTATATTACCTGATGCTTATACAGTCACAACTCACCATCATGCCATTTTTTCATCTATCCATTATCTACTATGTCTGAGAGAATTGATTCAAAGAGCAAAAGCAATCAAGAGACGGGGGCGGTTTTTTATCAGTCCACAAATACATCAATAGTCAGCGAAATGTGAGTGATACAACTGACCAACAGGGGGCGTACATCAGTATAAACAATGCATATTTCTGGCCTGTCTGACGCTTCCCCACTTTTCAAAGTTTTGTGGCATTTTTAAGGGAAGGATGATACAAAATGAAGAGAAAAACCTGAACTTCCAAGGACATCGCTCTCATTTTTCAGTGACCTTGTAAAATATTATTTATAACACTTTATGTGCATATAAAAAACTGCATTCATGCATCATTTCACAAGCTCAGAACACAATGACCCTTATTTGACTCCAAACTCTGCTCACACATTCCTCATTTTTTACATTTCCTGCTCTTCATACCACTTAGCCTTCCACAAGCCAGCGGTTCAGTTTAACTTCAGCTTGAGAAGCTGCATTTAGTCGTCGTCTGTATTGATTTGGGTGAACTGACCCTTTAAACCCTGCAGCTGATGGACAGCAGACACACGTACTCTACCTTCCTTGCAGTCGTGTTTGTTATCGTGCAGCATGAAGCCCCCGCGGCACTGACAGCTGTAGCTCCCGAAGGTGTTCACACACTCGTGCTGGCAGCCGCCATTGTCATCGGAGCACTCGTCTATATCTGAGGACATGCAGGCAATTTGAATTCAGGATTCCATCGCACAACGTGTGAATCTGTGACAACAGGCTGCAGACGACCAGCAAAACACGATGAGGAAACATTTAAGGTGTTTTAGGACACAGAGGTTTTTTTCTGTTTTCTAGAAGAAGGAAGAATCTGGTCAGACAACCCAGGATCAAATCTCAGCTAAACATCTCCTGCGTTTTTCTTATGTCAATAATTTTGTAAAGGACACAAAATCACTCTTTAATTTTAATTACTGTTTCCTTATAAGCTGAACTGCATTGAAAAAGATGCCAGAAAATGAATAAAAAGAAAAATACAAACCACAACAGATTGTAATGTTAAATGAAACCATAAATAAGTTGTTCCTGTGTAGCTTTTCAGATGAGCTATTATTATTAATTTCTATATTTTTCTTTTATATCATAAGAGGCCCAAACTTTGGAAATAATTAAAATAATGTGTAGAATAACTGTAAATACAGCAAAAATGACTGTGAAAGTAGATAAGTCATTTGAATGAAACATTAAGGATGAAACCAAACTTCCAGTTTGAGTAAAATTCATTTTAAGCGCCACACTTATTCAAACCACAGTGTTTTCATTCTTGTGGCAGAAACTGAAGACGGCTGTCTGCAACGTCTCTGCAGTGCGATGATGGTTTCACACTTTCTACTGTGCAACATATGAATATTAGTCTGTGTTACAATCTTTCAACTTTCAAGTTTATTTATGTAATTCCAGCCACATCTGTAAAACACAGGGGAAGTTTTGTTTCTCAGGGCGCGTGTGCACATACAAGCAGTTCAAAGATAAAAACAGCAGTTTTAAACACAAGTGCTATATTCCTAAAGTTCGACAAGTGCCTGGGTTAAATTGATATAAAATAATAAAAACATAATAATTGAATATTTCCCTCCTCAGTGCTTCCTAATGCTCGACTCCTCATCACTCACCGGAGAAGAAGTGAGCCTTGAAGCCCCTCTTGGACACGGTGTTGTCCGACTTGAACTCAATCCTCATGTTGTTGTGTTGGGAGGTGATGACCTCGGGTTTGTCCGCTCCGCAGAACTTCCCATGAAGCTTTGAGTCTGAGCTCAAGCCGCTGCGCACCTCCACATAATCATATTTACACACCTGATGGTAAACACTAGAAGATTTTACTTACTACCAAGGAGCATTCTGGAGAAATCTACTCGTCACATAAACCCTCTGCACAAATGATTGATTATTCACTGAGAATGTCAACTCACATCGTTCCCTTCGGCCTCGAACACGTCGAACACCAGGGTGATGCGGTACTGGATGGGCGCCACCAGCTGCCACACACAGTTCTTGTTGGGTGGGTACTCTTTGGGCCAGCCGGGGGTGGTGAGCGAGCCGTTCAGCACGGTGATGAACCCACCGCAGGCAGCTGCTGGTGGGAGAGAGCAGAGATTTTAGTGGTGGAAGCCTGAAAGAAAAACACTCGCATAACATAAATTACATTTTGTTGTTTTTCTTTAATTGTTCAAGTGCAGAAAACAATGAACTCTTAAATCACAGGCTGTCGAACAAAGAAATAAAGTAAAAGTGTGTAAAATGTAATAGGAAGTTGCAGAACTGAAATCATAGCGTAAAAAATACAAATATTTTAAATAAAAATCAGGGAATGTGGCAAATTCTGCAGGAGAAAAAAATGTTTTTCCAATTTTATTCTGTTTGGATGGACCCAGTGAGGGGGTCAGGGGGAAATTGCAGCAGGGGAGTGGTGCCCTCTTGTGGTAAAAGAGAAAACTACCAGGGAATCAATCTTGAGATGAGATGAATGTCTTAAACACCATCAGCACCAGAGAAGTGCATGAAACCACATGAAATGTTACTTATAACTTTAAGTATCAATTGATCTTGATGGGCCCAATGAAAAGGGTGCAATGAATATAGACATTTTTATAGTTGTGCTTTCTCCTAGTTCTGATCTTACGCTCTATTTCCATCATTTCACGTTTTATTTTGATCTTGTTTTTACGCTCTTCTCATCGGTAACATGTTTTATTTCTGTCACTGCGTTTTGAAAGGTGCTAAATAAATAAAGTTTATTATATTTCAGTGAGAGGGCCAGTTGAGGGTTCATCCAGTTTGTAGACTTTGCTTCTTCTTGATTTTAAGTAACACTCTAACACATGTAAAGTAATGTGTTGTGGTGTGTATCTGTGCTCTACACTCACTCTCACAGCTGTGTCTGTCGGCCGCCAGCTCATATCCAGGGTCGCAGGCACACCTGTAGCTGCCCAGCGTGTTCTGACAGCGCTGCTCGCAGTGACCGTTGTCGGGTCGGGAGCACTCGTCCATCTCTGGCAAAAATAAAAACAAATCAACAGTAGGGATTTTCTGTGCAAACACAAAACAGTCTGTATCGTTGCCTACAAACCAAGAACAACCTGCTGACCTTTGAAAAAGTTAGCTGCAAATCCGGCTTTGTTGACCGATCCGTCGGACACGAACTTGAGCCAGAGCTGGTCGGAGCTGCTCTTGATGTCGTCCGGTTTGTCGTAGCCACAGAAGTGGCCGAGCAGCGGGCTGTTCTCCGAGCCGCCGTCCCTCACCTCCACGTAGTCGTAGGCGCAGCTGTCGTGTCTCTCAGTCTGCGGACGAAGCAAAAAAAACATTTAAGTGTGAGCTGTTCTAGATTCTGTTATTCATACTGTATTTATAGCATAGCAGTGCAGTGCCCTCGCTTTTTTATTAGTTGCACACTCTACGTCAGAACTTTCTATCAACAGTCTATTGTGTAGAGGGAAGTTAAAAAACGTTGTGTTCATCCTACCTGGTTTATCTGCGATGAAGATCTTACAGTCAGTGTTTTTCAAAAAAAGAAATTGAAGTTGCTTTATTACTGTTTTGTGGCTTATCTATAAGTTTCTTCTGTCTATCTGTGAGTCCATTTATACCAATCTATGAGTTTGAATTATTGACTCAACTCATCAAAAAACACTAAATGTCTAAGGTACAGGCTATTCATGAAATATAAACAAGATTTAATTTTCTATATCACAGTTAAATCCTATTTTTCATCATTTGCAGTGATGTTAAAGTTGTTCCAGTTTTACCAGTAACAATAAAAGTGAATATACCTCAAACGACTGGAATGAGAGGCCGACATTGAAGCCCTCTGCCACTGTGATTTTCCACACGCACACTTTATTGGACTGGTAGTCATCGGGATAATTGGGGGACTGGATCTGGCCGCTGTCCCGCGTCACCTCTCCCCCACAGATGGCTTCACAGGGGGTGAGAAGTGATGTTAACTAACCCAGAGACTCGTTTTCTGTGTTTCTACATTCACATCATACAGAGAAATCAAATGTAAAACATACGTACCTTCATAAACGGCGGAAAAGCCTTTGCCCAGCCAGCTGCTGCTGCTCCTGAATTCAATCCACAGTTGACTGTCAGTGGAGACGATGGGATCTGGAAGTGTGTCTCCACAGAAACGACCTGAAGGTGAGGGAATAATGACTCAACCTGTCACAACTGAACTCAGCACTGAAGCTGTAGAGAGAGAGAGAGAGAGACAGAGAGACAGAGAGACACAGAGAGAGAGAGAGAGAGAGAGAGAGAGAGAGAGAGAGAGAGAGAGAGAGAAGAGAAGAGATCTACTGCTGAGTTAGAGACCTTTCAGTGGAGCTTTTCTCCAGAAGCCGTCTCGGACCTCCACGTGGTCGTACCAACACAAGTTACTCCTGAAGAGGTCCATGGAGGTGAAGTTCAGAACGATCTGTGGGAAACATAGTCAAACAGGGATGAAGAGGGACAGACGGAGGACGGGGGTTTAAGCAACTGTTTTTAAACTGGCATCTTAATTATTTACAGTGTTATTTGCATGTATATTTCTGCAGCGTTTTACAGTTCAGTCAGACAAGTCGTGTCTGAAATACCTTTTAAAGCAGCAGAACATAGTTTGAGTTTGGCGTCTAGGCTCCAACATCCAGACAATATGAGGACATTTTGATATCATACAGTAATTTAGGACAATCAGTATTTGGTGGACCACTCTAAACTGAAGAGGTGCATTCACTTCTTCGTCTTTCCTGTTTCACCTTCTCTCCAGGAGTGACAGAAATCCTCCAGACGCAGTGAGAGTACGCCGAGTAGCCGTTGGGGAAACCAGGAGATGAGAAGTTTCCAGAACTGTCCTGCAGGCTCTCGCCGCACTCTGTCACAGCAACACATTCAAATCGCAGAATGACCAACAGAGGTTTTAAACTTTTTTTTCTTTTCAGTTTGACATTTAGAAGATTTAGATCTTTTTATATTCAGTCATGAGACAAAAATTACTTTGAAAATGATGAAGCCTAAAAACAAATCAAAGTCCATGATCTCTGATGGATATAATAGAATGGAATGTCTTTATTGTCATTGTATTGTACAAAATACAATAAAATTACAAGTGGTACTTCTGGTTGATGCATAAAAATTAAGTAATAAAGTAAAACAGAACACCTTACGCACAATATATCACAATATAAACAACATAGATAAAATGCATTAGATATGGAGTGTGGTTTGTCCCCACACCTATTTCTTTTTCTGCCCATCATATGTATCTTACTTGCACATTTGTAGAGTTTGCGAGCTTGTGCAATGTCCCCTTTGCTGAGCCTGGTCCTCTGTCCAATCGGGGGCCTGACTCCGTTCACATCGTAACGGGGCAAGATCGTGTCTAAGAAGATTCCTCTGTTTGGGACAAATCACAAACGTGAGCAGTTTATTCAACTGACGACTCAAAAATCAATTAAGGCAGAAAATAGAGACAACGCCATCTAGAGTGAGGGACGTTTGGTTCAGACAGAACCCGCTTGGCGTGCAGGGTTTGTTTTTTTTAGATCCGACTTCTGTTTCGGCACCTTGATACTTTATTGATTCTGATAATCTCTCGCTGGGTTTTCGGGGCTCACTCTTGCTCAGTTCCCATGGTGATGCGCCCATGAATGACAGGCATGTGCAAACAGAGCGCCCTGAATGGGGCCTTTGGCCGGTGCCAGCCGGCTCAGTGGAGCCCGCTCCTGAATGCCAGTAGAAAAAGGCCACTCCAGCCCAAATTGTTCAACAAAGCCTGAACTGCCAGGCCTTTATTTAGCTTGGCTTGCCTCCATGACCCAGACCGGCAAAGCGGTGATCGAGGTATTAAAAAAAAAAAAAGAAGAACAACAAAGCGCAGAGAGAAGCAACAGGGCAACAACATGCACGAGACAGAAATGAAAAGGAGACTAGTGTGAAACCATTTCTGTGACAATACAGGACCAAATCCCAGAGGTCTCCTATGGAGCTTGTTTGGCTGAGCTGAACAAAGAGACAAACACCAGGTCAGGGTCGAGGCTCAGCTGAGGACGCAGCACAGAGAGGGAGAGTCTTTCATTCTGTATCTTATATTACCTAACTTTCTTTTATTGTTGTCTTATCTATTTAATGGATTGATAGATAAATGGATTGATAGATGAATGGATGGATAAATTAATTGATGGATAATGGAGGGATGAATTGATGGATGAATGGATGAATGGATGAATTGATGAATTGATGAATTGATGGATAAATGGATGAATTGATGGATGATTGAGTCAGCAGTAGTGGTGTAAATGTCCCACTTAGAGACGCAGACTGGTCAAATATAAAGAAGTGGTGGACAGAGTGACTCACCAGTGCTTAATGATTTAACTCTTGAGCAAGGCATTCATCCACTAATCGCCCCAGTGGAGCAGTTAAATGTCCTATGAATGTGAACCAGAGTCGAGCTAAAACTACAGCGTGCATTCCCACAAGCGACAAAATAAAAGTGATGAAATCCTCGCTCTCCCTTCAACACATCATAAAAATGTGAAGGATATTAAAGCCTCATACACCAACCTGGAAAATGTGTTCCTTGCATAATGCATGATGCTGCCAAAGTCGTACACTTCCCCCAGTGAGTTGACCTCGCCCGGTTCCATCTTCAGGAAGTTATACTCCTGTCCTGCTCACACACAGAGAGTCACTGGACAAATCGGAAGGTGAGCACACACGTCCATTCACACGTCTTCACCTCGGTAACAGTACCTGGCTGGATGTTGTCTCTGATGATGCTTACGTGCTCGTCACGGTCCGGGCGCGTGTGTTCGTGCCAGAAGCCGATCACGTGGCCGAGCTCATGCACCACGATGCCAAACTTATCGCAGTTCTTCCCTATGGAGATGGCCTGGGGGCCGCTGCCTCTCCTCCCCACGTAGGAGCAACACCTGCAGGGGGCGACACTGTTCAGGGCCACATCCTGCAGCACCTAAAGAACAAGAACTGACTCTTTCCTGCTCATATTAAAGGAAAGGGTTGTTTGCAAGTTGAAGCTCCTTGACTACAGATCATTTTCACACAACAGGTTTGGTTATGAAGTTTTGGATTCTCTGAGGTAATTTAGATCCAGGCAGCCTTGCTCCATTTATTACATTCACCAAGGAGGTTTGTTTGTAGTTTGTCAGCAGTATTATGCCAAAACCACGAAATGAATTTTCACAAAACTGGTGGAACGACGGGACACAGGCCAAGAAAGAAGTCATTCAAATTTGGCGCAGATCCGGACAAAGGGACAGATCCAGTGTTAGAGTTTTCTTCTATCACTTTCTTTAGCATTGTAGAAGGCGTCTTATGACATTTTCACCAATTTCTTACAGAATAATTCATGGATCTTGATTAGAAAATAAATCTAAATAAATAAAAAGACATATTGAGAGGACTGAAATCTATGTGTGGGTAAGTTGGTGCAGCTAAGGTGACTGTTGGGCCTTGGCAGAGGGATGCGTTCAGTGCCATTCCAGTTAATGCAGGATCTAAAGGGTTATCATATATCGATAATGGAGGGATGGTTCCAATTTTAAACCTTATTTACTAGCTCACATTTTCAGGCATGTGGAGGCAGTGGAAACAAGTGATAAACACTGACATCATTTTCTCCATAGAGTTGATTTGGTGAACAGTAACTTATTTACATGCCCCGCAAAGTAAGTTAGCTAAACTTTAGCTAACTTAATTTGTCTGGTATGGTGCTGACAAGGAAGCATTTACTGGATATTTGGAGTTTTTTCCCCTAGAAAACAGCTGTTTGAGAGCAGAGAGTGAACCCAAACAGATGTGGGGCTGGAAAAACCAAACTAAAACCAGCTAAGAGTTGTTCAAAATGTTCTTTGGAGCTGTGCAGAGTCAGATTTAATTTTCACTGAATTTGTGAATTTTGTGCTCATACATTTTCCTGTCTGAATACAAGAAAGCTGATGGTGTTTGATTTCCACATTGTAATGATCGTCCGACTCACCCACACGGCCTGTAGGTGAAGACGATGTAGCTCTCCTCGGTCGTCCTCTCAGTGAAGGTTACGCAAGTGTGTTTCTCCCAGTGACGCATCGCCTGACGGAAAATGGCTCGCTGACTGCCTGAAAGGAAACTCTGCATTAAGAGTCTGACAGCTCCAGGTGGTCAAAACCACACATGGCAACGAGCACGACGTGGACGAAGGAGTTATCGGTTGTTTCACTTCAGAACTCACCACTAAAATTCCCACTGATGGCGTACGGTATGATGCCGTCGGGCCACACTCGCTCGGCCCTGGAGGTGGCCGCTCTCCTCAGACGACGGAGGATCCCCTTTGCCGCTCTTTTACTCCTGATGCTCTCGTTGGAGGTGGAACTGTTGCCTGTAAAGACGGGAGATCTGCATTGATTAGTGTCTCTATGAAGAGCATGAGTCAGTGAAAACCTTCACAGATGAATAACGTCACTGCAGCTCTGTTACCTGAGTGTGTTCGGTTGGGCTGGAGGCTGCGGACCTCTCTGAACATGCGGAGGTCATCTTCATCCAGAGCAATGTCTCCCAGAAAGGCAGCTGCGGCAGACAGATGAGCACACAGCAGGAATTCAGTTCAAATAAAGAAACTCCAGATAAATGTCAATAATTTATTATTTTATGCAAAGTGCCAATGTGACAAAGCTTTTCTGCAAAAAAACTTATTTGCTCTCTTGCCAAGAGTTGGATGTGAGGATTGATAAAGTTCTCATGTCTCTTGACGCTGCAGCATAAGTTTAGCTTAACACAAAGATTGCGGGGGTGAAAAGTTTGCCTATCTCAATATAATTGAATCTGTACCTAAAATGCACTTCAAACATTTTATGCAACATGTCAAATAGTCAATTTTTGTGCTGGAAGAAAACAGTTTCTCGTTTTTATGCTAAATTAAGTTTTAATAAAAAATAATAGTTTGTATACATGTGTTGATAACAAATCATATTTACTGGACACACATTAAAGTGGTATCAGTCCTCTAATCCATATCTTAGCAAGAGAGTAATGTGTAATTTCCCCATATACACACTTCTCATTTCTTTGAAGTTCAGTGTGTTGGAAACATAAAACCTAATCTGAACTCACAGATGATTTGAAAACATTTCACATCATCACGTGTCTTTAACCACTGATTTGCTGTGCGTGCTTTTACAAAGAGAGATGCATTAATGCAGTACTTTATTCAGCAGTGTTGCACAGAAAGTAGAAGCTACAAGTGCAAGAGTGAGCAAATATAACAAATCAAACAAAACAAAACATTGACACAATTTGGGTTTCTGGCTCTAACAGACTGTGTTGAATATGGAAAACCAAAGTCAATATCTTTTTCACCAGTCATTAGAGCCTCAGTTGCTAGTTTTAGATCCTCTAATGTGCGTCGTGATGATTGAATAATCCTCTCCCCCTCCCAGGGAACTGACATTTGGTTTCCATCATTTCAAACATACACCTCACATGAATCAGGATCTCATATTGTGCCCGTCAGGCCGAGCAGCCCACTGCGGTCTTTCCCATTAAATACCTCATTTAGCCCTGTGATGTAACAGCCTTTGAATGTACAAATGAAAAGACATAGCAGGCCCTGTGTCGGCCTTTGAAGTGAATTCACTCATGCAAAGGGTGACTGTAAATGACTGTCACCCCTGCAGTGTGCACCCCATGCCCTGAAGCCAAAGGGATTTCACCGGCGGCCAGCCAAGAACGGCCCTGGCACGGCCTCAATGACCCCCAGTCTCCAGGCAACTGCCTCAGAGAAGGAGAGCGGTGTGTTTTCTGGAGTTTCAGAAGTTACAAGTGGAAAAAAGGAACCCTGAGCAGCTGGAGGCCCCCTGATAGCCAGCGTTACTGTTTCATGTGCTTGATGAGGGAAATTCAAAATGTTGTATTTTCCTTTTTTCACAAGAGGAGGCAGAAAATTCAAAGAATCAGAGACACTGACAACTTCGTACCATTTAAATATTATTATCATCAGTACCTTTATATCTGCATAACCATTATCAATATAATGTTTAATTAATATATTCATGTACTTTACTGACACTTTACTTTAAAAATACTCGTATGTATAAAACTAACCCTGACCAACAGTGGAATGTCACTAAGTACATTTACTCAAGTACATCATTCTGAGATACTTGTACTAGATTTTGTCCATTTTAAACTACTTCATACTCCAAATAATTTACTTTTAACTTTTTACTTGACAGAAGATCAATAATTCACATACAAAACACATGAGCAGCTCATAAAATATGATGCATTGTTGAAATGAAACTAACCAACAATTAAAGTATACTAATGTACTAGTATGTATGTAATACTTGCTGCTGTACTTCTTCTGAGGTCAAAGTAATGTGCAGTATTTTATAATAGGGTTTTACTGTGCAGTATTGCCACTAATGTAAAAATCACATGAGTGATTATTGGTCCCAACCAAGGCTTCACTTGTTTGACTTATTAAACCAAGATTAAGTTGCATGGCAATAATTAAACGTTAATGAGAAATATACTATATTTATTATGAACGTATAGATTTTGCAGTAATAGATCTCAGACACGTTTCCCTGCAGCACGTCATGACAACACAATGTCATTCGTCAGCTAAAACTGGATCAATGTGATCCACCTTTATCACTGATAACGTTACATATTTAACATATAAAATTCATCACATTTTGAATACCCATTTGACCTATAAATGAAACCAATAATGCAAAACTTTTTCTTCTTGAATGAGGTGTTTTTTTTTTATTGTTTGGAATCTGTTTGTTACTTTTACTTGAGAACAACATTCTATGTTCTCATTATAACAACTAGTCATCAATTAATTGTGACAGTTCATCATTAAGACAAAATGAAATAGGGAGGTTATTTTTGCATGTGGCCTAAATATTTGTATTTAAGATACATTTGCATCATCAATTTAGAACTAAAAATAATCCCACTAATAATAGCCCACTACACGGAGGTGACGAGGTGAATTGCACTGTACCAGCTTTGCAGGGATCCTTGTAATCGATTGCATCACTGAGGTCCGTAAAATTAGTTTCCACAAACTCCCAGTCAGCGTCCAGAGAATCACACATGGAGCAGAGCAGGAGCAGAAGAGTCGCAGCTGCCACTGACATGACTTCTCCTCTAATGTCCACTCACAGCCACAAGTCAATTCAGTAAAGAGCGGCCCGAGTAAACAGATGGAGACAAGAGCGCAAAGAATAAAATCACCCGGTGTAAAAACACGGCGCCATGCTGCTGCTGCAGGGGGGGAGAGAGAGAGAGAGAGAGAGAGAGAGAGAGATGAGAGAGCTCACACACTCCACTGCAGAACACACACACACACATCATGCAGCTGAGAGGTGCTTCACCTGCAGACACACACGTCACACACACACACTCATGCACGAGCTGACAGGGAGTGTGAAAACTAATCTAATGGTTCAAAGCTTTCTTTCTATTATAATAAATTAATTTGATAATCATTTTCATTCAGATTCATGGAGCAAAACTGTCAGTAGATTAAAAACAAGAAGGATGCAAAGGAAAAACTAAAGCGGTGTAATGTGTACTTGCACAATGAATCTATTTACTGACAATAATTTTGAACACTAATTTTCTAAATTACAACCACCAATTCAAATAACCAGGTATAAGATATCCAGTGTATCCACAGCCTGATGCCTCCTTTCTTTGTAAGTGTCTATTTTCACCCTCTACACCACCTGCTGGCAACTGGATCCATTACACACACACACACACACACACACACACACACACACACACACACACACACACACACACACACACACACACACACACACACACACACACACCTAATAAATGCAGGTACCGACTTATGGATTAGAGCAGCAGCTGACACATGAAGTCCAGAATGAGCATTTCATTGTTAAAGAACCGTTAAAAAGAGAAAAGGATTCACTTACTGCATGTGGGGAGTGAAACCTTCTCCCTCAGCTTGGTCCCACAAGCTCATGCATGGAGGTCGTATTTGATTCAAAACAAAACTGCTGCATCTTGTTTGCTCGAGTCAAAAAATACCTTGAAGCCGTTTGCTGCTTCTTCACTGAGCTAATTGGCTGCAGCACAGCGTGAAGACAAGACTCAGTCTCCTTTGTGAAGCGCTTTGTTTACTGACAATGATTTTTTAGTGAAAAGTCCAATTACTATCACTTTAGTGCCTGTGGAGTCAGGATCTCTCTTTAAAGCTGCAGCACTTGTTGCTTCGAGATCATCTCAGTTTTCTGTCCACAACAATTTGAATTACAATATCGGGACCATCTGAATACAACACACACGCTTATCATCTTGTTGCAAGTTAAACGAGAAGATCAATAGGCTTCTCTAATATTTAAAACATGAGGACACCACTTCCAGGTGGCGCGCTATAAAGACTGGAAGCAGATGGAAACACTCAGCCCATCTCTGACTGAATCTGTCTAACCTTTGGGGGAAAAAAGGCAAATAAATGCATGTCATAAAATGTCAAACCCTCTAAACTGATAATGACGCAGCACATGTGGCATTAACTTTGCATGTTGGGCCCTGTGCTCTTTTTCAGCATGTTCCCGCAGCTTGCACGCTTCTGCTTTGGTTTCTTCACATGCACTTTTCCTCTTTTCAAACCATTCAGACCCACCGAGAAGGGAAAGTTCAGGATGTGTTGGTGACGTTGACTCGGGGGAAAAGCAGCTCACTCTATAAACATAAAACCCAGAACGACTCTAACGCCGCAGCAGCTACGCATCAAACAGGATCTGGCAAACGAAACCACAAAAGCTGTCGACTTTAAATACACACAGACACCTGTTGGTGAGGAGCAGCAGCTGGGGATGAGACACTGGCGTGAAAAACACGAGAGGGCAGAGAGAGGACACCTGGTGGACAGGTGAGGAGGTGGAGACACAGGCTGGGAGACAAGATGGAAGATGAGAAACAGAGGGAGGTTGGTTCAAAATAACTGTAGCATTTGTTTTCAATTTTCAGCTTTCATTTATAAAAAAAGTCTTAGCTGTGAATCCTGAACTGTGTTATAATTAACAAAAAATAAATATTTTATCAAAAAACACCTTATACAACAACTAATAATAATAATAATAATAATGATAAGACCGAATATAATAAAGAGAGTTTTGAACTTGTGATGGTTTTGCATTTATCAGGTAACTTAATGCCATCATTCCTCTTTTCACAAAGTTCAGTAAAGTTTCAGTAAAGTTCAGAGTTTTCCATTTTAATAAAAGATACATTTACATACTTAATTCTGTGGCTCAGCGGGTAAAGCGGTTTGTCCACTAACCAAAGGGTCGGCGGTTCAATCCAAGTGTTCCATGTGCTGAAGTGTCCTTGGGCAAGATACTGAACCACAAATTGCCACTGACGGCTGTGCCATGCACTGTATGAATGTGTGTGTGTGAATGGGTGAAAACTGTTCTGTGAAGATTAGAAAAACACTAAATAAATACAGAGCATTTACATATTTGAGTGAAGACAAACTGAACAGTTAAATGTTGCAGTGACTTGCAAGATGCATCTGTTTACCACTAAGTGGCACTGAAGGATAAGGTGTAGAACTGAGGAAACCTGCAGGAAAAGCCAAAGCATAAATCACTCAAAAGAATGAGCAAGAACAAATGTATGAAAGGAAAGTGCAGGTTCCCCTCATACCTACACATGAAGGAAACAGTAAATCACATACTGAGACGCGTGTTTGGTGTGGTTGTGTGAACTCTGTGGCACAGTGTGCTGAAATGATTGAGTGTGAGGGAGAGGGAGCAGAGGACTTCCCTCCTCCTCTGCCCGCACACATCTGCAGCCCAGGAGATGGGACGCTGATCCACAGAGGAGAACTTCATGCCTCGGAGATCAGTCCTCACGGAATGGCTCGCTGGGCCACAGTGTGCTGAGGGACGAGGTGAAAGGAAAACTCCATCTGGAGACTATTGATGGTTTGCCTGATGCTGTCTCTGAACTTTGGACTGATGACCCGGTGCCGGTGCAGGCAGGTCCTGCTCGGGCTGGAGCTGGGCCTGCTGATTGCGGTCCTGGTGGTCGGCACTGCAGGACAGACCCGCGACAGGAGGGAGGCAGGGTCGTCCTGCTATGGAGGGTTTGACCTCTACTTTGTTTTGGACAAGTGAGTGATCCAGCTTTTCTCTCCATCACAGAGGAAGGCTTGTTGCATGACTCATCTGATGAGAGACTGAGATTTTCTTTTCTAAACAAAGACACAGGTGCAAACATCATTCATGTTCCCCAGACACAATAATGGGAAACCAGTAGCATGACTGTGCCACTGCACTGTAGAAGCAGTTTTTATTACCCCTTGTTAACAAGTATCAGTCGCTGTGATGTTTATAATGTGGTGCAAATTGAAAATAGGGCAGGTTTGTGGTCTCTGTAGACAGAATCATATGTGGGTGTCTTGCAGTCATAGCTGGTTCAAACAAAGCTCAGGTCCGGCTCATCCAGTTGTTACAGATGTGGATTTAATGTGTGTTTATTTTGAAAAGTCACTTTTTTTCTGTTTTTAAAGTTTTTTAAAGCCCCCTCATTTTCCAGTGTAAAGAATTAAATAGCCTTGCAATTGTCCTGCAACAAACTATGGCTGCTGCTGATGTTTTTTACAATCTATTCTTTTGCTGATCATTTTCTAGATTGGTTGATCAGTGGTTTGGGGGCGACTGCATAAAATGTCCGAAAATAGAGGAAAATGTCAGCTGGACTTTCCCAGATTCCAACGTGACATCTTCACGTGCATTGTTCCGTCCGACCAACAGTTTCAAACCCAGAAGATATTTAGTTTCCATTGATACAAAACAGAAAAGCAGCAGCTTTAGAGAAGCTGGAAACAAGAGAATGGTTTTAGTTTCCCCTTGAAAAAAACCTGAAACAAATGATTGATCATCACAATAGTTGCCAATAGGTTTTCTGTTTGCAGAACGGTGTCGTTTTATTTAATAAACACAGAAGCAGATTTATAGAGACTCGAAATGCGCTGACACGAGGGTTAGATTACATCTTCTACTCATCTGTCATGAAGCTAATGTGAAGCTTGTGAACGGGTCAGATCGACTCATGGGTCTGTGAGGTGTTGTTTTGTTGACGCCATCATACTGTCACATTTTCCTGTATGAAAATATGGAGATTTGTAAACTCCTCACACTAGATCCATTCATGCATTTCTAAAAAAAATACACTGCAGCTGTCATTGTTGATTTTTGCAATCAACTTTCTCTATGTAAATTAGTGTTGACATAATGAAAATTGAGTGTGTTGCAGTCACTCTGATGATAAATTGCACTGCGGGGGATTGCTGTTGTCGAACTGTGGCGACGCTTTCGCAGAGTGGAGCAGCCCACATCTAGTCGCTGCAGCTTCGGCTCCCTGGGCCTCGGTCTGCAGAACCCTTTCTCCATCAGAGCCAGATGTTCCAGAGATCCCAAGTTTTTCTGGCCGTCTCTGCACTGGCACTCACATCTCGGGATAAATGAGAACAGAAGCGAGGGAGAAGAAGAGAGGCCGTGGAGTTTACGTATCCAATCACAGACCTCCTTTTTTAAACGCTGCTTTCTTCTGCTGAGTCTGTTTTGCTGAGTCTGCAGCTGATGCAAAATCAGGACCAGATATGATGCTAAGATCAGACAATAAAGTGATGTGGCTCTGCAGTCACTGTTTTGTGTTAAAAGACAAATGTCAAATGTTGGAGATATTAGTGAATCAGCATTCAAAAGAAATAACCACTGCTGTTTTATGTGACGTTTCACTGTGATGGAAACACAGATGAGCTCATACGAGATGTTCAGAGTTGACTGAAGAAGATTCACAATACATACACGAACCAGGAAGGGAGACTTCCCCCAACACCCATTGTTTGCAGTTTAGCAGTCTGACAAAATGTAGGAAGAAGAAATACATAAATTACTACTTCTATTTCACAGATACATAAAGTTGTTTATGTTTCATCAGCAGATGAATCGGTGCAGAAATGAATGAAGACACTTGAAGAATACAGCAAAGTCTCGGGGTATAAACTGAAGGAGAACAAATGTGAATAGACAAACGAGTCAGCCAAAGTTTAGTAAAAAAAAAATCCAACTTGGTTATCAATATCAGTAAGAATGTAGATGAAGTGTATGAGAACAATTACTGTGTTTTGGAAAGTGAAGTCAGACAGGATTTGAACAGATGAGATGGATTCCAGATGTGGAGAACACAGTGCAGTGGTTACTCAGCTGATCAGAGAGACAGGAGAAGATAAATGGGATCTGGCTGTACTGTGGCTCGACCTCATCAATGCATATGGTTCCATATCCTTTACACTAGTGGAGCCCCGGAGCGAGGACGTGTCCCAAGTAACAACATGGAGCTCATCATGGATTACTATGATCGCTTTAATCTGAGGTTCGCCTTTTGGGTCAGTCACATCTGATTGGCACCGACTGAGGAAAAGGATCATCACTGGATTCACCATCTCACCTCCTGACCCCCGCCATGAACATCAGCCGAGGTCGGGTTTAGAGGCCCAACAATCAAGTGTGGGGTCCGGAAGTCCTCCATCATTATAGATGACATGACAACAACAACAACATCAGATCAAGCAGATGGATCCTTTGGGACTTGGATGTTATGAGTTAAGATCGGCTGAACAGAGGAGCAGACACAATTTCCAGGCAGATTTATTACAACAAGGTTTCAAAGGACTACAGCACAAAAGATGTGCTGACTATTGCGACTCTAAAAGCGTTTACTGCTGAGGAGGGAATCCAAGGAGTCCACGTCCAAATAAAATCCAGTCCTGAGTCTAGAGAGGAACAGATTCCAGGGGTTAGTGAGGCTGAAGAGGCAAATATATGAACACCCAAAGGAAGTGGAGAGAACAGGAGACTGTGGACCAGGTGGATCTTCGGCAGTTGGCTGAAAAGGTTTAAGAAGCATTCCAACAATTCACTGCAACAAAGGGACAAGAGAGGAGGAACCAGGTCCAGAAGGAAGTGAGAGCTGGTGTTGAGGAGCTTCATGCGAGCCAGACAGCAAGGATTTGGCTACATGGTGCACAGAGAAGATGGGAACAGGTGATGGACCTCATCGAACCATTGGTCCAGGTTTTTGGAAGAGTGAACACATCACACTTCTGGAGAACATCTAAATCCCCAACTGAACCCAAGCAGGTCAAATTTGACCAGCACCAGGGTGAAGAAAGCAAATCAGGAGATACAAACTGTGGAAAGAAACCAGGAACTGATCACTCCTGGTTGGGTCACCTGAGTGTCTGAAGCCCAAAGATCCAAAACACCCAATGACCCAAAGTACTATCACTGATGATATGTCCAAGACAACTATTGATGTACAAATTGTATTGGTCCTCAATCTCGAAGATTGTGAAGAAAAATGAACTTAAGTATTTAAAATAAATTACCTTAAATGACATAGATACTGGAAGACATGCTGGACTAAGTTTAACAAACAATATTTTCATCCAACATCAAGATAGCTAACTTTTAATCCATTGAATCTTTTTTCTCAGGTCTGGCAGTGTCCAGCATTACTGGAATGAGATTTATTACTTTGTGGACCACTTGGCACACAAGTTCATCAGGTGGGTTCACACAGACACAGCTCGGATTTAGAGACTGCATGAGAAAATAATAATAGAAAGTAAAACACAACAGCCGTCTCTTGTTTTTTTTTCCAGTCCTCAGCTGCGGATGTCCTTTATTGTGTTTTCAAGGGAAGGAAGGACTCTCATGCCACTAACAGAAGACAGGTGGCCCATACACAGCCTCACTCACACATTGTCTATACAATTAACTTAGCATTTTTTAGTTCAATCTTCTGTCCTGTGCATTACATTTCATATTAAGTTTTTATTTTCTGGAAAACCTTTTTCATTATCAGAGAGCAGATTCGAATCAAGCTGGAGCAGCTACGTATGGTGCAGCCGGGCGGAGACACCTACATGCACAAAGGTTTTGAAAGAGTAAGTCATGTGTTACTTTAGTTGGCAAATGACATCTAATAATTTAAATGAGGCCTATTTGAATTTAAATCCACTGACGCTTTAAAAATGTGTCTCTCAGGCCAGTGAGCAAATCTACTACGGAACTGGAGACGGTGAGTAGAACGTTTTCCTTTTTAGCGCTGAAGTGAAATCTTTTGATCCATTCATCAGCCTCATATTCAAGCACATGGTAGAATAATCAAATCAAGAAGGAAAACACAGCTGCTTTTTCAATCACACGGCAATTATGTGCACAAATATTTTGAGCACTTGGTTCATTTTAATTCTTACTTTGAAAAAAAAACAATGAAAAAGGATCCGACTGTGTTTTTTCTTCTTCTGTGTCTCATCTGGCTCTGACTTTGCAGGTTACCGGACGGCGAGTGTCATCATCGCCCTGACAGATGGTGAACTGAGAGAAAACCAGTTTGACTTGGCACAGAGAGAGGTGACGTGAAGACCCTCGGGGTTCGGCATAAATGAACGGTGTTAAAATTAACGAGTCGAGTTCAAGGGAGACGAAGAATTTTTCTCTAACCAAAAGCCAGTAATAATAATAACAACACATAATATCGAATATAATATAAAATATAACACAACACATCATACTGCATATTTGATTGATGATTTTAATTTGACTTATTTGTCTTTTTATGTCTCGTTTTAATTCAGGCCGGCCGAGCACGCCAGCTGGGTGCCACTGTTTACTGTGTGGGAGTGAAAGACTTCAATGAAACCCAGGTTAACTCATTAGGTTAGCCAACAGGGCAATAAACTAGTAATTAAATAAATGTAGTGACACATAAGTAATCACTCGGCCGTGTTTCTTGACAGCTTTCAACAATAGCAGACAGTCGGGACCATGTCTTCCCTGTGAATGACGGGTTTCAGGCTCTACAAGGGGTCATCGACTCGGTAAAAGACACAAACACTTTAATATCGTGGAAATATGCAAATACTTAGTTAAGAATCTCAAATGCACTTCCTCAGCTTTTAATTCAGCGATGATTTAAATGACTTTTTTTCCATTTCAGATCCTGAAGAGATCCTGCATTGAGATCCTGGCTGTCGAGCCGTCCAGCATCTGTGAAGGAGGTAAAGAACAAATCACACTTATATCAGGTTACACATAATATTCCCACTCAAAGTTGCATATATGCATGTATTGTATTCACTTTATATTGGTGACTCTACTTAAAAATAATCTATTCTTCTTCATTTCAGAATCCTTTCAGGTCGTAGTCAAAGGAAACGGTTTCCTTCACGCTCGAGACGTACAGAAGGTTCTCTGCAGCTTCCGCATCAATGACACGGTTACTATGAGTAAGTTCCTGCTAAAATAGTATTCTCTCTTTAAGGGTATATTTATTATGGTATATTTCAATCATATTTAATATAAACAATCAGTCAAATAATTTTGTGTAATGTCAAAAAGAATTGGGTGGACAAACCAGCATCGACTTTTCATCCAAACGTCCCCTCACCTCTATGGAGCTTTTTAGCTTCTTTAAGCTCGTTGTTTTGGTTTTACAGACAAAGTTAGAACCGAGCTGGTGAACATGAACAACTCATATTGGAACATTTCGCAACTAAGTTAACAGATTATCTCCAAGAGAGTTCGTAAAAAGCCCAAAACAGCCAAATGAAAGGCAAATATAACTTACATTCATCAGGTTGCCAAACACATGAGTTCAGATTATTAACTTAACAATGGCTTGATATGGTAAATATGAGAATATGAGAAAACTTCTTTATCTTGAGTGGACCTGAACAAAAGCCTGAACATTCAGCTAAATGCTGAGAAAACTTGAGCAAGTTAATCGTAGAACTGAAATGCATAAATGTAAACTTAAAATGAAAGTTTTGGCAATTTGGAACTGTGCTTCTTTGCTTTCTTGCTGGGAGTCGCATGAGAAAATGCAGCTATAGCCTGCAGCCACTTAGCTTAGCACGAAGACTAGAACCAGGAAAACAGCCTGGATTCATAAGTCACATATGGATTATTACTGGAGAATGTGTTGCTGTTTTGGTTGAGAATGAAAGACATGAGAGGGAGGAGGAGCCCGTTTAAATCATCTAATAATATACAGTATATAATGCAAATCTTAAGGTATAGGACCTTTTGGATACAGAGTTGTTACAGTAGACGGACTAAAGAGCAAAATAGACAATAATAACTCTTTGTGGGTGTGAGAATCCAAATGTTGCATAAACTGCCTCCAAGCATATTAATAGACTTGAGAGTAGAAGAGAAAAGCAGCAGTCTTCTGAGATTCCTCTCAGCAGCAGCCATTTACACCATTATTCCAGGTTTATTTTGGCCATACAGACAGGGATGGGGTGGGGGTGGTGGTTGGGGGGTGGGGTGGGGGGGGGGGGGGGGGGGGGGGGGGGGGGGGGGGGCAGAGCAGCTCATTGTGGCTCACGGTGATTTCAATCCCCGTCCTCCCCAAAAACCTATCAGCAGCCTCCTCCTCTGCTCGGGATCAGCTGGTAAACAGCTCAGCGCTTCTCAAATGTCTGCAGAGGAATGTGGATCTCATCATGGACGAGCGCTGTCTGTGCACACATTAGACGCTCGCTCCGCCAGGCTCAACAAACCACAACACTCCCTCATTTGCCTCATTTTCCACAAGGAGAGGAAATCCAGGAATTTAATAAGAAAATCATATTTCGAGGCTTGAAACTTGTGAAGTTTTTCGGGGCCGAGTATAGAAGCAAGTCAATTTTGCATCACTTTGCTTCATCTTTCACCGATGAGGACTTAACTTGTGATCTTCCAACATATTTATTGTGTTAAATACAAATTGTTCCGCAGTGAAAAGACCCCTGGTGGTGAGGGATACCTACCTTTTGTGCCCAGCTCCTGTTCTGGAAAAAGAGGGAACGTAAGTTACCACTACTGTTAAACCAAAGACCGTAAATAAAGATTGACGAAGCTTCTCCAGTTCCTCCCACTATCCTGAAATGAAGCCAAAATATCCTGGATACGAACGCTGCCATCTCGAGTCTGCGTAGTAGTGATCTCAGAGTAGTGAGGTCCCCTCCTGACAGCTGTCAATCATGATGTTTCACTCCATTCCCGTAGCATCAAATATCTAATATAATTAAATAAGAAAAAGTGAGATAAGAACTTCATAAAATGACAGAAACCATCTTTGAGAAACATTTATTTGACGTGTATTTAAATTGTTTGGTCCATGTCTCATCCACTAACATGGAGGAGGCAGGGTTTATGACGTATACTGCAGCCAGCCACCAGGTGGCGATCGAAGATCCTTGCATATAAGTTACTAGATATTGTTTGATTGGCAGCAGGATTAATAAGTGCTGAACTGATTTGCACCAACTTTTTAATCACTTTCTTTTGTGACATATAGAAGAGAGACTAAAAAGAGACTATTCTGTTTATCTTGATGGGAAAAGTCGTATTCACGATGTTGCAATCTGTGAGTTTATGTAATTGTGTGCAGATCCACATAATGATGCAGATCTGGTGGAAAATAAAAAAAAAGATGTTTGGCCTTGGAGCAGGAATGCGCTCCACTGAGTGCTGTGTTCTACTTTGTTCATTTATAACAACAATCCAAGTCAGATTTAGAGTCGAGCTGAAGGTGCTGAGACGCTCGATCATCTTTGCCCTCGTGTCACTTCTGCAGGTCTGCCACTCTGCACGTCAGCATGAACAACGGCCTGAGCTTCATATCCAGCTCCGTCACAATCACTGCAGTCACGTGTGTAAGTACCACGTAAAACAAGAGAGGAATAAAAACAATGGATTTGAACTTGTCATTTTGTTTGGATTTCATTTGCTGTAGTTTTTTCCAGGTCGATGGTTTCATGTGGTGTTTTTTTTTTTGCACATTTAACTATAAACACAGTTAAAGAAATAAGTAAATCCCACTCACGCTGTTTACGTCCGTGTTCTTCTTCTTCTTCTTCTAGTCGGACGGGAAGTTTGTGGCCATCGCTCTTCTCATCCTGATGCTGCTGCTCATCATCCTCCTGCTGTGGTGGTTCTGGCCCCTCTGCTGCACCGTGGTATGTCAGCCACGTTGGATCCTCTCGGAGTGTGGAACATACCCTTCAACAGCAAATATGCTTGTTAAGACGCAGAATAGCTCTATTACACTACATCTTTCTCTTTCTTGTTTGCAGGTCATTCACGAGCCACCTCCTCCAGAGATAGACGACAGCTCTGTAAATGCTTTTCTTTTTTTCTTTTTACAGCAACAAACAAACATATGCACACACAAAACTATTACACATTGCAGCATAAATGAGAAAGAGCATTTCTCATGTGACAGACACTCAGCAAAATAACCCTGTTTTTCAGCTGTTTGAATATTAACTATGCAGAGATAAAGTTTGGAACTCTTTACTCCTCCAAACATGACGACAGTTTTCTCTCCTCTTTAGGATGATGAGGATGGTTTTCCCAAGAAGAGATGGCCCACTGTGGACGCGTCATACTACGGAGGACGTGGAGTCGGAGGCATCAAGAGAATGGAGGTAACTGAAACAATATATCATGTATGATATCATAAATTGATATATGATAACATAAAATATTCGAGCCATAGACTGCATATAAAGATGGATGACACGTCTCCACTTCCTACCACTATCCAGAAACTATCCCAAAATATCCCGGATACAAATGCTGCCATCTTGTGCATTTGGAGCTGTCTGTGCAGCAATGATCAGCCTTTAGGGAGCTGTCATTTTGCACAGTGCAGAAATCATCAATATTAACGTAAATTAAAATGAATATAAATGCTTTAAAATATTAACATGTTATAAAATCATCTGTCAGTCGGTTTCACATTCACAGGCGATAAACGTGGCGAGCTTAAATCCATGACTCAGCTTGTTTGGAGCTGTTGAAATGTGTGAGCGCAGCAGAGTTTCAGAGAGAAGCAGGAAGCGACTCATACCTTAAAAGAGGTGAGCATGAAATTTCATATGCTGGAAGAGACTGAGTCAGTTGGTTGTCATGACTCTCTTCCCAGAGCCAGTGAGAGTTGAGATGAGGCCAGGGACTGGAAGGACTTCGGGCCCAGAGGCCACAATGTGCATTCAGTTAGTGGCTGAATCACGAAAGCTGCCGTGATTCATTTTGTTTCTGTTGGAGCTTTCGATTCTCAGTCCTCTGGCAAAGTAAATGCACTCATATGTACATGGAGGTTATGTTTTCATCTGTTAGTCAGTCAGCAGCATTACGGTAAAACCACCCAACTGATTTCCATGACATTTTGTGGAGGGGTGGGTCATGGCTATGTTAGGAGGTTATTTGTTCACACATTGCAAACAAGATTACACAAAACCAACTCAACGAATTTCCACAAAACTTAAAGTGGAAGGATGTGGTATTGGACAAGGAAAAAAAACAATTAAATGTTGGTCTGGATCCAGATCAGGGGGCAGATCCAGAGGTTTTTTCCCACCTTCTTTAACAACCTTCTCCCAGAGAATAATTCATGGATCTTGATGAAAACAATCGAGTACATTTTGGGGAGTGATATCCATGAGTTGGTGCAATTTGGTGCAGATCTAAATAAAAATCTGGATCTAGTGGATTCAATGTGGTTTCATAGGAGGACTGTTTGGCCTTGGAGGAGGTGTGCTCTCCACTGAGTGCCGTTCTAGTTGTGCAAAGGTTTAGATTAAGCAACTTGAGATGGTTAAAGGAAAGAATCGTCTCAACTTCTGTTCCAGAGAAGAAAAAAGGTAACAAAAGTTCAGAGTCGTGATCCGAGAGGTTTATTTTCTCAATAAGAAGAGACAGAATGACATCTGGGCCGCGTGTTACTGGAGAGCTGAGCGAGGTGAACAACAGCAAGGAGACTGACACGTCCTCAGGGTCAACAGGGACCAGATGTGCGTGTTGTCTAAGTGAATGAAGGTCAAGGAGAGAGGACTCGCCCTGTCGGTGTAAAGTGTTTCACTGACTGGTGCTGCAGTCGGAGCCTGTGCTGTGAATTCGCCTTGAAGTGGTGACGCTTCCAAACAGAGCTGTGGAAAGTATGCACGGCTTCATTTAAGTGCTTTCGCTGCCAAGTCAAAGTCGTCATAGTTCGTCTGTGGCAGCTGCAAGGGAGTATATTTGAGTAATGAACTTCTAAGGTTTGGGTTTCATTCTCGATCGTGCACGATCAGTCTGGACGTCTAGTTGGGGAGGGGGGGACGCTTTTAGTGATTTTTGTGACATTCTTTAACTATGGGAATGCAGATTGCCTATGGCAGAGGGGCTCTTGTTGAATTTTGAGGTTTCGTGCTATAAACCGGCTTCAAAAGTAAATGCATGAGCTGTCAGACGTTTGGGGGGAAAAACTCCCAACGTCTGAAACTTTGCACTCAATGACACAAGTCTTAATGGGTGGGGGCAACATCTGGTTTCTTGTGGATTTCAGTTGACTTGGTTTGGTTCAATTTTATGTAGATATACTATATAAAAAGGGAGGTGGTCGTGTTTTACTGGTAAAACAGAAATTTGACCTGTTTTTGGCACAAGAGGAATAAAAATCCATGAAAAGTGTAAAGTAAAACTATTATATTCTATTGCAATGATATTCTACTGTAATTTATTCTATTCAAATCTACTCTATTTTAATTGATTCCATTGTAATAAATTATATTCTATTCTATTGCGATTTATTCTATTCTACTCTAATGTATTCTATTCTACTCTATTCCATTGTAATACATTCTATTCTATTCTATTGCATTCTATTCCAGTCTAACAAATCGTCCTCCAAACACTGTGGATATCTGCACCTATTCCATGATAATCAATATCAATTTGTTGAGTCATTTTGCTAAAAACAAATAAATCAAGCTCATTACAGCATGAGCGTAAAAGTCAGTGGAGCACACAGTCACTTGCGTAAATTGTCTGGGAACAACCAATGTTTATACAAACTTTCACGATCATCCATCCAGCAGATGTTGAGAAATGTCAGTCTGCACCAGAGTTCTGAACCATTATAAAAATCAACATCGCCATTAATGCCAGTGTGATAGGACCAAATGTGACGGTGGACTTATCGTCCATCAACCTCTTATAAACACAACTCACTCCAAGCTTCTGTCTTTGTTCAGGTGCGCTGGGGAGATAAAGGCTCCACCGAGGAAGGAGCCAAACTGGAAAAGGCTAAAAACGCTCGAGTTGTGATGCCTGAGGAGGAGTTTGATTTTGAGCCACAGAGGCCGTACCACACGCACAAATCTGCTCGGTCCCAGAAGTGGTATTCTCCCATCAAGGTGCTCAAAGCCACTCACTCTGTTCACGCATCTACGGATGAAATACTCTGATCTTTACTTATCACTTAGAGCTCATGTTTAATTCCAGATTTTAGTTAATAATTGGCCTATTTTTACAGTATTAAGATGAGACATTGATTTAGCTTCAGATTGCTTTTAATTCTAATTAACTTTAGTATTTTAAAAACAAATCTCAACATCCAGTTACAGGCTTTTTTAACCCTATTGCTCACTTATATAAGATAAGATAAGATAAGATAAAATAAGATAAGATGTACCTTTATTGATCTGATGTCACAAATGACATAGCATCACAACGAAGTAAAGCAGCACAAGGGGAAAATGTATATTATAAAAATTATTATTTTAATGTATAAAAATAATAATAGAAAACAAAGTGTCAAGGCCTATTTGTTGTCTGACCAGTGCATTTTGTTGTTTGGATGCATCCCCCAGGAACTACTGGGCCCTTATTGCCATTGAATGCATTTGAATACATGGATCACACATCACGAGGTCACATGTTCTAAAACTGGTTCTGACATCGGGACATTTTCCTTTTCGATGGCGTCTGTCCACCGTAACTCACAAATGCTGCTTTCTAAGTGTTTCTGTGATGTGTTACCAGGAAACAGTTAATAAATGCATTTCCTCACATACTAGTCAGCTGAGCGGAGCGTAATAAGAACCAGACATGGACTGGGCTAACCTCTGATCATGGAATCTGTTGAGTGGGTGTTATTCCTAAGAAAAAAACAAGAGTCTTTCTTATGAAACAATCACAGTAACACAATCGGGGCAGAAAAACAGGAACAGATACACAAATAAACAGATTAACTCATTTCATTATGTGTTTGGATTTGTCTAATAAATGACTATGTCCAAGTAGTCAATACATACCACTGGTATAACATGTTGTTTTTAATCTGTGCTCGTCTCTCAGGGCAAACTGGACGCTCTGTGTGTGTTTCTGAGGCGAGGCTACGACAGAGTGTCTGTGATGCGTCCTCATCCCGGAGACAAGGTGAGACAAGTCAACAGAACCAGAGATTACGAAATTTTGTCCCGATTTCTTTAACGGTGTGTCGAAACATTCATGCAAAACAAACCAATTATCAAGATTAACTGTGTCAACTTTTGGCAGACAGATGTGGAAGAACTTTCCAGAGGTTTAGATCCGTGACCTCTGGAAGCGATGAGGGATGAGGGAAGTTTGCAAGCGGCTTCAAAGAACACGGTAGAAATCGTATATCTGTGTGACATTGAAGACAGTTACTCCTCTGAGTAAACACGTAGAAAGTCAAATCCGCTTCGTATCATAAAAAACGTGACTTCGTGGAAACTCTCGAGTGACATAGTGAGTCGACAAAAGGTGAAAACAACCGCAGCATTGTCGGGAAGAAGGCTCTTGTCTGGAGAAGCCATTAGAATCAGCTCTCAGCGTCAGCTCGGCTCGGCTGGCAGGAACATATCTTTCTTCCAGGACACTTTAACTAAGGGAGGAATTTCCTCTTTGTGTCTGTTGAAAGATTCCCCCCTCTGATTCTGCCAATCGCTTTGCCAGGAGATGTAGATTTAGGCCTTTTTAATTGAATACACACTGAAGGCCTAACTTCACAAACACAACGAGCCTCTGCAATCAGCACTTTTTCTTCATTACAGGGCAAATGCATAAACTTCACCCGCACCAAGTCCTACCCAGCTCCTCGCTACCCCATCTACAACCATCCGTCCACGCCTGTCTACACTTTGCCCCACGCGTACCAGCGTCGTCCATCAGAGGGCAGCCACTTCTTCGATTTGCCCCCCTCGCCAACTTCCACGCTCCCGCCCCTGCCGTCCACTCCTCCCCCATCCTCCTCCAGCCCTCCCATGTACACGCCGCCCCCGAACAGAGCCCTGCCCCCCGGCAACGCAGGCCCTGACTCTGCACCTCCGTCCCCTACTGGCTCCCTGCCACCTCCACCTCAGGGGCCTCCTCCTTGCAGGGCGCCTCCTCCATCACGGCCTCCTCCACGCCCCAACCAGGAGAACCACTGATGATGGAGACAGAGAGAAGAGGAGCAGGGTGCAAGCTCAGGATGGAAAACTGAACAGACCCTTTCACTGTGTCTCTGTTTAAATACGTTACAAACAGAGGAAGAATTGAAGTGACTGTATATAATGTTGATTCAGCTGCACAGTGAACAATCTGTTTTCCTCAACATGTGTCTCACACCTTATGTGCTATGAACTAGGACTTTTCTTCAAGTCTACGAAGTGGATATTTAGTGTGGTAAGCACAGCTTTGGCTATTAATTGCTATTGTCGCTAAGCAACCGGTGATTGAGAAACTAAATGAAATGATGCTGAATTGGTCCAGAATTACAATTTGCTATGGAGATGTATAAACTTGCATTCAAGCCTTTACCTGATATGAATTATTTATCTAAAATTATGTTTCACTGTTTTGCCTCTTGAAAAATGTTGATTTGAAAAACCCAGTGACTCCATGTATTTGCATGCACGGCTGTCTGGTAAGTGCCGTCTTAAAAACTGTACATCTTGTAAATGAAATCACAAAATTGACCATATATGTATAAATACATGATGTTTATATATATAGATTTGATGTCCGATGCTCGTGGACGCTGGCATTTCTTTTACAACGAAAGTAAATACGAATATTTACTAAAACGATTTAGATTAATACACAAGTGCACAACTCAGAAGAGCTTTCTACAGAGACCTTTCACTCTAAATGTAATTATCACTTTTAATGAATCATTTTTACTGATTGATTTATAAGAATGAAATAAAAATTTCAACAATCCTATGAGTCTATGAGGATACGTCATTGTCAGATGCCTGAATTCAGACATTTGATAAATGTACTTGCTGCAGCACAGATCAGGCTGATCCACGTTTCTGAGGAAAGTTTAACTGTCAAATGAATTTACATCTGCATCTACTTTTTTTTTCCTCACTTCCATGAGTGCTAGTTTGATTACAGCCATTTTTCATGGTTCTGCGGGTGGGTTCAAACATCTCCCTCACTGTCCTGCTGTGAAAAATATGGAGGGACTATATGGTGCATAAATACAGTTGACCATATAAGGGAGGGACTTTTACTACGACATAAAGTCTGGAGACATCATGTAATCCTCTGCACAGCTCCACCCGTCCTCAGCCTACTCAGCAAGACGGATTGAAAACAGCTGAACATCTGTGTGTGTGTGTGTGTGTGTGTGTGTGCAGGACTATAAAAAAAACGTATACGATCTGTCAACCAAAGATGACACAGCATGTGAAGACCTTGTCGTAAATCAGGCCTCTGGTTATGGAAAGACATGATCAAGTTCATCAGTTTGAATTGAAATGCTGCATGTTTTTAAGAAACCTATCTACAGTCATGTCAGAAATCAGTGAATTCTCTGTCATTCATCTATAAAACTGAATGAGGACGTGGATAAAAACGAAGGTTTCTTTGCTGAGTGGCTGATTTGACCTCTTTGTCATTGGGAGAGGAGGAGGTGAGTTGCAGCTGATGCCCCCGATGTCTCTCGGAGATGACTGGGCACAATGAAGAGGCTCTGGGAAGCATCCGATGTGGGAGAACTGGAGGAATTTTCTTGAAAGAAAAAAAATCTTGGATGGTTTTCTCTGCTTTCCTGGCTGGCAGTGCAGGAAAGCTTCATACTGCACATGCAAATACAGCCGGAACGGGGATGAATCATTGGAGCGATGAAGAAATTGAATTTATTTACTTTTATTTTACAAAAATACTCTGAAATGATTGGTGTAAATTGTTTCCAGTTTAGGAAGACAGAGCTTCTCTATATATATAAAACTATTTTCTCAGAGTTTGGGATTATGCAACATGGAATATCCAGTCAGCTGAGCTTTATTCCACTCAGATCAGACGAAAATAAACCCAAATATACAGTATATCTTTTCCATGTGCTGTACTTGGTCTCAGTTCTTTCTTCAATAGGAAATGCTTTTGCAGACGCACACAGTCGGACTCGCAGCCCTGTGGCCAGTGAGCTCATGAAGGCGTGTCTGAGAAAAGTGCCAGAAGCAGAGGCAGGCAGTCGGGTTACAGGCATACAATAAAATCAAAATCCAACTGTGACGCCATGGAGATCTGGAAGAGGTATTTACACTGTTTAACACTTTTACAGAGACCAGCACCGCAGAAGACAAAATATATAGACTTAATGTTGAGCATGGGAAACTTGAGTTTAGGTCTTTCGCCTGTTTGTTTGTATGTGCCAATATGAACATATAGAATGTTACATCTTTACATATATGAAAAGGAGAGCATTGCAAAATGTGTCTTAGCTCATGCAGCAGTGTTTATGCAGTTTGCACAGTTCTTTTTGATTTTCTAAATAAGTTCCCCTTCCTGATCTTCTCTGATCGGATTCCATCAGCCTCTCTGTGTTTCATTCAGTTTCATTAGATAACATCATCTGGAAAATCCATGAAAGTCCAGGGTGAAATGGGTAAAAATAATCCTGCAGCACATAACAGCCTGAAACTTTGCACACACAGAAATATATACAGTCTACTAAACATCAAGATCAATGAATTGTTCTCTGAGAAATCGACGAAAATGTTGAAAAAAACCGTCCCATCTCACAATGTTAAGTAAAGAATACCAGCAGGAAAATGTGATGGGTTCTTCCATTGGTCATGCCCCACCTCTCCACAACATTTTATGGAAATTGGCTCTGTTGTTTCCGCATAATCCTACTTAGAATCAAACCAACCAACAAAAAGCACGGGGGTGAAAACATAACCTCCTCGGTGGTGGTAACAAAAACCTCCACATTTATCCATTTCCTTGTTTATCTCTTTTCCTTGACGTACTCGCCACTTTTCTTCCATGTGCTCTTTTTGTTCCAGGTTCAGGAAAGTAAATCTCGATGTTGCGCAACGAATCAAGTGGCTCATCTTCAACACACAAGTTCACTTTACTTTTCCTCCCGAACAAAAGGTTCTGACCTGTAACACGTGTTGGTTTATTAGGGACTCAGTCAGACAAAGTTTATCGTGTCTAGTGTTTTTATCTGTTTTTCCATTTTACCTCTGCGTGAGATTGAATCTGCATAATCTGGTCTCAATAAAAACAAGCAAACCAAAAGTCTCCATGGAAAGACGATACATTTAACCTCTCTTGTCCTGTTTTATGAAGACAGAAATGCTAAACTGTGATGCATCAGCCATCCTCTTGCACAGATTCTGAATATAAAGTCCTCCGACATGCAACCAGCACCATTTGGGACACAGAAAAAACATCTTAACCTGCTTTTCTCTTATTGTTGTTCCATCTCCTCTCAGGTAGAACCACAAAGGCCTGGGTCCCCTGCTGTGAAACAAGTTGGTAATGAAGCAGCAATTAAGACAAGAAACTAGTATTTACCTTAAACACACCAAATGCAATTATATTTATAAAACTTTAATACAGATTAATTTTCACTGACAACATTTTCCTAATGTCAAGTTTCAAAAGTCAGAAAATACAAATGAAAAATATTATGCATGCACAAAATGCTGTTAAGAAAGGCAGTACGGTATTTAAAAAAAAAAGTCTCTGCCACATGGTATGAAGCATAATAAAGAAAAATGTATTAAAATATTATCACTTTAAGAAGAAACTTAATAGAATCCTGGCTCGGAAGAGATGATGCTGATATTTCTGACTTCTTACTGTACTGTCTGATTTACTTTACCACATACATGATATGTTTCATTCAAAAATACTAAAACATAAGACAAACAAAAGTAACAAACTCATTTCAAAACAACCAGAAAAGTCTAAAAACACTGCTCAGAGTTTTTGGGGGAAACGGCAGCAACAACCTCTAAAAGCAGGTCAACTAAGTTAGAAATAATTTAGGTCATTTACCATTTGGGGTTCCTTTAAATATTTATAAAAATTCCCTTACATGAAAGTTACAACTACACAAATTAATCCCCCCTTCCCTCCTTACATTTTAATGTCACTGGTTTTCTTTAGCTTGTGGCAAAGTGTTTGGTTTCTGCTGTAGCATCGATGCTGAATGTAAACCACATTCCAACACTGATATGAAAGGTTGAATAAATGTAAAGGTCTAAATGGAAATAAGACAAGATGGAGGGATAGAAAACAGAAATAGACCTTACTGCAATTACAGCAAAATTGATAAGAGAATTATAATTGAAAGTACTAACTTGATATCTTGTTTCTGATGCTGTGAATGTGTCCTCAAGTTACATAAATAAAGTAGGAGCACTTGAGATACACCAAATATTAAAAAAAAATGGAATAAAAGTAAAAATATCTGGTCAAACAAATTACAAAAAAAAGGTTTTTGGTGTCCTAAAGAGTTTTCAGCACAAGTGCACTGAGAACCAGATCATTACACTGTCGGTCCTTTGAATAACTTCTCAGTTCAGACTGTTAGTAAAGTTCTGAATTGATGCACTAGCACGTGACTGAGGTAGAGCATTAACTTTAAAGTACTTCGTTGTTAAAAGGAATCATTGAGTCTGTTTGATACCGCAGCAATAATCCTAAAACCACATTAGAACAAAAAGCGTAACACTGCGACTGACTTATACTTTGGCTCCTTCATTAGTTGCAGAGAAAAGCTCTTGACTTGGCATTTTTAAGGGGGGGGGACGGTTACACATCCTCAAGGTTTCCCCTGGGAGCACCTCGGCTGGAAAGGTGCAGAAACAAACGGGTCTTCCAGAGCTCGTCCCCCGATGGTCCAGGAGTGCAGAGGCCCCACGGCCACGGAGCCCACGGCGGCCTGCTGACCGATCCTGGACACGACCCGGTGCACCGCCACCGGCTGCTGGAGCACGAGGGGCCGCCGAGGGGCCCGGGGGCCGAGGGGCCGGGGAGCGGGGACAGACGCTACGGACGGGACCAGGGGACTTTGAACGTTGTGCTGCGTTCCACTTTTAAATAATTGAGCATTCGCTTTTGCGGTTTCCTGCCTCTTTCCGAACGGCGCCTGGAGGAAGACATCGGATGCCTCGGTGGGTTTACGGGACGAGGAGGAGCTGCCGGAGGCCGCCCCGCTTTCTTTTCCAGGTGTTTTGAAAGGAGCCAGCTGGAAGACATCAGAGGGGACCGGGCCGCTGACGGGATGGGGGGGGAAACTGGTGGAAGGAGCTGGTATCACATGGTGGTGTGCGCTCATCTCATCTGATTGCAACATGTGTTTGTTATGGACGCACGCAGCAGTCGTCGTCTGCTGCTGGATCCACAGTGTCTGCTGCTGCTCGGACAACTGGAGCAGAACAGAAGCTCCGGAGCCTGTCGGTGCTTTGCTGTGGAGCTCCCTCTGCAGGTCTGTGTGTGGAGGAGACCAGAACAACATCAGGACACGTGCTTCAGAGCTTCAAAACTACAATCTACAATCTACTGCACAAAATACAAAACAGCATATTTTCTACTTTCAGTGATTTTAAACACAAGAGAAGTGAATGATGAACCAAATCTGCCTCATATTGATCGGACCCCAGTGACAGAAGGTGATCGAGTGGAAATCTTGTAACGTTTTAGTGATGACAAACTTTTCAGTTTTTTTTAAATCCTACATTCATTAACATAAACAAGAGCCATCAACTCAATTCATTTAGATCTGTGCTTTTCTACTGTGATATGTTTACATGAGGAACTATAAGATTTGAAGCGTCACCATCTGAATTTAATTCATCTCTCAAAACTAAATGTTACCAAATTTTACTACCATTGTTTTTAGTGATTACTTTAGATACTTTTATAGTTTTCTTCTGCATTACTTTTAAATGATGATGTATTGTTTCTTGATGTATTTGTGGAGCACTTTGTATTGGCCACGGAGCTATTGTTATGAGAATATAACAATTATCATTATCAGTACTATTATTATCATTATTATTAATATTATGTCAAAATGTCTTCAGTGTAGAGGCCCAGATTCACATTTGTTGGTTTAAAAAAAATATGACAAAATATTGGCAATTATTTAAAAAAATGTTTTACAATAACATATAACATAAACAAACCCCTTTGACAAAGAACTGTAAAATTTGGTTATACAAGAATTGTGTTCAGGGTATGTACTAAGTGGGTAGTTAAATATGTGAAAAATATATATTTTTTTTAAATTATATTTATTTTTAATATCCCATTATTTATGTAATACACCTCAAACACATCTCCGTCATTTATGTTCTGCTCTATTCTTGTTATTTAAGGATCAATAAATAAGTGGATACTAAAAAAAAAAAGCTGTGGCCTTGAGTCGGCTGGTCAGACTCGAGTATGAAATTATAATAACATTATTGTGTGTAGCTGAAATAAAAATGGAATCGTACAGAAACTAAAGGCATCGACACAATGCAGTGATAGATAAAGATGGATAGTTTGAATGGGGCATGAAGCTGATGTTTGATCTTACCTGAGTGGACTTACCCTGCTTCCCAAGTAGAATAACATGTTGATTAGTGAATTACACAATTAAACCAAACTCTAATATATTATATTACAATTCAACAAATTACTTTTAGGCCCTTAGTCTCCCACAAGCTTTCATGCACATATCTTTCCATGCAAGTCGGATGAGAAACTAATCAAATACCAACAATTATTGTTATTATGGCACTTAAACTCCAAAACCTGTTAATACAATGTAAAATTGAAAATGTATAACTTAATATAAATTGTTTAAATGTTTCTTTTACTGACAGAATAAATTTAACCCATAGGTTTGAACAACATCTTACAATCAAAACTCCACACGTTGACATTCACATTTGTATTTTATTTGCTATTCCTTTATAATTCTTTAATTATCTCACAAAAATAGAAGGAGCACACGATACCACAGCTCTGACGCAGGTTTGGGCCAAACGGACAAGAGGCGTTTCAAAAACACTCGGGAGTATCCGATTTCAGTTTTGGCAAAAAAACAAACAAAAAAAAACAACAACAGAGGACGAGGGGCTCCTGTTTCCCACCAAGGACTAATCTCACTACCTGTTCGTCTTCACCGATTACAACAGCACACAGGCAGCGACAGGGAGAAAGCTCGGGAGTTGCATAGGTTCAAACAGTAACTGCGAATGACTGAGCTGTTCAGTGGAGGGACCATAGAGAGGATGACGATTCAAGGAAAAAAACGTGAGCCGTGAGTTGCACATGCCGTACCTATGGTAAATACGCCGGTCGATCTTTGACGTTTACCGACATGGACAAAGTCAGTTCTACTTTAAAGATCTTTTAGATTTTGGGGGCTAGTGTATAACATTGAAATTGCAAAGACACCAATATGTACTACATAAAGTCATTATCATGAAACTTCTTTACCTTTAATTATCAAAGTAATGAATGCCCCCGATAACCTGAGCTCTTTTCTCAGATTCGGTATATTAATATTACGTTAATATTTGTTTAGTTGGTTTAATATTTAAGTTTTAAGGTGATTTCTTTTATTACATTTATTTGGATTTTGTGGAATATATCTAACCAGCATCCGTGGACTTCTTTCAGCATTTTAACACAATATGACTGATTTGTTTATCTTAAAACCCTATAAATAATGATACAATAATAAATCCAGATTTTTTAAACATATGATTTCTTACTTCAAAAATTGAGCAGTATAAGTAGATGTAGCGGATGCATATGTGTAATGTAGGATATATTCTACTTGATATCATTTTCTAGTATTGACATTGAGGTGGACTTCATGCACTGTGTTCATGCATGGGAAGTGAAATGACTTTGTTTGATCCTACAGAAACAGTTATATTGCTGATTGGAGCTGATTTTCAAACCCTGGACGGCTGATTTGATGCCGTCAGATAATCAAACCACAGCAGCAACAGTGTCCTGTGGTCACTGTGAAACTGGCCGATTTCCCCTTCACAGAGCCCCTCACACGTTACAAATCCGACAAATTCTTGAAGCTGTAATATGGAGCGCAGACGTCCGGAGGACAGAGAGACTGGGGCGAGCGGTAAGCCAATACGTGTCCAACCCTCAGAGAGAGTCATGGAGCTCTGACGACCTGAGAGAATTTAGGAGGAGGGGGCTGTGCTTTCAGAAGAGACTTTAATGACAACGGGACTGTCGCCATGTTCGCAGCAAACAACAACACAAGTAGGCTACTGGAAAACACATCCAACAAGTCCGACTCCACGCACACATACACACATACATACTTATCAGAACACTGTAGAACCACCAACACACGTGAACGTAACATTCAACAACACTGCCATGCGTTTTTTCGATATGACGTCTGTGATCACTAAAACCCGGTAAAGCGAAAAACAAAGCTTTACAAAGCACAACTTCAGAAAAAAGAAAAAGTTCTAGTTTAAGCGAAGACATGAAACAGGACTAAGATTCAAGAGTTTGAGCTCCCGCTCGTCAGAAAAACTGTCAACCGTGTTCAATAAAAATATAATCCTTCATCAGTCCATGTAAACAAACGGAACACAGGCTCAATTTCGTTTCACAAAGGTGGAATAAGACATGGGATTCAGCCTAATCTCTCAAGTCTAACAAAGACTAGGATTATCATCTATACAGTTCAATGTACCGACAGTTATTGAGTAGATAGAACCAAGAAAAACAATCCCACAAAGAGGAATGAGTATTCTTCCATATTATTCAGTGATTATGGTGTTAAGAATTATATATATTTTTTTCATTATAGACTAATATTTATTTCTTACATTCATTCTCTAACACTCTAGTCATATTAACATTTATTAACAGGAAAACAATGTCAATCAATCAATCAAATTTCAATCAATCACCATATATATATATATATATATATATACACACATATATGTATATATATATATATATATATATATATGGATGACAGATTTAACATGTAAAGCAATATGTTTTCCACAAGTAAAGCTTTATGACAATGACTTCATATATACATGGGAAGAAGAACCAACTCTATGGTCTGGATAAGAGCCTGCAGGGGTCCAGTTTTCTATTTACACAAGTTATGAGTGAACAAACGGCAGGAATGTAGGAAGGATTGCATGATGCGGAATTCGTGTTTCAGCTGATATTTAAAAAATGCGAATGAGTGAAAATGCCACATTGTGTCGTTTCTGTCAGTGCCACAAATTACCTGAATAGTTGTTTCTACTTAGTTTATTTCTACGTTTTTCTATCATAGTTGATTATTCAAGTTTTTTTTCATGATTTCATGCATTTTTTTTGTCGGTATGGCACCCTGCTATAAACACTGTTAAATGACCAATGATTTGTCATTTAATTCCAAAGCAACTTATCACTTGCCTCAAGGATAAAATTAAGGTGAAGCACTTTGTCTTGAAAACAGGTTCACCTTGAATTGATAACATAATGTGCAAGATATTTCTTTTTACTGTAGTTATAGTTAGATCTAAGCAGATATTGTACACTTCAAGGACTCATCCATTCAGCTTAGTCAGTTTACTTCATAGATTATTTTATGGCACTTCACTGTTTTTGTGTCCTGCTTTTCTCCACATCACAATAACTTTGTACGGTGCTTGTGCCGCAGAAGCTGAAGGAGAGGCAGAATGAGGGATTATGGCTGTTTGTTTCCAGATTGTGACACAATATCATTGGACGTTTCAGTCTAATCGATAGCAGCTTTAAACTGTTAAAAGATATTCCCTCCAGCAGCCGAGGCTGACGGAGGCAACACTCCTGCTACTGTGCAAATCAGGCTACATGACACTTTTCAAACAGGCGTCCCTTTGTAGAAGAGACAAACTGACCCTATTTGAACTAACTATCATTTCACTTTTCCATGGTTTTACTTTTAAATGTGCAAATAAACCTGGGGAGGAGGAACTTAGAAAGCCGAACAACGACAAATTCACTTGTGCACGATAATAACTACAACCACTTAGAACTAGGCCTATTGTACATTACAACAATGATCTTCTATTGTTTGCTATTAGACACAATGCAATATTGTTCAAACAAACTGGATAGCGATATCATATCCTGATTGACAGAGAGATGCGGTGGTTAATCTTTAGAAAGGATGATGTTAGTGTATTGAGCCAACGGACAATACACGATGCACGGAGACTACGACAAAGAGAAAATGTGAGTGAGAGGGTGAGAGATAAGAGGTGAGGAGAAGCCAGATAATGAAGTCGATACGGCGGAGAGGGCGGGAGTGAAGAAGCACTAAAAGGCAGAGGAGGCTTCTACTGTAGGAGCTACAATGATGATGGCAGCCAGGGGTGCAGGAAGCTAGCTATGACAACAGTGTTGATTGCAGTTATGCTATGCCAGTCCAGTGTTACAGCTTCTACTTGGAGGGGGGGAGGGGGCCGTCTACAAGTCGATGAGCTGGTCCACCAGCAGCAGGGAGCGGGCCAGGCTGGGCAGGCTGGATTCAGAGCCGCCACTGTTACTGCGCGAGTGGCCTCCTGAAACTGGCCGGACAGACAAGGGGGGGGGGGAGGAAGTACGGGCAAACAAGAGGGGAGGAGAAGCAGAGGAGTGGGATTCACAACAAGCAAACACAGCAGTCAGAGAAGAGAGGGAGAGAGAGGTTGAGAAAGAGAGAGGAGAGAAAAAAAGAGGGCAGAGTTTACCCATATAACTCTACTGGTTTTCAATCATTCTCAAGTGAGGATGCAGAAGTAGTGCAGACACCTGATCAGTTGGTCAGTAAGTCAGTTATTATTGAGCAAATTAGCATGCGACTGAACCCCAAACACCCCCGGGTGCGTCTCTAATCCTAAAAACCATCGTGACCCGCCTGTGCCTCCCTGCAGAGACTGTAAAGACTTACCTTGGGAGTTCTTACGCCCTATGACGGGAATAGGATCAAACTCATCCTCCGTGCCGACCTCTCCGCTTGCTTGCTGGGGCTCAAAGTCCGAGATCAGGAGAGACGAGTCTGCAGAGAACAGAAGAAAAGTAGGTGTTGGATGTAACAGAATGAAAGCCCAATCTCTAGAGGAAGAGGTGAAAAGAAAACAAAACAAAAAGAAGCACATATATAGTTTGGGACCAAAAATTATTAAACTACCAATATTTTACCCCGTTGCCATGATCAACATTTTCATAAAATCAGCTCAGCTACAGCAACAACACATCCACTGCTCTCCCACGATAAAAGAGCTGTTTGATAAGATTTTATGAGCAGAGATTAGTCGTAATTAGGATCATGCAGCTGCTGCACACATTCAGGCTGTGATTAGGAGTTGGCCCTGTCAACATCAGTTAAATGCCTTCGTTCACCACACACAGAACAAATAAGTCAGCCACAGCTGCGGAGCTCTCGGTTTGAGACACACAATATGGTTTCACAGACGATTCCATTCAAATAGAACTTTCCTCTAATGTCAAAAAATTACGACGTTATGGAGAGAAATATAACTCAAGGCTGTCCAGATGAATTTGTTAAGGTGAGGTGGAAATGCATCTGCTGCCACCCAGTGGTTGAAGTCTGCAGACAATGACAATGTTATATCCCCAATAACAGTAGACGGTTTTGGCTTTTTGTAGGAGTCTTCCTTCTCTCTAGGGTTGAAAACAGCTTTAAGTCCAACATGCAATCCATCCATTATCCCTATCGCTTGGGGTTGCTGGGAGACCTAGAGCCAATCCAAGCTGGTGTTGTGCGAGAGGGGAAGTACAGCCGGGACAGGTCGCCAGCGTATCGCAGGGCCAACATACAGAGACAAACAACATTTCAAAAACTAGAAATCTATATTTGGTTTGATGAGGCACCTCCTTGTTTAGGATTAATTAACTGGAATACCGAACTTTTGACTTTTAAGTGAATATTAGTAAACCACAGTGTTTCTGTCACTCTAATGCACATTTCTAAATCATTTGTATTCTTCCTGTTTTCTTCTATTACCCTATGACTGAAAATGACCGACTGCAGAATCACTGTGACAAACACTTCTTTGTGTAAGAAATAAATATGCAGACATCAAGTTCCCAGCACCTCATTCAATGTCCAAGGACACATCATGAAGAGATGACCTGACGCAAGATGCGTCTCAAGGTAACTCAGTATTAGCTTGTAAAAACTGAAATGTTCTTTTCTCTGTCCTCATCTGACCATCTTATGAATTTGTTTTTCTGAGTCCATTTGCAGATGTTGAGTTAAACATTCAGCGAGACCCCCACAAACATTTATCAGGCCACATCGGATCGTAGTTGTTTGGTGATGTTGCTTTAAATTTCACACTCTCTGCGTTCAGGGAGCTCACCGCCTACTTCTGCCAGATTCTTCCACCTTACCTGCTTTAGGCTGCATGGAGTCTCCAGACAACAGACTGAAATCATCCAGAGCAGAGGCAGCGGAGCTGGGGGCTGAGGATACGGAGGAGGTGGTGCTGCTCGCTGCTGGGGGGATGGACGGAGCAGAGATCAGGGAGCAGCCCAGGAGAGAGTCGTCTGCAGTGAGGGAGTCTGGGTCAGGAGAAGGTAAAAGTAAAAAGAGGAGAGATTAAAGTTTAATTATAGACAAGGACACTGATACATATCCTGATCTTACGTTCCTTCAACTACTTGCAAACTAGAATATTTTAAGATTCACACCATAGAACATTTAGGAGCACAAACACACCTTTCGCAGACTCTTCCACAGAGCCACCGAAGGGATCCGACAATGACAAGAGGTCAGGCAGCAGGAGTGAAGATGTGTCGGGAGATTTGAGTCCTTCAATCAGCTTCTCTAAAGGCCGGTGAAGACAGAGAGAAGGGGGTTAGAACATGTACCACTAACAGACAGCAGAGTACAGGGGAAAACACTGTGTTCTTTGTGTAGTGGAGGTCATGTAAGGATTTACTGATTCAAGATATTCCCAGAGCAGCAGACGAGAAAGAAAGACGTTGAAAAGAACTTGGTCTGATGGCGTTTGGTTTGGAGCCAGACAGGGTGCTCATCTATATAATGTTTAGATCAAGTACTTCAGCAATCATCATTTATTCATGTCATCATCCATATTTAATTGTTATTCATTTCACTGAGAATATTTTAGGACAACCAGCACATCATTTTTTCAGATGTCTCTTAAACAATGTGTGTGGATTTCTTTCTGGAAGACGAGAGCTTTTCACCAATGGCAAAAACTGTGTGAGACGGTAACAAAAAAATACAGCATGCATCCACCAGCAGAGAGACTGTGTTTACCTGGTGCATCCAACAGCTCCAGGGAACAGAAAGGATCTGGTACAGCCAACAGCAAAGCTCCTGAATCTACGATGGCTGACGGTCTTTCAACTGGTAAACAAAGCAACGTTATACAGGAAAGATTTTAAATCAAGCCTAAATAATTAACCTGATATGAATACATTAAAGGAGGGAGCTTGTTGTTTCATTGGTACATTTCCATACAATGGTTTAAACTTTTATGTTTTAAGTGTGAGCTTATTAGCCGATGGCAGTAGCTTCATATTTAACGTACAATCACAACAGAGGATTCATGCAACTCTTGGGAAGAAAGTGAATGAAGTGTGTTTCCTGAAAAAGTCAAACTCTTCTTTTAATGAATCAAACAGACCAATTGAGGAAAACTAAAAACTCTCCCACATTTTTTCCAACAGCTTAAGACTTAAGGCGACAGTATTACCTAGTTCTGTATATGAGCAAATCAATTATCACGTTTGTCTAGCTTGTTAAAAGCAGCTCTTAAACCGTGAGTGGCTACATTTCCTGGGCAACAACAACAACTCTTAAAAAACTAATCAATGCCGACATTTCTTTCATTGAGACCAAACCCCGTTATATTTATGTGATGCACATAGAAAGCTATCACTTTTGGAAGGTTCATAAAAGCCAATCCGATTCATGGATCAGGTGCATTAAGAGGTATACTTCTTGGTTTGACTTTAGATTACATTCCTTCAGACTTGTACATTACAATGCATTACCCAGCATATTAACAGCAGTTAATAGATTACTACCGTTAATCTATAAATGAATCAGTCTTTATGTCTGCTTTGTTTGATGTCCACAAACGAGCAGGCTAACTCGAGAGAACAGTTGCCTGTTTATAGGAATGACGTTCTGTTGATATGATCTGATTTAATCTTTTGAAATGCTGAAGTTGTTTTTTATTTAAAAAAAGGTTAGAAGAAAACATTTCTCCAGAGTTTAACACATATTTTATGTTCATATTTATCTTATTATTTTAGTTGAGTATCAATGTGCAAAGATGTCTTTTTCTAATGTAAGAAACTACACTGGATAGACAAGGTTTATGTGTCCATTTTGAATGTGTTTTTCTTACAAGTTTGGAATGATTTCCAGTGTAATATAATTTTAAGATGTAACCTTGTTATAATGGAAGTGAAGGGCCCGTGGAGCTTTGTGGGTCCTGGTCTGTGTAAAAATAAAGAACAGAACAAAAACACTGACTCTAAAGGGAAAACTGTGACATACTTGTTTCTTGGGATTCGTTTTCCACAGTCAAGGCCTGCAGGCCTGGTATCAACTCTTCAGAATATGATGTCTCAGTTTCCGAAGGTAGGTCTAGTAAAGACATTAAGTAGTTATAACATCTCCTCTTTGTTAGCTATTGAAAAGAATACTTATCTATGAACACAAACTTTACCATTGGGCTTTTTGTCTTCCGATTTGAATTCCTCAGCAGTGAGGATGGAGAAGTTGTTGGAGAAGTTGTCATCGTCAAAGGGGTTCCAAGTCGCCTGTGTCGGAGTGATGATCGCGCCGCCGGAGGCAGGAGCAGTGGGTCCAGCTTTGCTCTGGTCCTGGACTGTGTCTCCAGCCCCTTGTTGAACATGCTGGGTGTTGCTTGGTTGAGATGTAAGTGATCTAGAGAGACAAATGCACGTAATAACAGATAAAACACACAGGAGAAAACCCAAATTTTAACTCATATTCCAGTAAATATGCCACTTACAGGTTAAGAGCAGCATCTCCATTAACTCCCTGCAGCTGCTGAGAGTCAGTAACTGGAACTGCAGCGATGCTACTCGCTGTGGCGTCACTCGGGACACGTTGGTGCCCTCGCTCTTCAGTTGTCTTTGGAGAAGCAGGTGGAGTCTGATCAAAAGAAGCATGCAGTGAAAGCAAAACACATTAAAAATAACCTTAATAAAACCTACAGTATGTTAATGCTGTAATGATGATATTAAAGCTGGTGATGGTGAGCAGCAGCCCACTCACCGTCTCAGCTGATTTTTGGCTGATCTCAGTGGAGGCAGCGGATGGCTGAGATGCAGGTGGCTGAGCAGAGGCCGGTTTGCTGGGCGAAGGCTGAGCCGCTGGCTGCTGAGGCTGGCTACCCTGCTTGCGTCGAGCGGGACGCTGAGGCGGGGCCGGGCTGGATGGAGTCACTGCTGCCTGCTGGGAGGAGGAGCTGACCACAGAGGGAGGTGTGGTCTGCTGCTGGACTGTTGGCTGAGCTTGAGGTTGGACGTCACTCTTGGTCACTGGTGATACTACTGCTACTGGGGGAGTCTCTGCTCCTGTAGCTGCGGCTGGTAGCACGACCTGTCACAGACAACGTTATCTGTCATCACGTTAAACATCACATCTGCAAAGCCCTGGCACGAGAGGAATAACTGCAGCCATTAACTTGTAAGTTAATCAGCCCTGTGTATAGGGCTGATAATAATAATAATTTTATTAGTGATTTCTTTTAACAATGAATCCATCATTTAACCAAGACATCAGAAAATAGTGATAATTTCCCAAAAATCGAAACTGAGAAATGTACAATTTATAATTATGTAAAAACAGAGAAAAGCAACAAAATATTCATATTAAAATGTGGAAAAACTGTTTCATTTTTGACTTAAGCTATTATCAAAACTGTTATTGATAAATTTTATATCAATCTACTAATACTTCTTGAACTATTTGTTTCAGCTCTAGACTGAAGACCTATGTATGCCTGACTGAGACATGAATCATGCTACTAAAGCAGTTTTCTTCTGACGCTTTCCTCTTCTTCTGTATTTTTGCACATTTGCACATTTACACACACACACACACACACACACACACACACACACACACACACACACACACACACACACACACACACACACACACACACACACACACACACACACACACACACACACACACACACACACACACACACACAAGAAAGATAAGGTTTTGTATCATCTTTAGGAAGCTCCTCCGTGTATTCAGAGAGTATGTACCTGTTTCTGCAGGGCCACAGCCGGACCGGAATTGTTTTGCGACTGGATGAGTGGCAGAGCAGAAGTCTGCACCTTCTGTGACTGCAGAGCTGCAGCGGGCTGAGAGAGGCTTAAGCTAACTCCTGTGGGATTGTTAAAAGGAACACAGCTCATTACTCTTGAGAGAGCATGAAAATATTTTATATCTTAATACTACATATGCAGAACAATGTAAAATCCAAACAACATAACAAGGTTTGTAGGAGGGTTTGAGCTAATGTTCATCTCAAACTAAATGTATTAAAGAGGATCATAGAATCTGATAAACACTGAAAATCTACGGGATTTGTAACAGATACAAAGCTGATATAAAGTGAAACGGTATTTGAAGTGGCAGAGTGGAGAAAATAATCCCATAATCACTTGGGGCCTGTGGTTAGATTGCATTAATTTACACGAGTCTTAACCTGCGTGCTTGATCTGTTACTGTTGAGAATTGTAGGCTTGAGCGTGTGGACAGAGGATTAGAGGGATTCTTGTCTTTATGCACATCTTTATTCAAAATCTTGGTTTCTCTTTCCATACGTACCAACGGGCTGAGCTGCACCAACAGGGATATTAGCCCGTTTGCGCGGGGTGAGAGCAGCAGGCTGGATGGGTAGAATGCCTGCAGCAGGCTGGGTGTGGGCTGCTTTGGGCCTCTGGCGAGGGGTGATGGAGGTTTCAGTGGTGGGAACAGGATCCGTCAGTCTGGCAACAAAGGGAGGATATTGGCCTTCATGTTAATGATGGCAAACAGTGTGAACATAATTATTTAATGAGTATCAGAATACTGATTGTACCTAATTACTTCCACAAAATGTAGAGTTACTAGCTTTGATAGGAATAGAATGAAAGCAGCTCACGCTTGCCTGGGCTTAGCCTGGTTCTTCTTTGCTGCCGCAGCCTCACTCGCTTTGATTGGCTCAGGAAGTTTAACGGGAATTTGAGAATTCTGGATTATGGGGAAGAAAAATTACACCATAAAATTTGAAGTTGGCAGATATTCTGTATGCAAATGATGAATTAGTGCAGATTTTCCTCCTACAGCGTGACAACGAACATGTTTGTTAATGTAGGTCAGGCAAAGAAACCCATCGCAGATTCCACTGAATACAAAAAAAAAAAATTCCTCATGAGAGAAAGCCAGAAAGCCAAATATTTCAGCTGACCCCAGTGCTGACGGAAACTGACCTTCACATTCTGAACAGGGCAGGTCCGCTGAGCTAGTTTAAAAGCAAAGAAGGACACCTGGTAGATATCTGGTCTTTTGTCTGGGTCTGGCTCCAGCATGTATCCTAAAAAAAGCACCACAAAGAAAGAAGAATAGAGAGTCAATGAATAGACATTTACACAAGTGCATGCTTTGTGAAAATTGATATTGATAACGTGAAGTGACGTTAAAGAGACACTGACTAATGAGGCAGTGAAGATCGTAAGAGTAGCGAGAGTTATCTGGAATGGTGAAGCTGCCATCACAGATGGCCACCTGGCTTTCACCAAAGGGCAGAGTGAAGAAGCACAGCTTGTACAGCAAACAACCCAGTGCCTGGAGAAGACAATCACAAGCATGCCCCATCACACCAAAAACACAAACAAAGAGGAGAGGAGTTTAAACAAGAATATCAATCAAGTCACACAGAAAATACTTTTCCCCTCCAAACCACACCAGATGTCACTGCTTTCTACTGTAAAACATCCAGTACCCATGCAAATACAGGTATAAGTAAAAAAAACCAAACATACACTATAAGAAACACTTTCATTATGTTTAACTGAAATTGAGGCTTTATTTGATTTATGCACTTCTATCTAGATTACCCTCCTCTTCACTCACCCAGACATCTGCTTTTGTGGTGATAATCTTGTTGTTGTACAGGTTAACCATTTCAGGGGCACGATATGATAAAGTGGTGTATCTGAAAGAGGACAGGAAGAAATTAGTGAGAAACCTGCCTGGTTTTGACATTAGCAGTGAAATCAGCCTACATATGTACAATAGATGTGCATATGTCTATTGAAAGTGTGATTGAAAATTGTGATTTTATCTGTTAATTTAATTTGCATCAACTCTAACCTCCTTTGCACACAACACAAATTCCTAAAACGAGTGCTGATGAATAAAAGCAGCAGATATAGACAAAACAGGTGAAAAGAGGCACACACTTTTTGATCTCTTCCTCCACTGTGGCAACTCCTTCGGTCTGCGGACTCTGGAACTTGTTGGTGGCACTGCCGAAGTCACACAGCACATAATGACCCTTGTCGTGCAGGAGGATGTTCTCCACCTGTAGATATATACAAGAGAGATGAGACTCTCACAGACGCGTGTAGCTGCTTTCAGTTAAGACAACTGGTTTGGACTTTTAAATGTCAGGGGGGGTGCTGCAGCAACTGACCCGCTCTGCAAAGTCAAACTCCTCTGCAACACACACACCTTGAATATAAATATGGAAGTGCAGCCACCTTCACATAATGAAATGCTAATTTAGTCAAATCTGACACGATCATTCCGTCATGCTCTAACACACTACTCTCAAGTTTAAGACTTTTTTTAAATGAGTTGAAGAAATCCAAATGTCTCCATCTGGATTATAACTACTGAGTGACAGTAACTTAAAATGAATGTGACAAGCCACAGTGCAGTTGACTGAGCTCTGCAGCATTTGAAGTATTTTGACATCTACCTCCCTCTCTCCTGTTGCAGCTATCCATAATTTAACACAACTCTACACAAACATATCAACCCCGATTCTTCAAAAGACCTCACAGCAGGGTAATCTGCAGGTGGTGGTTTTTCCCTCCCTTGTTACCAGGGATTGGACAACCTGTCCTGTCTGACACGTTCCCTGTAGCAGAGCGCTACAGGGAACCGAGGTGGCAACATGTGTCACCTTAAGGTCTCTGTGGATGATGGGTGACTTGCGCTGGTGCAGACGAGAAACGGCATCGCACGTGTCACAGAAGATCTGCAGCACCTCAACCTCGGTGAAGCCGGTCTGCAGCCTCTGATTCATCAAATTGACCACCTGCCCTCCTGCAAAATAAAATCCAATTATACAGCAGCACGAACAACACGGATAATTAAGCTGACAAGTATATCATTGATTTTTTAACTTCTTTAACACAAATTCTATTCACTTTTAGAAAAATCAAAGTATGTGGTTGCAGCCACACCCCGAGTCCCTGACAGTAATCACCTTTGCAATAGTCCATAAGTATGAGAACCTCCCATACATCCCTTGATCCCATAGCAGTGATATTGGAGTCCAGATAACCAACAATATTCTTGTTACCGACAAGGTCTTTCTGCAAGAACACACAAGTTCAAGAGCGTTAACACACAACTCTGCTCAAAGTAAGTAACAAAACAGGCAACTGCTGTAAGTGGCTGAAAAGTGTTGTTATACAATATGACTGGTGAATTGGATGCTCTGGGTATAGAAGTCTAACTGACACAATTTCGTACTTGGAATAAATCAGGTATAACAATGTGATACAAAGGTTTGTGACACAAGGTGGGGCAGGGAAGAAATATTTCCATATTTTGCTGCAAAATATGCAGTGAGAATTTGAATGTTGTTCAACTTCTGTGGTCAGTGTGAGTAGAATGATGCAGTGTGAGGTAATCCGAAACAGGAATGTATTAGGTAATGAACACCATCTGAGGTGAAGGACTGTCAATCTTTACCTGCCTGTGTGTGTGTTTGTGCATGAGAGTGAGTGAGGGACTGACGTAAAGGAAACATTTTGAATGACATCATCTTCCAACGAAATGTCAGTGTTGTTTTCCGAAGCGAGACAAGTACCCAAGTTGTTATGAAGTGCTGTTTGTAATTCTGTTGCAAGTTTATACAAGCAGCTTTTTAAATAATCTGACCATGAATCGCTTCCTTCCTTGCTGAGGATTCCTACAGATAGAAAAGATTGAATTGCGTGTACAGATCCTGAATTCAGTGAATGATAGAAAACAAAAAGACTTTTAAAGCCTCTTGATAGAATAATGACATTTTGTTTTAGGCTACCATGACAAACGTGTCTATTTATAGACTAAATAAATCCCATTTCTGCTCTTGGTCAGGAGGTCTGATGGAGTCAGAATAGTCTCCTTCTACCAGCATATGACTGTGAATGTATAGCTGGGATATGCTCAGTTCAGTTTTATGTTGCGTTAGCCAACAGGCATCATTTATTATACATCTGTCGAAGGGGGGAAACTTCAACTTTGGGAACAGAACGATGAATGGTGAAAAAACAGGGTACTATGTTGTCTGTATGATATTTCACGTCCATAAAAATATCCCTGACAACTCCAATCTCTGAAACTCATCTCAGGAGGGGAGAGCCGAACATGCAAAACAATACTGTGTAAACAAAAGCAAAGTTCACCAAGAAGCAGATGAATAAATACAGAACCATCCCAACAACACCGCTGCAGGCTGACTGTGTACTGAATCCAGCAGTTATTCATACCGGAGCAAGATATCTTTCATTGTGGGTTTTTGGGACATTTGCAGGTACAATTTCAAAAAGCAGTGAGTTTTGTTTGTTGCCTTCATGTGTGTTTTTTACCCAGCATTCAAACCCCCACAAGCTCAAAGTGAGAACAAACAGATAAATGTTCGGTCACGGGCAACTCACCATTATTTGAATCTCGAGTTTGCACACCTGCAGATCATGCTCATTGTTGACATACATCCTCTTCAGGGCACAACGCACCCCTTGATTTGTTCGCACGAGGAACACAATCGCAAAACCACCTGCAGGATTGAGGAAAGACACCAAATGACACGGTCAGTCTTCAAAGAGAGGATAGACCAACTACGATCAATGCAACCAACATCACATCATTCTCACAAGCTTTGTTAAGGCATTATGATTTGGGAAATTAAGCTGACACGTTCTTTTTTTTCGCCTTTCACAATAAAATAAAGGAACAACTGTTGCAATTTGTAAGACTTGCATCAATATGGACGAGCAGGACCAAATGTTGCAGCCTTATAGTGTAATGTATTAGTCATGTCTTTGCTGCAGGGTTTATGTAGAGGCCTACATTGAGGCCTAACCATCTGGTATAGCTCAGACCGCACTCAAATTCACTGTGACCGGGTGACTTCAGTTTCGGGCCAGACAATGCTGCTCATGCCGCACGTGACATACGTATTGTGCGGCTCTGTGGCATCGTGATCGCTAAATACAAACACCTCGTGCAAGTTGAGGGTCTGCTCCAACTTCTGACGTAAAATGTTTCAGTTTATTTCAGTGAGTGCAGACAATCTGATCAGCTGTACAACACTGTCTTCCTACACCATTTAAAATGTGGGCACTGGCTTCGAAAGTCCTCACTAGCTGGCAGCCTGACACACTGATTAATACTGTGGAGCAGACATAATTACCACAGTATGTGACTGGGAAAAATATGAGCGGATGGGGTGGCTTGTGTAAAAGCAATAGTCAATGGTGTTAAGGAATGAAGCCTGAGGATGACAATATTTTAGGGATTCAGTATAAATCACTGCTGTATTCTCTTGTTTAATTCGTATAATGTACTTGAAATAGCATGTATGCATGATGTTCGATAAACTGATGTTTAAAACACTAGAAATCAATGGAAATACATCAAGATTGTATTCCCAGGTTGAATATAATGAATAAAACTGCATTTTTGAGGTCAAGCACGGGCCTTAGCAATGTTGTGGTGATGTAAAAAGTGACGATCACTGGTGTTTATAAAGAAATCCAACAATTTGTTATCATCTACTGCTTGTGAGACACCTTTCCTTCATTCATTCAGGTAGGTCTTCATCAGCTCGGATGGAATTCAATTCAATTCGATGTGTATAGCTCCAAATCATAATATACACGTTCTCAAGGCACATAGAAGGTCAAGATCTGAAGGAAATATAGAGAAACCTAACAGCTGCCACAATGAGCAGCACTTTGGAGACTGTGGAGAGAAAAACCTCCCTCATTAACTGGAAGAAACCTCAAGCAGAACCAGACTCAGTGTGGGCGGCCATCGGCCTCGACCGGTTGGGGGTGAGAGGAGAAAAATGGGGAGGAGGGGAGAGAAGAGAGAGAGAGAGAGAGAGAGAGAGAGAGAGAGAGAGAGAGAGAGAGAGATTTGGGGGAGGAGAGGGGGAGAAAGAGGAGAGAGAAACTGCTGTGTTTCTCAGAGGGGAAGCTAGTAGACAGCAGCAGGCCCCTGCTCTGCATCCAGGATACACAGGGGGCAGATGCAGGGCTGCAGCCTTTCTGTGGGGATGGTGTGAGGTTACATCCCTGCGCTGTCACGTGACTCTTGTGTGTATTTACCTTGAGCATGAAGCATCATCATCATCATCACCATCATCATCATCATCATCCTCCTGCAACATGCATCATCTGCTCTGTGCAAACCTCCATCTCTCACCTTCAGCCACAGTCTCCTCCACGGTGACTTGGTGTCGCCCGACGGTGAAGGCTCGTCCAATGAAATTTCCGCCTGCGTGACTGGACCCGGAGCCGCCGCCGCCTCCTCCCCCGGAGCCAGGCCCGGAGCTGACCAACTCCCGACGGGAATCGAAGAACTTCCTCATGGTGTCCACAGCGACACACACACGCACACTGGACGGCGAGCTGCTAGTTTCTCAAAGCACAGAATGGTTGCACTCACGCAGAACTGTGAACCCCAACGAGTCTATTTGCAGCCTGAAAACACGCACTGCACCCCCCCCTCTCTTCTTTCTCCTCTTATGCTGATGTGGAGGTTTTAGGAGGCGAATTTTCCCTTTCGCTTCGCCAACACAAGCCGGTCGGTGATGTGTAGCCGGAGCTGTTACGTAAGGAGTGAATTACACCACCCGGGGAGGCTAGAGCATCTCCGGGAGAAAAGTCCTGTTCCTCAGCTATCCATGCAGCAGCCGCCCGTGGTCGGAGGATACCGATGGGAACATTGGGTCCGTCTCCATCCCCGTCCGAGCCGAGCTAGCTCCGTGCTAGCCGCTTACGCGCTATGACATGTCGCGTGTAAGGTTATCCAGGTTACCCTCTGAAGATAGCGGCTCCGAGTGCGATGTGTCCGACGTGAAACTTCAACGATAGCGTCGCCCGGAAAAAATCTTTCCATCCTCATTCAACTGGAGCCGCCGCCAGTCGCCACATATCTGCCCGTGCGGCTATTTAATTCCCCCCCATTAGCGATTAAACTGTGATTTTTCCCCCCCTTCTCCCTTTCCAGTTAGCTAACGCATTAGCGCGGTGCAGCGTCTCTCCTCTAACCCGGACCCGGCCGCAGATTCGACAGGAGCCCGAAGCCTCTGTGTGTCCGTGCGGCGGATTTGACATCTACCAAAAACACGAGAGTGAGGTTTTTTTTTCTTCAGTCCAGCAGCCGAATCTCTGCAGCCACAGCGATCTTTGGCTGCCGGAGATATCGCAGCATCCTAGCTGTTGCTGTTGCCGCGCGCAGGGGAGTGTGGGTAATGTAGTTCCGCAGGCGCAACTGCAGCCTCCTGCCTCCCTCCCTCCCTCCCTCACCTGCGTATGTGGTCATGTGCTGCGTTCATGTCCCGTTTAAATCTGAGGTGGATTAATGAGTGTTTAAAGGTCCAGGGGGTGAGATTTAGGTGAAAGGGATCCACTGGCAGAAATTGAGTATGAAAAATAATCCTGGTGATGTTTTCACTGGTGTGTTTCACCTAAATTGTACGAATTGTTGTTTTCTTTACCCTAGAATTGGCCCTTTTATATTTAAATACTTTATATTTACATCGGGAGCGGGTCCACTCTACGGAGGCTGCCATGTTTTTTTACAGTAGCCCAGACTGAACAAACTAAACCTTTTGAAGGCTACCACAGGTTCTCTTTCATGTTAGGAAGGGGGGGTATAAAGCTGCAACATGCAACTTCTTAGTCCTGCTAATGACAGCATTCACTTGTACTGTTATTTGACCTTATCTGCTTCACTTCTTGCTTCCTCTTGTCCTCATCATCACCTCGTTTTCTCTTTCCATTTTCACTTCCAGCTGTGTGTGAGAGAGAGAGAGAGAGAGAGAGAGAGAGAGAGAGAGAGAGAGAGAGAGAGAGAGAGAGAGAGTAACTGAATGAATCTCGTGCTGCTGTGAATAAAGATTTTTACCAATTTAATAAAAATATCTGTGTATATATGTGCTGATCAGTGTTGATATTACAAACAAATAAACGAGAGGAGACAAAATACGTTCGATTCTTAGTGAAACTGCAGCAGAGATGACACACAACTGTAGCTCGTACAGGAATGACATGGGGCCCCTACAGGGAGGTTTCCTACTGACATGGCACTGCGAATACTCCGTTGGTTGTTTAAGAGAGAGAGGGGGGGTGTAGTCACTGAACGCATCATGAGACACTGCTGGGGAGTAAAGTTTGTCAGCCCTCGGGGGCCCCCCTCACGGTCTGGGGGCCCCCTTTCACGGTTGCATGCCTTGCTTGTTCATAAGCTGCGCCCCTGTCTCTCTCCTCGTCTCCCGACCACTCTCTCCACAGGGCAGGTAAGACCTTCAGCTCGGTTCACGGTCCGTCGTGTTGTTTCTGTGTTTATTATCGTCGTTAACGGAGCAGAGTTGAGTGTGAGGCGGCTGATCCGTCTACAGGGTGTGTCCCCCCCCCCTTCTAACTTCATGTCAAGTTAACTTAAACCGTCTGGAGACGCTGTCTGCTTCCTGATTCACGGGTTTGCTTTGTGTTTGTTTTATCATCTCAAATAAGCCATGGATCATCACGAGTTATTTCAGACAGATTAGTTTCGCATGAAGCTCAGTTGAGCCTTTTCTCTCTTTTCTTTTTTAACCTATGAGTCATACTTCTTTACTGTTGCTCAATTTCAGGATCTAGTTTGTGATCCCAACACTTCGAGTTGGAGAATCAAACCTGTAAACTTGAGTATAAATCACCAGAGAGTAACTAGTTTTACAGCTCTGAGCAACGGATAGGAAATGTGCACATCCAGTTGCTACAGGCTGTCACTTTGTTTGAAAAGATTCAGTTACAGGATCCACTTTATCTTCACACTCCATTCAGCCTGTGTGAAGTGTGTTTTTTTTAAATGATCCACCCTCTATTTACATAACAGACCACGAGGTGTGGCTGTGGACCCACACACACACAGTGACAGTTATTATTATTGTCACTTCGTTATTTGTCTTTTAAGTTTAAAGACTGATTTTTGCTCCCGAGTGAAGGCTGTGGTTGTAAACTCTTCCTTGTGAAAAGACAATAACAAAGATATGTAAATATGAGGTTGACCCATTAGGTGCTGTACCTCCTCACTGTGCTTGTTCAAGTTTTTTTCTGTCATGTGTAAGTTAACACAAGGTCAATGGTGTAATGGAGAGTGTTGGACAAGAGGACAGGTCAGCCGAGCAATAAGAGGAATGTTTCAGGCTTATATATTCAATTGTTAGAAATATATAATAAGAAAATGAGAAAAAAAACGTTTAAATATATAAAATAAGATACAATAGCTGAATATAGAACAAATCAGAAAATCAAATACAATTCTTTATACATAGTGACAAGTGTAAGTGTATGTGTATATGTATAAGCCTACACAGGGCAAACCTATTATATTAATTTATATTGGACTTTTGTTATTTTGCTATTGATGAAAATTATATTGTCATAACATTATGTTATTGCCCAGCCCTGTTGCTGTGTTTTAATATATGTCTCTACTGTCAAATTCCTGAATGGGATTCTTGTTTTTGTCTAATTCAAAATACAAGTTTCAGTTTTGCTTAAGTGTAAAATAAGGGAAGTTGTTTCCTTTAACCCACTAAACCAACCAGGTCTTCTCAATGTATTTTAAACTAAATGGCTTTTGACATCTGATCTGATCCCTGTGGGCAGCAGGGAAACCCACTGTCTCTCCTCTCAGCCGAGTAATTACAGGTGTGTCCACACAAACACGAGCTTAATGCGATTAGTCCCTGACGTGGTTGGACACAAAAGAGCCTGTGAGCGAAGACGTGGGACGGAAGTCCCTCTACTGAGATGATGATAGTCCATGCAATATTGATCAGGGGCTAATGAGGGTCACATTCACAATAGGGACTCTTTACTACTCTTAAACCTGATGCTGCAGTTCCCTCTGTGTTATTTTAACAGGCTCTTGAGCAGCTGACATATAACAACATTCTTTATTTGTTCCATTTTTTTTTAGCTTTCTGCACGTCCACTTTGGAAACCCGCTCTCCTTCTTCTACAATGGCCGCCGTAAGTCTGTTCCCATAACTGTTATCCCGTTGTTCCACAGTATCCCACAGCATCTGCATTTACTAGCTGCACCAGTAAAGATCCAGCACTGGACAATGGACTCCTTCATGTTCCCTTGCTTTGCTATTGAATTTTTATTATTACAGTCATATTGTAAGCTGCTGCTGCTGTACCCCCGATTTAAATATGAGTTCATTATGCTGTAAAATTCAAATCAATGTTATGTTTAAGTTTGCATTTCATTTAAATGTTACTCGTGGTACGAATGGGTTTAACCTATTTAATTGATGCAAAAAGTCTTAAAGCTAGAGATCTTTTTGGTCCTTGAAACGTAAACTAAAATGTGCAAACTGTAGTTGTGCAAATTGTTTTCCTTGTTTGTGTATGAATATGTTGCAAAACACAAAACATACTTCTTAAACTTTGTTCTGCTTTAAAAAAAATGTATGATGTAATATTAATGGGTGAACATATGCACTGTGTTGTATACTTACCTCACACTTTGATCCATATGATATTCAGCTTTTAAAACATAAAATGGTTATTTTGAATAATCTTGAATAATATATTTTCTGATATGGTCATTTTGGTTTAATAAGCTATTACATTCTTAAAAACACATCTCTTCCGTCTAATTGAAGAATCGCAAATCCATTTGCGTGCAAATCAATTTGTATTAAATGTGTCTCCTTCAATGTAAAGTTCAAAATGACATATCGGAGAATGTTCGGTGCAGTGAAGCTGATGTATAAGGAAGCGTCTAACCTCAACAGATGTATGTGAAAATAGCCTTTGAGTGTCAAACTCTGCTCATACTGGGCTTCCTTCATTCACCACAGTGACGCTGTGTGAAGTTCTCAGCTCTTTGTGTCTTTTATATTTGTCGTGGTGGTAGTGATGCTATTTTAAATGATTTATTACCAGATTGGAAACCGTGGAACAGTGACTGAGGCACCAGGTTTCGACCCAGAAGCCGATGCCCAGAGGCTCAGAGGAGCCATGAAGGGAACTGGTGAGTGATCTGGCCCGTCGCTCAGAAAGAAACCATCATGCATAAACACACGTCTTACTCTGCCCTCCGCCTCAGGAGGAAAATATAATTATTCTCTTTCTTTTTCAGTCTCTCTACTCATTTCCAGGAAAGTTTAGACTAAATGCAGAGTTGCTCAGTGTTGTCATGGCAACTTTATTTGTTGTGTAGTCCATCTTTTTTTGCGGAGTGTGTCCTCTCACGCTTTCCTTACCTTTTCTGATCTGGAGGTTACATTTAGCTAGACATTGCTGATCAGGAGACTTTAAGTTCTGATCCACTTATGATGCCTGAACCTGGACATCAGCTGTATCTGCTATGGATACCAGACTATACACTTCTTCATTATTGTTAATATTATCATTGGTCTTATGTGAGGCTGCAGTAAACTACACTATATTTGTTATTAAAAGAGAAAAAGTATTCTAAAGCAGTTTATTTGAACTCTAGTTGAAGCAGGTTACATGCAAACAGGAGAGCAAATTGCTATAGCAACTGCTTTAACCCTTTCATGAATAAATGATCACAACCTCAGTCAGGATATTTTAACATACCTTTTTTAATTAATTATTTAGGTGTGAAAGTATAATTCTATATTATGTGTAACTATAAAATAAACTCTATGTTTCATGTTATTAAACTATGTGTTCACATATTTAAAAATACTCTTCAGTGCAATGTAAACACGTTGAACCTTGCTCCTGACTCCTCGGCCTCTCCCCTCTTTCTATGCTCCTCACTCCCTCCCTCCTTAGCCTTGACTCCTCAGCCCATTCCTTCCTCCCTCTGTTGAACTATACATTTCCTCAATTAACATTTTCACTAGAAATAAAATAAAAAACATATAAAGACACAAGCTGTAACTCACATAACGAAACTAATCTATTTAGAATAATTTAAACAAATAATATGCACAAATTCATTATAAACTAGTAATTAGATTTCTATACATGAGTTCCAATGTAATGAGCAAATGGAGTCTACTTGAAATCGTTACAGAACTGTCTAATCACTAATTAAATCATTTATCTGAAACATTTCCCCATGGGCTTAAAATTGCATTATTACATATTCAACATCCATAAAAAATATCAGACTATGGAATCTGGATCTGGTCATGGATCAGTCAGTTCAGTTCCGAGACATGATAAGTGAATTACCTCAGTATCAGCACGCAACGACGATATTGGATCACATCAGTCCCAACCCTGGGTTCCTCCTAACCACATTCAGTGTGCATCAGTCACATTTTCTCTCTATCAGCACATTATGTGGTGTGGAATCTTGATCCTGTTTAGGTTTACAAGCATAATAATCTCCCCCTGACTCTAGTTTGAGCTCTATTGCAAACAGATGGTTTCTACGTCGATGCCAACAAACACTGTGTGTCACGATCATCTCCAGGGTTGCAGTGCTGCACAGAAAATTGAATGTGTTACTTACAATTTTAAGAAATGTACGATAAATAGCAAAAAGTTTTGAGCTTCAGTTTGGTGATGTTTCTCGCAGGGACTGACGAGGCGGCGGTCATCGACGTCCTCGCTCACCGTACGGTTGCCCAGAGGCAGCGCATCAAAGAGGCCTTCAAACAAGCAGTTGGGAAGGTGAGAGTTTTGAAAGCCCTACTCGGAGCCAGTGAACGAAATCTAATTGTGAATGAAACAGTTTTTCAAAAATCATAAACGACTGTGCATGAAGCAGAAAAAGAAAAGAAAAGAAGAAGAATCTGAAAAGCACACTCTTGGCAGCAGCAGTGCATTTATCATCCCTTAGCCCCTTATTCCATTATGCACTCTCTCATCACTTTAGAGAGAGTTGTACTGTGCTAACACGGCGCTGATAATGTGCAAGTTAACCATTAACCATAAAGCAGAAATGAGTATCACCTGTTTTGAAAGAGCAGGACAGAGATAGCCTTGTAATCTGTGGGAAAGGGAAATAATGGCTCTTTAAAAAAAAGACTGGAACCCACAGGGGCCATGAACCCATTAACTGTATCTTTGTTCTGTTATTTTATGGATCAATACGTTAACTGAGGGGGAAGTATGGCATGTGTATTATATTGATGTAATGAGTTAATGACCAGCTCGAGATGCAGTGTCTGCTAAGTGGTAAATACAGTTATCTGAAAGTTCCACATCCAGGGAGCTGCAGAGAGAAGGCAGAGGCAGCGAGTGGAATACCTCGCAGTCAGAAAGAGTGAGTCATGTTGCACGAGGTGACGCCCACATGTGGTCACACAGGCCGCTCTTGTGGAACAGCTTCTCTATTCAAAAAAACTGTGTCAGGAACCAAACCCCCCCCCCCAACCCACGAGCCGCTGCAATATCTGTAAGATGTGATATGTCCACAAAACCTGCTCATGTAGCTTTGAATGTCAAAGATAATCACATTTCATTCCAGATGATTTTATTGAGGCCCTAGAAAATGAGTGTGGGGCTGTTAACCCATCTGTTTCCTGCTCCACCTTGCAGGACCTGGCGGATGAACTGTCCTCCGAGCTGAGTGGGAACTTCCAGACTGTCGTTCTTGGTCTGCTAATGCTGGCCCCTGTCTACGACGCCTACGAGCTGAGAACTGCGATGAAGGTCAGGGTTTCATATCCACTTCTGCTGGCTTTAAAGGAGAAGTCTGGTAATATGTTTCTCATGGCCATGATCAAGAATTGTCTGTATAGCTTAAGCTTCATACAGCATATTACTTTGTGCCATAGGGCTCCATTGTTGTCCAACAATAACCCTAACTACTAAAAACACATCTGTTCGCCACATGTGAAATGTGCCCCTCTGTACTTAACTCTGCTAAAGATGTTATGTTTCCATTGGAGTTTGTTTGGTTATTAGTTAGCATGAAGACACAAAAACAACTTTACAGATTACCATGAAACTTTGGTGGAAGGACGGCCACAGAAAGGCTGGAGGAGATTGGAAAGTATTGAGAGCCTGATTTGAGAGGATAATATAGAATATAGAATATTACCAGCCTTCTCCTCCCAGCAAATATCTCTGTTCATTGATCAACCAGTTCTGTATATTCAGTGAAAAGCAAACCCACCACTGTCTCGTGCTTTAACCAGAGTTTACATTACTTCGTCACAGGGGGCTGGAACCGAGGAGGCTTGTCTCGTCGATATTCTCGCTTCAAGGACAAATCCTGAAATAAAAACCATCACTTCCTTCTTCAAGAAAGGTAACTGTGTCACGTCTGGGAATAGAAACCATGACATCAGGTCACGGTGTATATCGCAGAGTCGGCTGATGCCTATGGGCTGAGTACGACATCTGATATTGTGTACCAGTGAAAAAGCATTATTAGAAAACAGTGGATGGGATAAATTATTCATTAGTGTCACTGCTGTGCTCAGTGCGGCAGGTTATTGTTTTCTTATTTGTTCTTGTGTTGTTCTGACGTATTTAGAACTACCTTCTGGTATTGTTTGCATGTACATGTTTTTACTGACTATACCAATGTAAGTGGTGAATTTATTAATGTTATTGGAAACTCATTAGTTTGACTAATCTCAAGCTCCTGAATATGAGCATAATGTGTCTCCTTTAATGGGTTTATTATTATTCATGTCATATGTAGTGGCTGTCAGGTGCCTCACATTGCTCAAAACTCAACAGGTATTGCTTCACATGCTTTTTATTCTAATTTTGCTTTTTTTATTTTGTGACAGAATATGGAAAAGACCTGGAAGATGCTGTGTGTGGAGACACATCTGGAATGTTTCAGAGAGTCTTGGTCTCTTTACTCACAGTAAGCAAAACATCAGCATAAACTCCTCTCAGTTTGGGCCAATGTTTTAAAGGCACGTCATCACAGAAACATTTGATTTGGATTTGAATTCAACACAGAGATGTTTCCATCTTCTCGAGCATTATATGAGATCAGTTAGTTAATACAAAAATTATTGTGGGCCCATTAGATGAGTTGTAAAGTGTCAACAGGAACTTTGGGGGTGATAAGGTGTCTCAATCTCTGTTTGTCTAATGAAGAGGGAAGAACAGTCGCTCCTCCATCATTAAACCTGTTTATTGCTTATTTTATCTGAAGCTGCAGTGTTTTCTACGTTGCAGGCAGGACGGGATGAGGGGGATAAAGTGGACGAGGCCCAGGCTGCTAAAGACGCCAAGGTACAGGATCAGGGCTGTAGATAAACAGTGTGTGTTTAACTTGTGATCCTGTAGGATTTTTATTTTTTAAACGATTGTGACTGCAGGAAATCTTTGAGGCTGGTGAGGCTCGATGGGGCACGGACGAGGTGAAATTCCTCACTGTGCTTTGTGTGAGGAACCGAAACCATCTGATGCGAGGTATTCTTACTGTATATTGACAAATGTGTGCATGTGATTATACTTCCTTTATCTTCGAGGGGCTACTTCGAGAGGCTAAATCATGCAGGGGACTGTGGGGATGTTACTGACCCCTTGTGGGAGTTTTGGGAGCAAACACACTCTTTTTTTTATCAAAACATCCTTCATGTTCAAAATTAATACCATCAGAGTGTGAGAGTCAGATGGATTAAATCTTTAATTTGGTGACGTTAGATAATTAAACTCTGTGTTTCCTCCTTCAGTGTTCGAGGAGTATCAGAAGATTTCTGGAAGAGACATCGAGGACAGCATCAAGAGGGAGATGTCCGGCTGTCTGGAGGACGTCTTCCTGGCCATAGGTCTGTTTCTCCTTCCTCCTTCAAAGAATCAAGTCGAGTCAGATTTATTTAAATAGCACATAAAAAACACCCGGAGTTGAGCCAAAGTGCAGGTCAAGGAGAGGAATGACAAACGTATGGAGAAAAAGAAGATAAATAGAGCGCAAGAGAAAGCTGCAGTAAAAGACACACAAGATAAAAATAAATAAGACAAATAATTAACAGAAATGTGAGACAGAATCCGGCTGAATGAAAAGCTAAACTATCCAAAGTGCAGTGAGACTTAATGTGGGATGAGAGACTATTCCAGGACTTGGATGTCGCAACAGAGAAAGTTGAATTTCTAGATGAGAATGAGGAATTAAAAGGAATTGACAGGATATGATATAAATTTCCACTTTATACAGATTCAACCGTCAGTGTGAGTTCAAATGAGCAGAGACAAAGGAGAAACTAGAACCCAAAACTCGAGCACAGGATATAAGTTGAGAAAATAAGGAAATAACATAGTATAGAACTCGCTGCTGGTTTAACAAGGTGGTCTGTCGAAGATTTAGTGAAGGAACCAAAGGAAGAACACTGTGGTGGCTGGTACTGAAAAGGTCAAACATGAGAAACATTCACGTATGAAGATCTTGTACAGAGGCTCAAAAAAGGGGAAGACCTTTAAAATTGAATGTAATTATATACAAAAGTGCAGCAGACACTTATGCTATGAAGCTGCTATTTAGCTTTGACCTCCAGGAAGTGATGCAACTCTGTGGAGGCTTCAGGAAGTTGTGGTATATTATGAAGTGTATGTCCCTCTCCCAGTTCACGCAACGCAACTGAAGTTACTGTTGTTGGAAGTCATTGCATCTAATGTGCTGGGATTTGTTATTTCCTTGCAGTGAAATGCATGAGGAGCAGACCAGCGTTCTTTGCAGAGAAATTATACAAATCAATGAAGGTAAATATTTCAAGCAATGTGAAGCCATTAATATACAATAATCAATGTATGTATTAGAAAATACAACAGATCTATTTTCCTAAGATATGGTTTCTTTTTATTTTGTAAATTTGGTATAAATTCAGTAAAAATTCTATTACGTTCTTGTGTATTTATGTCAATGCAATGCAAGTAAATCTTTTTTTTTCTGAGATTATGCATTTCAAACTATGTTTTAATTAGAGTGATTCTTCCTTCTATCCAGCATCATTGAATTTACAGGCAGTTAGAGTAATGAATAAACAGAATTACTGTTCATTGAGCATAATAAAAGCAGACTGATGTTATCACGGTATAAAGATAGTTTCTCTCTCTTGTCAGGGGCTGGGCACCACAGACAGTGTCCTCATCAGAATTATGGTCGCCAGGGCTGAGATTGACATGTTGGACATTAAGGCTCAGTTCCTGAAGATGTACGGCAAGACTCTGCTCTCCTTCATCAAGGTGAGCGCCGGATACGAGGGGCGGGGACGGAGTGTAGTCAGCAAACGGGTTTGCAATACATCAGCTGTGTTTTAATGATAAATACAATTCTCTGAAAGTGTATGTGATGCTTTTATAGCAGCTTTGTGATGAGACTAAAGCTGCTTTCAGACGTGCACTGAACCCTGAGGTTCTCCAGAAGGGGCTGTGTGTGAGAACGCACATGTCCGAGTCAGCTGCTCTAGATATTCTCCGGAGTTTGACCCCAAGTTAAAACTCAGGAGAATCTCTGAGTGAGCTCATTTCAGAATACAGAAGGATATTGTGCGGATAATTCACAGTGAGGGAGTGGGGATGTTGATGACCTTTATAACACCTGACAGACGAAAAACATAAGAATTACAAATATCTCAGGACGCTAAACACATGGCAGACGGCAACGAAGATCGACGCTGGTGTCGCTGTGCTGTAAACAAAAGCATGTGATCTTCCGCAGCAGGGCCCCCCCCTCGTGGACGATTTCTGTTGTGAACGCGTCTGACTCGGCCAGTTTCCTGCTGCGCTCTTCATACGTGAAAGACAAATTCCAGAAAGTGTCCAGACCAAATTGTCCGGACTCTTTCCGGATTTCATGTCTGAAAACAGCTTGATTTATTGCTGCTTTAATTCCATTGGCACAAGCGGTATCTGTTAGAAACAACCCTGTTTAGTTTATGTTATCTGGTTTTTCACAAATCTAAGGTATCACGGAGTTCGTCATAATTTTTGCTCCAGGCGAGTTGCCGCGGTTATTCTCATCACCAGCCCTCTGAGGTCTCACAGCTCTTTTCTCTCCGTCTACAGGGAGACACATCCGGCGACTACCGCAAAATCCTGATGGAGCTGTGTGGAGGCGAGTAACAGAAACATCATCCCGCTCCGTCTTCCCTCTGCAGACGACTTCATGAGCTTTTTTTTATTTGATGACCAATGTTTTCTTATTACGCGGCCTTCACATTTCACCTATCGACCACAATGCCTTGCTTTGCTGATTGCAATACCAATTAAACCAAAGTTTTGTAACCTTTTACACCCGGCTGTGTTTTTCTTATTGATCTCATGTTAACGGTTAATTTACGGTTTGAGTTAGAGAGAGAGAGAGAGAGAAAGATATACGCGTTTGACATCTTTAAAAACATAAAAGATGAATGTTATTGGCTCCCTCTCTTGTTACAGGACCACATTTTAATCAGCGTCCGCTCTGTCGAGTCCATTTGCTTAATTGGTTGCAAACCCTCATTTGTTGAGTCAGCCCTGCATCATTTCACTCAATTACATTAACGGAACGCCAGCATTATTTTGGGGGAGGCAGTAAAGCGGGATGTAATCAAGTTAAGGGAGGATGTCCCATAGCTCATGCAAAACTCGCAGCTCCATCACAGAACAAGGGAATAACGTGCAGCGGCTCGTACTCAAGGTGACCACTTGGTGGAACCAGAATAGCTCCTGAGAACGTTTGGTTTGCAGCAGCAGTGAGCTCAGCAGCGCAGGAGCGGGATGTGTCGGTGAACAGCACAGAGCTCAATGTCGTGCTTTTCAATCATCTGCAAAACATGACTCATCTGCAGCTTGTGTTTCACTTCGTGTAGAAAGTTCGTCCGCCGTCCTTGGACACCATGAGACTGACTCCTGCAATCAACCTGGGTGTGACACAGACTATAATATAAAAAACAATTCAGGCTTTGCAGCAGAGCACACCCCGCAGGCTCTTCACACACAGCATCACTACTCCCTCAGGAAACGGATGGTTCACCATATTAGAGAACCAGACCCCCTGAAGCTGTTAATGTCCTCCTCTGGGGGGGGGGGGGCTGCTGTTGTCTGTGACCATGAGAGGCTCATTTAGTCTTTTCAGAGGTTTTCAAGGAGTCTGTGAAGTTGCTAAAAACACCGGAAAAGGATGAGGCATTGTCTCAATCGCTTGTTTCCTGGGAGGTTTTTGCCTTTTTTCTAAGTTGCACAGCTGTAGTTAGCAGAGTACACATTTTCTGATATGGGTTGTTGGAGCTATTTGCTATAATAATTAAACATCTGTTTATTTAGCTTTTCTGTTTTGTTTGACAACAAGGCGGTGTAAGATAAAGACGGGACAGCATGCGACAGCCACAGTTTATAACTCAAGGATTGTACCGAACAACACCGGGAGACAGTTTGTTCTCATAAATTCTTCATCACTTTATAAATAACAACCAATACATGAATAAACACAATAACGCTGCATATATTACCATGGCAACAGAAGTAACAGACGTGTCCTGAAGCAGACGTTAAACTCAACGGACACATGTGGTGTTTTTTCTACACAAGCTGAGAACACAACATCATCAAAACGGCAAAGGATAAAAAGAAGATCAAAATCCGACAGCTGCTTCACAGTCAGGTCAAAGAAAATTAAATTTTCAGCTCAAACCTGGCGAAGTTACAATGATGCAGTATTAACAAAGTTAGGATAAAATGGTGGCTCCCTGTAGGATGGAAGCATCACCATCTATATTATTGATTTTATTAAAGTATGAAGTTTAGAACGGGGTCTACTCCCAGTTTTGCAGAGGTTTTCTTAAAATCATGTTGAGCCTGTTTCTCTTTCCTGTTCTCCTCATGTGATGATTGAGCGTTTTGGTTTGTACTCTGTTGAGGCCCATTGACCTTATCTGAACATTTGTATATAATCAATTCTTTTTCGTTATAAACGTATTGTGGGAGACTGTGGCTCGGGAGGTAGAGCGGGTCGTCCATTAACCGGAAGGTCAGTGATTCGATTCCTGGCTCCTCCGGTCTGCATGCTGTGTGACTGATGCAATTTGTGAATAGGTGGTTGTGACTTGTGTACAATCTAATCTGAGTTGGTACAACTTTTATTGTATGTAATTCTCGAGACGAACTCAATCTTTGAAGTTTTATCATCATGAAAATCTAGTTCAATATGTTGCCTTGAATTTATGAGTTTTTCTAACGTTTTCTTTTTTTGCAATCTTTACTGGGACTAAATCTTTAGGAGTACCGACTTCCTGGAGGTTATATTTTTATCTGCGTGTTGTGTTTGTCTGTCAGTTAGCAGGATGACACAAAACCACTTGACGGATTATAACGAAACTTGGTGGGAGAACGTGGTGTGGGTCAGGAAAGAAACCATCGAGGGCTTATTCCAACACTTTCACTGTTTTCCCAGGGAGTAATTTATCAAAAAACACATTTAGAGAAGTGCTATCTATGAGTGAGTGAAATTTAATGCAGCTTGATTGAATTTAAGGGAACTGTTGGGCCTCGGCGGAGAAGTGAGCTCCACCAAGTGCTATTCCAGCCATTTTTATTAAAGAAAATGCCAGATTGTCTGCTGAAATTTCTTTTGCATTTTCATCAAGCAAAATAGGAACAGGCTGCCTCATTCTAATTACTCACTGTTTTTTATTCCTCCTCATTTAACTGCTGACATCTGAGGACAGTCTGGTGACGCTGCCAGAAACATGATCACAAAGGGAAAACTCAGGTAGTAAAATATGTGACAAGTTATACTGGATGAAAACCCATCCATCAAGGTGTTGTGAACGGGGGGGGGGGGGGGCATACAACTGTGTCAGACAGAGGACCGGCCCTTTGTTCTGATCACAGGGGACAGCAGAGAGAAAGGGAAGGTGGCGAGAGTCAGAGCTAACATTAACCTTCGCCGCACGCAGCAGCTGCAACAGCAAAGGTGAACGTGACAACCGATGAGCCGAGGGAAATCAATCCCACGCAGCGATTGTGAAGAAGGTACAGAGCAGCATCGAACATGACCAGCCAAGTTTTCTGTTTAGCCTCAGTGTCACTGTCGTGTTAGGGTCAGGGTCCATGTCAGACGGCAGGGGAAGCTGAAGGAAATGTGCAAATGATATCTCGGCTCTGACTCGACATTAAGAGCAACGTGGCAAACGAAATCGAAACAACTGGTGAACATTCTTAAGAGGAATATTTCACCCTAGTTCCAGCTTCACTTCGCTTAAAGTGCTCATCAAAATTAAAATGTAAAGATCTACCTCCATAACAGGTGGACAGGCTGTTTGATAGAATTTTTTTTTCCTCAGCTTAAATAGTGTAACACACTCAGAATTTCTTTGTCCTATTGAGGGTTAATTATAATTACACTAGAAACATGTGTCTCTCTGAGAGCGTTTAATTAGCAGAGAGAGACAAAGCAGCAGGCTTCTTCAAAACCAATTTGAGCTCCTGGTTTCCATAAAATGAGATGTAATTATAATCATTCATATGGACTCTAAATACAATGATCATTATGGTATGTAAATGACAAGCTTTGTCTGAAGCAAGAATAGATGGTGTCGTCTGAGATGCTCTTCATCACACGTGCTGCGTTCTTCTGCATTTTGTTCTGCTGCTAATTTCTGATTCTCAGAGTGAGATGGATAAAAATAATAGATGGATGGATGGATGGATGGATGGATGGATAGATAGATAGATAGATAGATAGATAGATAGAATTATTTTGTATAAAGTCCAAATCGGAGGCTTTAGACATCGTCAACAAGCAGGGCAGAAAATATACAAAAAGAAAATTGCTTTTCCGCACGGGATTAAACAGCTGAACAAATGCCTGGTGAAGGAGAGAAAGAAAGAGAGTGTGTGAGGTATTCCAAGGTTAGATTAAGGGACAGGCTCCAGGGAGACGTTCAGCCCTTCACTCACAGACTGCTAACTGCTGATAACACACACATTCAAATGGAACAGGCTCTGGGAAAAAGAGGCATTGAACATAATGAAATCCAAAGTTCAGCTATTCAACTATTTGAACATAAGGCTATGGGTATAGAAAATACAGATTGAATACAAATATGGTACCAGGTACTTGTAGACAGGGACACACACACACACACACACACACACACACACACACACACACACACACACACACACACACACACACACACACACACACACACATAACGTACTGATCTGAAGTCTGTACATTCCATAACTTCCATTCTAAATGCATGAGAAAGATCAGGACGTGACTCAGTCAACAAAACACGTTGAACGCAAATCCCATTTTCTCAGAAATAACCGCAAAACTCATGTGGGGGGGGTCTCCTCACACCACGTCCTGTGTGAGGTGGGTGTTGAGCTCGCTCACACTTTTCCTCTGAAATTTGTATGCACTGTCATGATTGTGTGAAACCGCTTTGGGAATTTGTTGCTGTATGCCCTTTCGACCCAAATTAAACTACAAAAAATGTCTTTAAATGACTTATGATTCATTTATAATGAATCAATAGAGGGATTTTACCTAACAATAAAGCCACTGGTTAGAATTTATCAACCTATAAATCTGCCGTATCTCCACCAACCCCACAGTTTGACCAACAAGGTCGTTGGAACATCTGCCAACAATAAAGATCCAGTTAAATTATAATAACAGGTTTTAGCAGTTATACTCCAAAGACATGTCATAACTCGCCTCTTGTCATTTGCCGAACACCCACATTATCGTCATTACAAGTCAAACTAAAAATTATCACATGCAAACGCAGTTTTAAAAAAATCAACTTGGAAAATGAATCCCCTGATCACTCCACGTATTTGCATCAACACATCAATATATTTTCCCATCTTTTAAAGGGAAGTTTCACCCGTTTTACTCCCACTCATGCAGATCCATCTGGTTCGTGTATCCACGCCTGCTTTACTGAATGAAAGCTCATCACTGCGAGATAAACACGCTGCTTCTTACTTTGCTCCCGTCTAAATCTGAATTAACGATGTTACTGTTGATTGTTGATTCCTGCTGGGAATAAATGGATTCTCTCTTTTTCTGTTTTCAGGAGGAAGAGTCCAAACAATGCTGATTACTGTCATCATAATACAACACAAGGCTCTTTATGAAATGTGGATGTTTTTGCTCCTGTTGTGAGTTGGTAGAATACAGTGAAGCCTCTATTTTTAAAAACATATGGTTTGCTCTTTTTTTCTTCCCATAGTTACAAGTGGCCGTGGTTCACGAGTCTCTTGCCAAAGTGCTTTTCAGCAAGAACCCCCTCAGCTGCTTCCGATGGAGAGGCCATCACCTTAACAGCTCAGCCGCTGCTGGTGTGTGAGTGTGTGAATGGGTGAAGGACGTTTTATAAAAATTGCCATATACTGCAACTGCAGCCCATTCACCATTTACAGTTGAAACAGTTTGCTGCTTCCAGAAAGCCTTGTTTGTGTCTCTAAGATTGACCAAATGGAAAAATGATGCTTACGCGCCGTATTTTTGCTTTTCTGACATTGTGTGCACATTGCGCAAACCTCAGATGACTTATTGTGTGTGGTGCATATTTATTTATAGCTCAATGCCATTTACAAAGGAAGACGCCTAACTTCCATCACTCATCCTGCATCTACAATGAAAAGGCTATTATGTTGTTATTTTCAACGAAAGAAATTCTATGTCGTAGCCTTGTACTTTTGTGAATTACTGAATTACTGTAGACTTTAAAACCTTTTATGCTGAGAGGCTTTGAGGACAGTGGAATTAATGCGAGCACTCACTTGTCAAGGGGGGAGTTTGGAGCATTATGCTGTAAAAATGTTGACATTTTCAAAAAGCTTTTCTTGAGCAAGAAGCTCCACATGCTGTCCCTGTCACATGCAATCCAAATATATGTAGTTGGGAACAAGGTTTTGAGACAAAGGCCCTATCATAAGTTATCATAAGGGGTAAGAATTTTTAGTTCAGCTCAAACTAACCATTTTCTATTGATCTTAATCACAACTTACATCAATGGACAGCAGGTACAGACTTTCACAGGCTCCTTCCACGATCAATGATCAATGCACACTATCTGAAAACACTTTAATGTGGTTTTAATTCAGCAGGCAACTGGGAACCTATACCTGTGAATACAACAGCCAACAACTAGTCAATAACCTCCTTCACCGTCTTCACCCTCGATCTGTGCTGCGCTGACCAACTCCAGATCACGCATCGTGGTTGAGTCCAACCTGCTCATTAATCTTTTTTGGGGTCTCTGTCGTCTTATTGGCTCGCTGTCATTTCTCCCTCCCTCGCTCGGTGCTCTAACTCAGCAGCAGCTCCAGCTCAGTCACCGTGGAGAGGTGCTGAAGGACGGTCGGCTCCTCGCACTCTCATCTTTACTCCCCGAAACACAGGCAGAGGTAAGTGACTTTTGTCTGTGTCTGTTTATTAATGTTTTGTTTTCATGTTGTCACAGGGAAGTGGCAGCATATTTCCGCCAATATGATTATTTGACTGCAATTCTTCCACAAAAAAAGTAGTGAAAATATTGTTTTTCACATTTCCATCATTCGGTGCTAATGAGCAAAATATCCACTCGTCTTAAAGGTCATCATGTTTATGAATTTTAATGATTTTTCAGTTGCATGTGATGCAGGTGACATTGTTGGGGCTCATTAAGGGAGGTCTTTAGCTCATACCCAGGATATGCTTATCTATGTAAATGTATTGAGGCACGGTCAGATGGAAGATATGTGCCTATTGACATTAATCCAATCTAGAGGACGCTATCTAGGCTTCTATAATAAAGTAAGACTATGCAAATAAAAATGTGGGAGATAAATGTGGAGAAAGTGGTCCTCAGATTATTGAGGAAGGTGCAGAATCAGTGGACGGGAACAAATCCCCACAGGAATAACACAGGGGAAGAAACAACAATTACATCGACTTTTATTAATTTTTCCTGCCCAGGCTGCCGTATCTAAGTTAATAAAATACCATCACGTTAGAGCTCATGGTGTTTGGTTATATTCAGTCATCTTTAAAATAAAAGCAGATATGTTGCTTATGAGAAGGAAAATGTGAACGTTTAGACACTGATCATATTCTCTGCATGTACGTGAAAGCCCTTTCCGACATGGCAGGTCATTTATAATCCATTTTCTTTTTCTGGTTATAGTCATATACAAATAAATCATCTGAGTTTACTGACCTGTTCGGTGCTTAATGCGCTGTACATGCTAATTTGGCAATTAGTCTGAAGCACTCTCAACTGTGATTTTCACATTTTTCAGTTACAATCAGAAAGCCGGAGAAAAAAAAATCCTGTGACTACATAAAATCTCTGTTCCACACTGTCCATGAATATTATCATAATCTGTCCGTGATCGGTCTTCTCATCTGACGCGTATATTCTAGAGAGAAGCTCACAAGGTTCAACTTTGTACATTTAAGTTATACTAACTAGCAGAATGTGTCACAGCGTCTCTATCTGTGCAGCATCCTGGTACAACTTACGCAACACGGTCCGATGAAAAGGTCTGAAAATGGTGATGACATTAGGCACAAAACATTGCAAATAAAGCACATAAGCGCAGAGCAACAGTGATCATAAGCAGACTTACTCTTAATTGGACAATTCTAAACACGAACAAGCTGCTGATTGTAGGAAAAGCTCGTAAAACTGATTTATACTGCAGGGGTATTATGGTTTATTATAACGAGCTGATGTCTGACGTGAGAGAAATGATGTGAAACGTTTCACTGAACCAGGAACTAAATGTACAAAATGCGTGTGTAAAAGGAACAAGAGTAAACTATTGATGTGGTAAATGGACTGTATTTCACTTTTCTAGCTGTAACAACCACTCAAAGCTTTTGCACTAGATTCACACAGCGCTGCTAGATATTGCACGACTCTGTCACACAGACATATGCACGCACACATCACCGGCAAAGCCCTCAGGGGCAAAACTGGGGGCTTCTGATTAATGGACAACCCGCTCTACCCCCAGAGCCACAGCCTTTCTTAAAAAGTAACATTAATTCTACATTCGCCCGTCACAAAAAAAAGAAAAATATGTCCACAATACCCAGCAAATCTTTAGTTTCACATCATCTTTCCTTTATAAAGGTTTTATTCTTGCTTTATCATTATAAAAAACTAACGTTGTATAACATTACACCGGCGAGCCGGACTGAAAATCTGTTTAAAGCTCTGAGGAGAGAGAAGAGATATTTGGAAATCTCACTCCAAAGGGAATATTATGTTGCAATTATCCTTCCTTTAATTTTGTCTGTTGATTGTTCTCCTCCAAGTGACGATGACCCTCAAGTAACAAATGTTTCCACTATTTAATGAGGTGCATTAAGATAAAGCATCGCAGTCTTGTTGAATTACGCTGAAAGGTGCTGAATACAGTCGGCACCTCAGTTAATCACACTGAAACACAACAGTACAACCTCTAAACGTTGACAACAACCCTGCGATTTGATATTTCCCAGATGCACATTTCAGCGGAGGAGGTGTGACACACAGGGCTGCTCACCTTGGCTCTTAGCAACAATTTCATTCAGTTACATTTATACAGCTTTTATCCAAAGCGACTTTGCAGCCAAGGAACATCACTACAGCTTCACCTCTTAGTGAGCATTATGGACTGAATCTGTTCAATAAGACAAAGTGACTTCAATAAGCAGTGGAGTGACGTTAGTCCTTTTATTGAACATCAGATGAGAGATTAAGAGGCTATATGATAACATGATAAGAAGATATTAAGAAGATAATAAGCAGAGAAGAAAAAGAAATAGAAGAAGAAGAAGATGAAACCACTTGCGGGACATACACATTTTGGAACATGACAGCATAACAACAGTACAGAACCCATGCCTTGATAAATGGATTTACTGCTATTTTTATAACCAAAATCCATGATTTATTCTCGAAAAATATTTGCACCAATATTTAACGAATTCTTTCCTAAACCACGTTGCATCCTTCCACCGAGTTTGATGGAAATCCGTCCAGCCGTCATCATCAACAAGCAAAAATACAAACCAACTAACAAACAAACGGGTAGATGAATAAACATAACCCTTGGTGGAGGCAACGAAAAAAATAAGTGAACAAGATAAATAAAGGATAAAATGTGGCTCAGAAACGTTTTGTTGACGACGTCCCTTTGTCCATTTAGATGTGTCTGAGAGAAAAGCCAAGATTCACACTGAAACCTCAGGGTCATCGAGACCAGTCGATGTTCTCAACATTCATAATCATAAACCTTTTAATAATGTGCTCTTTGCCTCTCGCTGTGTCGGTAAAAGCATGGACACTCAGTAATGGCCTTCCACTTACATCCATGTTGTGACCTGTTCTCATTACAGATGTTATTAATGTGCTGCCGCATTGTAAACTGTGTTTTGAACAGTGCAGGAACAGACAGACCATGGGGGAGCACCACAGTGGCTCGGCCGGAGTCACACAACCATCTGTGTCAGGAGAGCAGATGGAGGGACACATTTACGAGGTTGCGGTGCAGAGCAACTCCACTAATCACACCTCCCAGTTTGCAGATGTGGCCCTGCTGCAGAAGTTCAAGTCCCTCATTATCCCCTGCTACGTGCTGGTGGTGGTGGTGGGCGTCTTCGGCAATTACCTGCTCCTCTATGTCATCTGCCGAACCCGAAAGATGCACAGTGTCACCAACTTCTTCATCGGCAACCTGGCCTTCTCCGACATGCTCATGTGTGTGACTTGTGTCCCCTTCACACTCGCCTACGCCTTCAATCCACACGGTTGGGTGTTTGGCCGCTCGATGTGTTATCTGGTGTTCCTCGTCCAACCGGTCACCGTCTACGTTTCAGTCTTCACACTCACAGCTATCGCGGTGGACAGGTGGGTGGATGAGGAATTCTGCCACTCAAATGTTCAGTCCCTCTTATTTTTCCTAGAGTTTCAGTGTGTAAGATCTAGTTGAAAAGGATCTATTGGCAGAAATTGAATATAATATAATGCTAGTGATGTTTTCTCGTGTGTTTCATCTAAATTGTTTGATTTTACCCTAGAATCAGCTTTTTATATTTAAATACTTTTTCTTGACATCAGGAGCGGGTCCTCTCTACTGAGGCCGCCATGTTTTTAACAGTAGCCCAGGCTGGACAAACTTAACACCTTTTGAGTTTTTATGACAACTGAAGGCTACGACAGGTTCTCTTTCGTGTATTGAAGGGGAGGGTGAGGTGAGGGGTATTCAGCTGCAACATGCAACTTCACCACTAGATGTCACTACATTCTACACACTGAACCTTTAAGCTCTCTTCGCAGTTTAGTGTATGTGCTGGTTTGTGTTTCTCCAAGAAATTCTTAAAAAAAACTATTTAAATCTCAAGAGACCTTCCTGATTGAATAGGCCATATAACATAAAATGAATTCCCTCTCTATATAATCAATTTACACACCATTCTAAGTGAGTGGAGTATAATTGCCAAGCAGAAATTAAACGACTAAGTGTGAGCATTAGCAATCATTCATCATTTACATTTAGAAATTAGGGAGACTGGTTAAAACGTACTTACTTTTTACATTAAAGATTCATCGCTCATGATTAATTACTGAGGCATAATTGAATTTAACCCTACGTAGCTGCATGAGTGAAACTTTAAGATGAAATGTAAAAGACCTGCAGCAGTTTTTTACCAAATAGGAACAAAATCACAAATCAAATGATCCTGCTTTGTACTCTGAGCACAAAAAGGAAGGATCAGGTGTGGGCTCAACTGACACGTCCCCTCATAGAGCCCCCAGTAATCCACAGACTAGCTGCTGCTCACTGCGTAAAGGAAAGAAAAATAAATTAAAGAGCCTGCAGTATAAAGCTTCTTGTTGGTTTCTGTCCCTCTACAGCTGCGGATCAAGGACGTGAGGATTTCACTTGTCAAAAAAACTCACCTTGGTTTTGCTTTCAAAGAGAATCTGTGTGTTATTATTGCTCCACTGTCACTTTATCATAAATTATTTTCCTCTGTTTCTTCTTGGTCTGCTCTGTCATAACTGTCATGTAATACATAGTAAAGTATCAGGTTGAGAGCTAATAATATTTATACATTGAGTAATCTAGTGATCTAATAGGGATTTGAAGTTCTATTGAGATTGTGTTGCAGGAGTTATGATGGTAAATCATTTAATCATATTAATAATAATAATAATAATAATAAATAATGCATTATTAGGAGGGTATGTTTGCATCCCATGTTTGCTTGTCTGTAAGAAAGATTACACAAAACCACTGGATGGATTTCCATGAGATTTGTTGGACTCACCTTTGTTAATATTGGAGCATTTTTCAAAATCTTCATCAATTATTTTTGAGAATAATTCATTGATCTTGATGAAAGAAATGATATGTTTATGGGAGGGATATTTATAAGTGCATACAATTTGAGGCTAATCCAGATCGAGTGAATTGAAATGTGGTTTCATTTGAGGGCCTTGAGGTTTGCACTCTACTCAGTACCATTCAAGTGTTAACCTTGGATTAGTTTGTGCCATTATTATCCTCTAATGCTGTTTCTTGTTCCTTTCTATTGCAGATATTACGCAACCGTTCATCCCCTGAAGAAGCGCACCTCAGTGGCCACCTGTGCCTCTGTCCTCACTGGCATCTGGCTGCTGTCCTGCGGGCTGGTGGCTCCGGCAGTGACCCACACCTACCACGTGGAATTCAAAGAGGAAGGCTTCACCATCTGTGAGGAGTTCTGGTTGGGACAAGAGAAAGAAAGACGCGCTTATGCATACAGCACCCTGCTGGTCACATATGTCCTGCCGCTGTCGGCCGTCTTCATCTCTTATCTGTGCATCACTGTCAAACTGAGGAACTGTGTTGCACCGGGCCACAGGACACAAGGCCAGGCAGGGGCTCAGCAGGCTCGTAAGAGGAAGATCTTTCGCTTGGTCGCACTCCTGGTGTCTGCCTTTGCCGTGTGCTGGCTCCCGATTCACGTGTTCAACGTGCTGCGAGACGTTGACATTCACCTCATTAACAAGCGCTACTTTTTACTCATACAACTGCTGTGCCACCTGTGCGCCATGAGCTCCTCTTGTTGTAACCCTTTCCTCTACGCATGGCTACACGACCGCTTCCGCACCGAGCTGCGGAAGATGTTCAAGTGCCGCCATCGTATTGGAGTGCCCGCCAATCACTGTGCAGCCAGTGTAGTCTTGTAATCGATTGCTGAAAATGTTGGTGTGGTAAAGAATTAATGGAGTTCATCCTGTGGCCACTGTTAATATCCACAAGACATGTTTTACTGGCAGTACATTGATTCTTACGTTGTGTACAAACACGATATATTGGCCAGGATGGCTCTTGAAGGGAGGCCACTTTTCTGGGGAGTGTGAAAGGGTTCAGTCAATTTCGTTAGAAAAATAAAATGACGAAGAAGAAATGTTACCCCGGACAGAAGAAAAGAAGGGATTGTTAATCCTCTGTGGGCCATGAATGACTCGAAATATCAACACCATCCAGATCCAATTGTATAAAAAAGTTGATTATTTTCCACAAGGTTGCTGCTATAGGATAAATCTCATACATATTACAACCTGCTAAGGGTTCATCCTCTGGGAATCACGTGTGTGCCAAGTAAATTTCATGACAAACTGAAACTTGAACTTTGAGATTTCTTTTACAAAAATGAATAGACATAGGGTCACTACTGTAAATGAAAGTTCAATGGGCGGCTAGGACTATTTTAACCGATTCTCTGGGAGGCACTGCAGCAGATTCAATAGAAATCAGGTCATTTATTGATAAGATAACTTGTCCTGGACTATGGTGTTGGGTATTAAAATAATTTCCAATAATGGTGTCAGAGGTCACCAACATCAGGATGGGAAAAAGGCCTACAAAGGTGTTTGGGATCATCCTCTGGAAACCACACCAAACTTCAAGGAGGGTCAACCCTGGGCCAAACTTGGGATGACCCTTTGATCCATCCATCCATCCATGGACTTACAGATACATGTTTATCATAGGTTTCTCTTCTGGGAAAACGTTAGTGATGTAAAGGCTTAAAATATCTAAGATTGCTCTTTCAATATTTAATGTGACACATTGTAATGTATATGTAGGCTACTGTTCATGTAACCGTCTGTTTATGGAATGATCTGTAAGAACGAGATACTGTCCTCTTGAGGGACTCATCTTTATGCTAACAAACGAACGAGGATTCTAATCTAAATTCTATGACCTAGAAATGCCAGATAAAGGTCAAGCGCGATGAACATAGTTAAGATGAATATATGAAAAGCAAATGAGTTCAGATCTAGTTTGGAGTGGTCACAGCAGATGAGTTTGTTTCACACCAGGGCACTGGTGTCAGATCTAATAATGTGGTGCTCTGCCTTTAGAGCCCCATGGAATAAATTATCATCATGAACTTGCGCCCCCAGGGCTCTAATTTTATGAAAAGCCAGAGGTTGAATAAGCACCTCGCTGTATAATTTATCTAATTATTTCCAATAGCTTATATAGCTGGCTTGTAAAAATGGCTGTAGAATTTGAAGTGTGGTGGTTGCCTATGTGTTCTTTGTGCTGGTCTGTATTCTCTACGTGTACACGTCCTTCTGACTCACTGTAGGAGTGGAGGTGGACGGCGGAGGTCTTGTTGCACCTGTATGAATTCAACAGGATTGAAGTGCTACGGTCACTGAAGTGATTAAACCATTGTCGTTATAGTTGCTCTTTCCTTATCATCATTTACTCTGCAAACCAATGGCTTTGGGTACATACAGCGTACAGTGCTTTTTAAGTATATATATTCTTTGTGATGTTACATGCTACAAAGTTATTTGACGTGGGCTGTGTTACCACACACTGTGAATAAAAAGGCCAGACGACCTCTCTGCTTCAAATCAATGTAGCTGCATGATGACAGAAGACAGAAGGAAATTATGACCGATGTGGTCACAGATTATATCTACTAATTAAATAACAGGGAGGACAGAGGTGGTCTCTGCATATCAACTACAGGCCTGATTCTGACATTCGGCGTGTTTGATGTATTCATGGACGCTTCCTGTAGACGTGTGGTGTGTGTATTCTTTAGTTAAACAATTAATACAGATTTAACATAACTCTGTTTCTGTTCATTGCAGTTGAATTTCTTCAAGAAGTGAGAAGAAGTGAGAGCAAAGTTGTGAAACCTCACGTCACTTTTAGTATTTCACGTTCTTACTTTTACTGCATCAGTAACCAAAACACCAATACTCTCATATTAACCTTATTAACACAATAGTCAGAATTTTCTGATTTCCTTAACCTGAATAAAGTCATACTCCGACTTTAGTCACATTATGTCTACATGTTTACATCATAATCGCATTATAACATTCTATTGGAGTTTACACAGCGTTATTGGACATCGACATTCAACAGTTGGTGTTGCACGTCCTGGGTTTGCGTGAAAACAAGAAAAAAAAATTGTTTCGATTTCTAACAGAGTGTTCTATTCAAATGTCCACTCAGCCATGAGGGTGACATTAAGCCCACATTCACAATACCAGCACTCTGAAACTGATATTTAACTAAATGGATTTCCACCATCTTTAATTATTTTACTTAAAACCAAGATGTCCTTATGTGACATTTCAAAATGTCAAATACAAGTTGTCATAAATGTGCAAAACGACAGCAAGCACCATTGATGATATTCCAACTCAGCCCCTTCCTGTATGATATTTCTTTAGAATGAACAGCGTCTCACAGCGAGTTTCCCTTGATCGCTCATCACATGATAGATAGGTCCTCTAACCATTATATTTTAAGGTGAACGAAATATAAGCAAATAATCAAAATAGTAGAGCACTCAGTTGATTCAATCAAACTGCAGTACACACTCATTATTTTTTTTTCCATCAAGATCCATAAATTATTCCCAGATATGTTAAAAAAAATCAAACGACTCCCTATCTCACAATGTAAGATAGGAAAAACATTCCTGTCTCCTGATCCGAATCTGCAACAAAATTGAATTGGGTTCCTCCCTGACCTGTATGGCACACTTCTATAAAACTGAAGAAATTCTTTGGCAGAGGTAATAATAAATAAAACTACATAAAAAAATGTTGAGGCAACATTTTATTAACAAAATATCAATGAGAAACATTTGCATTGGTCTCTTTTTCAGACAACATCTCCTGCATTCGGGCGAAGTCTCTCACTTCTCGAGGCGTGCGAATGTATGAGTCAATTTCAATGTCGCAGATTTCTTCATCACCAGTTACTTCTTTGGACTCTGGATGTGGCGCTCTCCTCTTCTTGGGGTGAACCACACACGGGGGAGCAAACAGCGCTCTCTTCCCCCAGTTTGGCTCTTGGTTCCCCTGAGTGCCTCCGAGGGGCTCAGGCGCCGTGCATGGATTATCATCTCCGTCTCCTGGTTGCTCGGACATATCAGATCTTACTTCGCATCGTTCCACAGAGGAGGAATTTGGGATTTCAGATGGAGCGCTCTTCTCATTTACAGAGTCCTCACAGCTGGTCCGACCCTCCTCCAGCCGAGTTTCCTCATGGGTTCTCAGAGCCCTCCTTAGCAGGGCGAACCTGTGCTGCAGAATATCCTCCACATGTTTAACCACGTTCTCTGGAGTCACGTCCTCCCTGATCCAGGGGAGTTCCTTGCCCAGCTTACACAGCACCTCCTTCATCTCAGTTACTCTCTTCAAGGCAACCTTGTGCTTATTCACTTTGGCAATCTTACAGAATTTTTCCAGAGTGAGTTTCAGCCGCTGCTTGGTGGGTTTCAGCGACTGCCAACTCAAATAGATTGCCGACATCATGATGGGGACGGGCTGACGGCCAGTAACGATCCAGGTATCCGCTGCCAGCTCCACAAGAGCCACTGCTCGCTTGTTCAACTGCTTAGGGTCTGCGGCCAATTCTTCAGGAGCGTGAAGAGGGCTAATTTTATACCTGAGAGAAAGAGAAACATTCGCAGTGCATGTTAGACGTACACGTGAGATTAAAGCAGTGGTGTAGTATTAGTTAGAGCACAGATGTTTGTTCATTCCACCTAGTCTCTCTCAGGTGAAGCAGCAGAGCCATTATTTCAGTAAGATCAACTCAAGGAAAATATATATTAACGAGAACATCCCCGTCCAATCATGAAAGTTTGTAATAAACATTAAAGCTATGGCCTGAGTCATAAAAATGTACAACACTCCTCAATGTTAGTTCAATTACCAGTTCGTTTTCTATTTAAACTGTCATTCATCTGTGTAACAGAGAACATGAGCTATACTGCAGCCAGCCACCGGGGGGTGATCAAGATGAATTGGCTTCACTTTTGAGGAGCTTTTTAATGTCGTCCATCTTTAAATACAGTCTGTGCTTGGAATTAATGGATATTTATCCGTGGCTAATATTCAAAGTAAGAAAACAGTCTTTTTGATCTATATTATATATACATCATTGTTAACTTTCAGAAAACTGTACTTCACTTACTCCTGACTGTGGGCCTCCATTACATCAGTGATGTTTATTGTCGGAGCCGTGATGTTGAGAGTCTGGACCATTTCTTTATAAATTGCTCCCACCACCATCGGGTCGGCATCCAGCAGGCAGCTGATGGTTCCCATGGTGATGGGCCAGTTCAGCAGTCTGCAGCTAACAAGCACACAGCAGCCAGCGAGAACTTCCTTCCTCTGGAGGCTCACGTTGATGAAATGTTCATGCTGATAGGCCTGCGTGAAATTGGTCTGTGAGAGAGTCTCGATTTCATGGTTGACCCTTAGAGTCCGACATATTGCTCTCACACGCTGTACACCTGTAATTATATATGAGAATGAGCATGTGGGAGCAGCAGGCTCAGTTATACAGAGGAAGTTGCTGCGTCATAATAAACAAAAGTCCTCTCAGGGAGAAGGTCTCACCGTATAGCAGGTTTGGACATGGTTTTCTGGCCACGGCTGTGGTTTGGCTGTAGCTGACATCTGTGAAATGAGCAAAGAGTCAATACCAGTGTGATCAAATATAACATTTTACACCAAAATTAGCCAGTATAAGGGTTTTTAAATGACAGGTAAACCCATTAATAAATGCAATTGACTCTTTTCCTATTGCACGAAGAGTTTGTCCCTGTTTTTTTCCCCTCGTGCGTCACTTCTGACGTCATGAAAGCTGAGAGGCTCTCTCACCTCACAAGCCACTTTGCACGTTCACCCGGGTGTATACCTGGTTGCTTTAGCTAAGGGTTCCTGATAAACTGCAATCCGAGTGGATCTAGCGTACAAAAAACATGTCTGTCTTCAGATTTTAGTTCACAGTGTTGTTCTTCCAGACTCTAGACAAAAACAGGTGTTATTGAATTTAGGCTGGATCAAGAGTTTCTTTGCCAAAAGTCTTTTTAACATAAAATAAATAATGTGACATTTATCATGATGATTATCCATATCGACTGATATTAACATCTTTATCTTTATATAATTTTTGACCACATCACCCCCACATACATTTTAACCTTCTAAAAGGACAATTTATTATATTCTTTCTATATCAAACTTAACTAGCTGTTCCTAATAAACTGCAATCTGATTGGATCTACTTTAACTGTCTTCAGATTGTATTTCACAAGGGTTTCCCCCATATTTAACATACTCAGGTGTTCTTGAAATACATATAAAAAGTACATTTGCTTTTACGTATTGTGAGAACCACCATCAAAATAAAATGGAACGAGAGTGCAAACGTACATCATGAGACGTTATGTAAAGTACATCAACGGGAAGTGAGCAGCAGTTGTAATATGAAAGAAGACGTAGGAGCTGTTTCATTAGTTTGATTAGTATTTGTTATTTTTGCATTTATATTTGTAGACACTCGTGGGAATTAAGCACCAGAGCAAGAAGGATTTAGAATAGAGGTAGCAGGTGTCTGGTGAAGCACCAGGAAGGGACATGGTTTCTTTTTACCAGAGCAGGAAGAGAAGCTGCAGAAATCATAAATCAACCCAAACGTGAATCTAGTCTAGACACTGGACTTCTTAATTGCCTGAGAACAATCCAATGCATCAGTGGCATTTTGTCACAAGTTTATTTAGGAGAAAACTGTTTTTGACAAAAGTATTTACAGAAGAAAAAGGTGAGATTCCTACAGAAAGTGTCAGCTGCATGTTTGCATTGGAAGGATTCAGTAAGAGCTGTAGTTTGGAGGTAGGGGCTGGGGTAGTGTGATACAAATCAATAATCTAACAGAACAAGTCCACGTAGCTGTGTGATCAATGGAGGTGAAGGATTCCTGACGTGTCACCGTCACTGTTCGTACCTGCTCCTCCGACCACATCATTGACCAGCGACCCCTCGGACACCACCGCCCCGCAGTCCACGCACACCAGCTGGGTCTGACAGTGCAGGTCATCGTCGATGATGTTGGAGGAGCCGCAGCCCGGGCAGCGCAGACCCGGCCGGGGCATCGTCTGGATCAACTGACGCTTTATAAAGAATTAAAGGTTTAAAGAAGACATGTGACTGGTGTTGAATTGGTCTCAACCGTCACCAGAGAAACAAACAGACTCTAAACTAAACGAACAGCAAGTGAACTCAGCTGCAGGTCTGGAGAGGGAGGGAGAGGCAAATGTGTCCGACGGGATACAACGTTCCGTGAGTCATAAGTTCCGCTTGCTCTTTTAAGTGACGTAGGACAAAGATACTACTACTACGACTACTACGACTACCACTCATAATAATAATAGTAATGATACTAATAATAATAATAATAATGCACTTAAAACATATAGTATAATCATTGAACACTTTCTTTACAAGGAAGAACCAATTAGATTAAAACAATGGAACGTGATAACAGACATGATGCAGATAATATAGAATAATACAATAGATAGACTTGAATAAATAAATATTAATGAAGGTAAATATGTCAATTTTAATTTGTTTAAGTTTAAATTAAAAGTTTTAAAAGGGATTTAAAAGAAGTTAAGAGGATTAGTCAAAGTTGAATAGGGAGGGAATTCCAAATAAAGTCGGGGTGAGTCTATTCTCACTAATTATGTTACTATAACCTTGGATATTAACACAAATCGCAACATAAGACAATCCTGCTTATATAAATTTTCCGCTATATCTACATTAGTAAATATCAAATGGGCCTATAATTTCCTTAGATAATGAATTTAGATAAAAGGTACCAGATGTAACAGTTTTGAAACAATAAAAATGGTTATTTTTGATGACCATGCAACATTTTAAAAGTATAATATTGTTTGGGAAATCTTGAAAACTTGCACCAGTGACAGACATCACTAATACACAAGCATCATTTCAGAAAATCAAGACAGTTGTTTAATCATGCGTTTATTGATTTTGCATATTTTAAGACCATGAAGCAGTGACCTCAGTACAGTAAAGAATGGCAGTATAAACCATGTTAATAGTATGAGCTTCATTAAAGTGCTTTTAAGGTTTAGAATCACATACATGTTTGACATTCAGTTCAAGAGCAGGAAACTTTATCTACATAACAAGCTCATGTTAACAGCAGAATAAGGCTCTTGTGTGCACTGGACATATGACCAGTGAACAACAAGCTAACAGGCGAGAGAAAACAGACAGAATGAAATTAGTTTTGCCTTGAAATAGAGAGACAAGTCATGAAATCAATAATAGACTCAAGTTTTTATTACCACACAGAATTTGACATTAAAATAATTATTACTAATACATGTGCAAATACAAACAAGAAGTTGTTACAAAGACGGACATGTACATAATGTAAAAAAAGTGTCAAAAATATTACTAAATATTTAGAAAAAAGGAACTGCAAGATTTCCTTTACTAAATATATTGTATGTCCGTTATTATTCATTTTCCAATGAACTTGAACTCAGACCTCAACTTCTACTCCTGCAACCATTTCAAGGTGAAGTTTACTGTCGTGGGACCGTTGTCGATCAGGTTTACATTAATTATACAGATGGAAATAAAAGCATCGGCTGTGAATCCGCCTACACCGTTTTCTTCAGAGAGTTCAATGACATCAGGATGCTGGGGCTCTCTTCTATGACGCGCACGAGTAAGTTGTCGATGTACAGCTCCAGCTCTGCTATCGTTTTGTCTCTCTCGGAAAGCTGCTTCTCCTGTTTCAGCACCAGAGAGATGAGTTCCTTTTGAGTCAGCTGGGTGTACGGTCCTTTGGGCCCGCTGTCATTTACCTGCGAGAGAATCTGAGAAAGTGTGAGTTTTGTGTTACATCTGTGTTTGTATCCAACATTTGAATCTTTCATTGAGTATATAAATATTCCCCAATTCCTTTAAGTAAGTGTGATAAATCTTTAAAACAACCGTATGAGGAAAAATACCTTTGTTTTATCCTGAACTTCTCTTTTCTTCTCAATTTCTGTGGAGTTGTTATTTTTCTCCGACTGAACAACGGGGGCGGATTTCTGTTCCTGAGGATTAAGAGGTTTTACCGGCTGAAGCCTGCAGAGACAGAAGAACAGAGAAAGATGTAGACAATGGCTGGATGAGAGGAGGAAATGGAGCATTGATGAGCAAGTTAAAAATCTGTTCATGACACCACACATCTTCCATATCATCAATATCAGTATTTAGCAATCAAATCGTCAAACAGAATAAGGTCAGTGTTAATGCTGCGAGCTAATTCATGCACACACACACACACACACACACACACACACACACACACACACACACACACACACACACACACACACACACACACACACACACACACACACACACACACACACACACACACACACACACACACAAGTCAATTAATAATACAAGCAAAAATGAATGATGGATGGGTTGAAAGGATGAAAGATAATAAGGGTGAATCATACACGACATTCAGGAATATGAAGCGTGATGGTTTTTCTTTTATGAGTACGTACGGCGTGAGATCTGCAGCTAGCCGTTTGTGATGTATAATTTAATACGGGGAGGGATGGGCTGCGTAACATTCTGTGGAGGAACTGAACTGCCTCACCTGCGTGACGTCGTAGGAGGCCCTTCCTTTTTCACACCCGTCACCTCTGCAGTGCTCTGTGCTCTCGCAGGCTCCGGCTCTTTTAGTGACGTGTCCTGGACGGCAGCAGAGATCATGACCTCTGGCTGTGGGGCACGCGTTTGCTTTGCAGCTTTATCTGGTGCAGCGACACCGGCAGCGTCCGTAACGTGGCCTCCGTCGGTGTTTTGTTTTCCTAAAGTGCTTGATGTGGGAGGAGGTGGAGGAGCATGGGCCATTTTGGAGGATTTGAGTTTTGCTTGAGAGGCGGCATCTTCGGACGCAGCTGGAGGCCAGTGTACTGAACTGGGGGTTGGTGTATCTTGTGCTGTGGGCTCATCTTCGTCGTCTTCAAAGGGATTTGAGCTATAAATGATAGGGGCTTGTTTTATCTCTGAGCCACCTCCTTGGGAAACAGAGAGGCTTTTAGGTTTAGACGACAGCTCCTCTTCCAGTGAAGGTCTAGATGGTGCAGGGCGTTTACTGTTTTTGGCCACACCTCCTGCTCCTTTGGCGTCACTACTTTGCATCGAGCCCTGGGGGTTCTTCGTATCTGTTCGGGATTGACTCAGGGGAGCGATTACTTGCACCGAACGCTGAGGGAGCACACTGGCAGTTTTGACGTCTTTGTCATTACTCTGCTTGTTCGTTTGTGCCTGATGTGGTTTCGAGACATCTTGCTCCCTCTGACTCTCAGCTATATTCCCTCTTGGAGGCTGAGGAGCCGGTCGCTTGTCCCGCTGAGCTCCAATCAGGTCCTTTTGATCAGTGGAACGAGTCCCGCTTCCCACTGATGACACAGCAGATGGATATCTGGAAAAGAGACACATACTGTTACCTACTATTTAATTAATATCTCACAGGGAAACCAGATCTAAGATCTTTTTATACCCTTGGATAATAATCAAGTACATGTCATCAACGATGTTGGGGGGGAAAAAATCATTAAAAGGATTTAAACAAAACAATAAGCAAGAGTATCCCCATTTTAAAAAGCAGTGTAATATGACAAAACCTACTGATGTAACCAGAATGTCACTCAGTAGAGTGCAAACCTCCACCAAGGCCCAACAGTTCCTTCATGAAACCACATTTAAATTCACTAGATCCAGATTTGTTATTTTTTTTGTAAATTATTCTCTGAGAAATTGAGAAATCAATGGAAAATGTTGAATAAAATGAAGCAAAATTATATTGTTTTGTGTAATCTTGCGTCCAAACAAACAAACCAACCAACCAACCACCAAACAAACGTAACCTATTGTTGGTCCCAATGAAAGATGAATATGCAGAGCAAAACTCAATTTACACTCCAACACCGTCAAACTCAGAATAAATGAGTCGAAGCTTCGAGTCATTTCCCCTCCCTCTTCAATCGACACTCAATATAATGAGGTAAGACTGAGCTGCAGAGTCTCAGCTGACGAACAAAATACGTCCTTACCAGCACACACTGTGGAACGATTGTGTGTCTGCACGCTCACACCAACTCTAACGCAGGCTAACAAGCACGGACTGATGCAAGTTTAATGATGGTGTCAGTTTTAAATAGAATTTAAGTGAGAACTTGACTGTGACTGTGAAACAGGTGAGAACAACTGAACAGTCAGAGTACAGTTTCTGTACAGTACCTATTGTACTTAATATAATGAGTAAGTAATAAGTGGCACTGCCTTTGTTAGTTATAATAATGATACTGATTACAACAGAGTTTAATTCTGCTGTACAATATTCCTGACCCCTTACTTTTCCTCTAGAGCCACCATCAGGTCAACATTTCAACCCCCTAAAATCAATGGCATCCTGTTGCCCTCTACTGCTTTGTCTCAAGGGCTAATTAGTAAACCGGCTTCACGATGGTGAACATTTTACCTGCTAAACTTCAGCAGATACTACACAAAGATGGACGACATGACAGCTTCCTCCATGTTAGCAGAGGGGACATGGACCAAATGAAAAGTCGAAGTCAAATACATTTTTCTCAAAGATGGTTACTGTCATTTTGGGTAGTTCTTATCACACGGACGTATATCCAAGTGTTAATTTGTGTAAATTTATATCTGAATTATCTATTTAATGCTCTAAAAAAGGGGGTTGACACCAGCTTATGATTGACACCAGCAACTGACTTGCGATTGGTCGAGTGCTGCATCAGCAGGATGGGTCCAAATGATGCCAAAAGCGCAAGATGGCGGCATCCGTATCCAGGATATATTCGCTTCACAAGAGGAAGTGGAGATGCAATGTCCATCTTAATATACAATCTAGCATATTAGCTTCACCACTGTGTGATATCATGCTTAGCATTTACCTCAAAGGGCTCACACTGTGTTACATCTTTTGTTATGCAATTAAATATAATATGTTGGATCCATGTAGTGTGACACGACTTGTACTAACCCTTGTTTGACCTTTGACACTTGGGAGGCGCGGCTGTCGGGAGCAGCAGGTGAGTCGGGGACGTCCTCGAAGGGATTATTAGAGACGGTCTCATCAAACGGATTAGTGCAGGTGACTCCTGCTGGACTCTCCTCTGCCACTTTGGGTTTCTTCCCAGCAGCTTTGTGTCCGTCCTTGGTTGTATTTTCTTTTTTCTTCTGTACTTCTGTTAACTTTTCCGTCTCCAGCTTTCTGGCCTCTTCCTCTCTTTTCTCCCTCCCAGCTTCCTCCAGCCTCCTCTTCCTATCCTCTTCCTCCCTTTGACTTTTCCCTTCCTCTTCAATCCTCCTCTTCTCTTGTTCCTCTAGTCTCTTCTTTTCCTCTGCCAATCTTTCCATTTCTTCCTTTTTAGCCTCTTCTCTTCTCCTCCTCTCCTCCTCAATCCTAATCTTTTCTTCCTCTTTGTGTCTAATTCTCTCCTCTTCCTCTTTCTGTCTTCTCTCTTGTTCCTCCAGTTTCCTCTTTTCTTCTACCAATTTCTCATATTCTTCCTTTTCTTTCCTAGCCCTATCCTCTTTCATAATTCTCTCTCCTTCTTCCCTTTGCCTTTTTTCTTCTTCCTCAATTATCCTCCTCTCCTGTTCCTCCAGTCTCCTCTTCTCCTCGACTTTCCTCCTAACCCTCTCTGCTTCCTCTTCCTCCATCCTCATCCTTTCGTCTTTCTCCCTTTTAATTCTCTCTTCATCCTCCATCCTTTCCCTTTCTTTCTGCCCTAGTTTCCTTCTTTCCTCTGCCAATCTCTCATATTCTTCCTTTTCTTTCCTAGCCCTCTCCTCTTCCACCCGTCGCCTCTCCTCCTCTTTCCTAATCCTTTCCTCTTCCTCCTGTTGCTTCCTTTCTTGATCCTGTAGTTTCCTCTTTGCCTCACAGTCTTCTACCTCCTGTCTTCTCATTTGTTCTTCCTCTTTTCTCCTCCTCTCTTCCGCCTTTCTAACTTTCTCTTCCTCAATCATTCTTTCTTCTTCCATTCTCCTCTTTTCCTCGGCTAACCTACACTCTTCCTCTTGTCTCGTGATCCTCTCCTCTTCCTCTTGTCTCATCCTGTCTTCCTGGACCCTCTCTTTCTCCATCCTAATCCTTTCCTCTTCCTCTCTTTGCCGTTTATCTTCCTCCTCAATTCTCTTTCTTCCTTGTTCCTCTCGTCTCTTCTTTTCCTCTGCTAGTCTCTCGCGCTCTTGTTCTTCTCTCCTAACCTGCTCCTCCTGTTCTTGTCTCTTCCTCAAAATCATTAGCTCTTCCTCCCGTCTAACTTTCTCTTCAATCCTTTTTCTTTCTTCCTCTTGTCTCCGCTTCTCCTCAGCCAACCTCTCAAGAGCTTCTTCTTGGCTCCTCAACCTCTGCTCTTCCTCTCGTCTAACCTTCTCTTCTTCAATCCTTTTTCTTTCTTCCTCTTGTCTCTTCTCCTCAGCCAACCTCTCAAGAGCTTCTTCTTGGCTCCTCAACCTCTCCTCTTCCTCTTGTCTCACCTTCTCTTCTTCAATCCGTTTTCTTTCTTCCTCATCTTGTCTCCTTTTCTGCTCAGCCAGTCTCTCAAGAGCTTCTTCTTGTTTCCTCTCATCTTCATCTTCTTTTCTCCTCCTCCTCTCCTCCTCCATCCTTGTTATTTCCTCTTCATCCTTTCTATGTTCCTCTGTGTCCTCTGTTAAATTTTCTACTTCAGCCGTATCCTCCTCTTCCTCCTCTTCTGTCCAGGGGGAATATTGCCTCCCTGCCTGAAGTGACTCCACAGACGGAGGGGAGCTTTCAGGGACGTCCTCCATGGATCCATGGCCTGAACTGGCCAGACTGAAGTTTGACCCGATGCGAGAGGTTCGAGTCTGTTGCTCTTCACGGTAAACATGGCTGCCATTAATGCACAAGTTACTCTGTTCTGCAGCGCCATGTTTATGGTGACTAGAGGAGGAATCTTTGCCGTCTGAGCTGCCTGAGCGTTTGTGAATCTTGAACCTGAACTTCTTTTTACCTGGAAAGACATGAGAAAACAAAATCCACATGCATTTGATTAAAAAGACTTAAAAAGATTAACGATATTTTGGTAAAATAAAAGTTGTTTATCCTGACCCTCGGAGGAATCCATATTCAGTCCAGACGATTGGCTGCCGCTTAGCGACGAGTTCTTCACGGGCAGAACAGACATGGACTGAGACATGTTCTTCTGCAGGTTGGACTTGGAAGAAAACAAAGACTTCATTTTAGGTTTCTTCTTCTTCTCATCCTTCCCCACAGCCACCTCCTCGTCTCCGATTGCCTCCCCCTCGCTGTCCGTCAGAACATGACTGAAGGATGGCACCAGGCCAGACGCAGCGTCCGATTCCTTCTTCTTGCCGCGAACTTTGTCCTTGAACTTGCCCAGTCGGGACCGGGACTTTCCTGCAGCAGAGAGGTCGAACATGCTGGCGGTCATGTTGTTCCTCATGAACTGGATGTCCACAAGAACCTCTCCTCTGTCTTTGTCCGCCTTGCCCGTCTTATCCAGCAACTTAAACCATCTGTTAAAGAGAGGGAGGTTATTGGAATGGGATTTTTTCATAGACATGTTAAACATCACGTAATCCCAGTCTGATTGATGAAGATGTTTTGGAAAATATCTTGTTTCATGCATTGTTACATTCTTGGGCAAAGAACTGATATTTTGACCACTTGGGGGCAGCGGCAACCAGATGTGAAAACAACATTGATATCACCCCCTTTAAGTTGACATATTATTCACATGCTCAGTTATTATGGAACAGCATTATCATTCATTTGGAAAATGCGTTTCTGACCCTGCGGGGGTTTTCACTGAAAACAGCTGCAGCAGGAATCTGCAGCATTATCTTAATCATGGGGCTGAGCTACATGGTTGAAATATCAATTAAATTTTACTGCAGAAACAAAAAGGTCCATGTCTATTCAAATTAAATACAAACATAAATTTAATCACAGCAGCTCATACATCTACGATTATTAGATTATTATTAAAACAGGCGTTTGTTTCCAGAAACAAGATGAAATACTAATGACACAAATTTCTACATACATTTCCTCCAGACCTCATGGAAAGTAGGAACATTACAGGCAACAAATATCTGACTTGCACTGGCCCATCTTGGAAGAAAGACTCTAAATGCATCATTAAATGCCACCTGAAGCTTTTTCTTTTTAGCTCGACTGCACCACAAGTGAACTGAACGAAATACAGTACAGGCTCTAAAAAAGGGATATTTTAACATCATCTGCACACAGTTTCAAAAAGAATATTTCATCTTTATCCACATACAGTATTGATCACAGTATAAGGCCCATGTATGTGAAAATGATAACATTTGAAATGTTCAGCGCAATGAACTGGGGCTCACTTACACATGCATTATTTCACATGAAACGCTTCCAACGTATATAAAACCTTCAGCATCCAATTAGTTTTTGGTTTTTAACTTATTCTTTGCTTGGAGTGAACATATTTGGACGACATATAACAAAATTATATGATTCAATTAAAAGCCAAGAAACAAGACTGTCAAATTAATAATTCTCTGGTTCTACAGAGTTTAGTGTGACTGCATGGACATTAAAACACTGTCTGCTGAGTGCTCACATTCCTCCTGTGCTTTAATGATCACACACACAGAGTGCAATAACAAGAGAGAAGAGTATTACAACCAGAACAACCACAAACTCTACATTATATATGACTCACTATATGTGTAAGTTCTGTAAAGGTTGAAGCAATCTTCACAACTAAACCTCATGTAAAGTTAATGTTTAGTCCTCTTTTTAGTCCCATTTTCTTTGTGGAAACTATGATCAATCCTGAGGCGAATGGAAAGTGACTCAGCAGCAGCTTGAATATTTTTGGAAAGTCTGTGATGATCTAAGGAAAACCAGCAACGTGACCATGAGGGAAAGTTTTTCTTCAAATAATAATCCTGCACTGTCTGTAGCGGCGTCCAGCGTGGAGGATTTATGAATGCTTGCACTGTCTGAAACATAATTTCTGCACCATTAGCCTTTATGAACGTCGTTCCCTTTCCCCCCTCGTGTCTCCAACTTTAAAGCTGTTGTGACAAAATGCAGACAAACAGACTGTGTGAGACGTCCACTGAGACGAGACCGTGTGGCCTCTGTGCCGCTGCACCGGTGTCGTGGTCCGATCCTGAGAGACGAGTCTCGGAATGTGCAGAACATTTTAACAGCACAACGAAAAGGAAGAGTCAGCATAAAAAGTGCCTATCAGGCAGAAATCTGAGGTCAGCTCGCCACTGAACAAACAACTCCAACTGAAATCTGAATTCCTGAGGAAATGAGGAAGGGGTTTTGTGTGTGTGTGTGTGTGTGTGTGTGTGAGAACATATTTCTGTCTCGTGGCTGTGGCTCATCTTTCTGTTTTAAATACAGAAGACTGCAAGTATTATGATCGTTGGTCTATATAAATATTTCATCATGTTTTGTGTACATGTATGTGTGTAATTTCTTTCCCTGCAGTTAACACCTCACCCAGTGGAATACTCAGTGTCCTCTCATTGGTCCTGAATCAGATATGTCGAGGGTCTCTCTCCTCTTCCTCTCTCAGGAATGCTTCAGATGTGCCACAAACAAACGAAAAGGAGGGAAACTTTTTCTCCTGGAATTTGTGAAATGGGTGAGACTTCTGTCAGAGCTCCTCTGCTCCTCTATAGCGCACGAGCAATATTGTAACTTGCACATTTCAGGCCTTAAATATTTCACTGGGAGACGTCTTCATGATTTGTCTGACGAATGTCCATTAGCAGAACACTGTTAGATTGATCACATTTATATTCTGCGGCTGTTCAGGATATTCATATTCCAATCCACAGTTAAAAAAATGTTTATGTGCAGCAAAAAGCTATGAAAAATAATATTTAATTTAATCTTTCTGCTGTATTATAACTTTTATCAATTTAAATGGTTTCCCTATCAAAGAAGAACATTTTTGAAATTAAAATTCCCCTTAATCTTACTTCCTGTATTTCAGAAAAGGAAAGCTGAATCTATGCTAATGAGATGCTTGGTATCAGTTTTTATGTGATTTTCATAAAGTTGAAAATATCTGAAAAGAACCATTCCACCCAACTAATATACAATATCATTATTATATTGGTAAAGTTCAGTATATAGTATAGAACAGCTTAAACAGTTACTATATATAGTTAGAGTATTAATATATGATGGTAATGATAATGATGGTGTAGTCTAGGTTTATATAAGATATAATATAACATTTTTCATTTCAGTTAATCGATAATTATCACATTAACAATTATTTGTTGTGGTTTTAAACTCTTCTACATGAGCAGGGACTGACAAACAATTGCAGCCTAGTTTTAGTATATAGTGTGTTGGTGAAGTAATGGCACACTGGCAATACACAATAGTAGTGTACGCCTTACTTGTACTTCCCCATAGCACATATTCAGTGAACACGTCCACGTATGAAAAAAACTGAAGAAGTAAAGTACATCAGTCAAATCAGGAGGGAAGTTGCAAAAGTGTTGGGGCGTTAGCTGGTTGGGTTCATGAGCAGTGTGTAGGAGGAGGAATTAAAACAGGCCTTCTCTTATCAATGCCTGGGTGATGATGATGATGATGAAACTCATTACCCTCACACCCACGTGAACAGCAGGAAGAGCGTTCCTCTGCTGGAACCAGAGGAAGATAATGCATGACTCAACATTTTGTACATTTATCCCACCTTCTGCACAAAACACATCCTTCCTTGTGAAGCCTGAACTGCTGATAAGACAATGCTCCGAGTGGCCCCGAGTCCTGCTTATCACAACACACAGCTGGCCGGGGGGGGGAGAAGAGCTGAGTGAGTAAAAGCAACGCAACAGTGATAACGTCCAAGAACGCTAAAATGTCCAGAGCTTATCGGATCGCTCCACATCCACGAGGCATTGAAGCCAAAACAGACGCCTGTACAAAGGAAGCAGAGTGAAACTGAAGAGAAATTCTCTTTTAACATTGTGTCACAGACAACAGCTACATTTAATCCAAAAGATATCTCTATACATGCTGAAGTAGACACTGTAGAGGATGGAAACTGTAATTTAGTCCTTCTTTACTGCAGAGTTCCTGAATTTTGTTTCACTATATTTCACCATCATTTCTGGACATTTATCAACTGAATAGTGCAAGTGAGAAATGGGGAGATAGAGAAAGAATCTTTCTCAATATGACAAGTTGCAATGTCTGCTGGGAAAAGGACAACTACACCTAAGAGCTACCATGCATGCTGCTGTCTGTTGACAATAACTTGGGGTAGAATTAGCTAGATCTAATTTTATATAAATTAATTTCACTTCTTCGTCTCCATGACAACTGGGAAAAAATAAAGGTTAGTGACGAACAAAAACACAACCACACACCTGCTATAGATCAACTTAGCCTTTTGAGTCAATTATAATAATATTAAATAATATCAACTAGATGAGTCTCTAAATTCAAATCAAGCTTTACTCCCTCATATGGTTTCATTTCCCTAAAGTTGCCTGATTCTTTTCCATCAAAATCCATTAATTATTCCCTGGACAAATGGTGAAAATGTTAAGAAAAACCTGCATCCGCACCAAATATTAAATGGACTCTTCCCTGACCCATATCCCATTCTTCTACCAAGTTTCGTGGAAACCCAGTCTTGCATACAGACAAACAAAAACCAACCAACTGACCAGGGGTTAACACACAACCTCCTTGGTGAAGGGAATAATAAAATTAGTGTCTACTCCATTTGCGAGCAGCGTGTGTTCACAATGAGTTTGGATAAAACAGCTTGAATCATTTCTTTCGCAGGATTTGAAAACACTACGCACTGCGAACAGTATTGTACCCCCCACATGTGAAGACCTGTTTGTGTGTCGGTTAATCAGCCACAGTGAATTTTTTTCTCCAGTAGAAATGACCTTGCTGGACTGTCCCTGATGCCACCGCACTGTTTGTTTTTTGTAGATAAAACTGTCTGGAATGTTGAGGCCAAAGCTGGATTTGAACCTCAGGAGGTGCTTTCACCAAGCTCACAGAAAGATCAACAGAGCGTTCACTCTCCACCAGCTAAAGCATGTTTCCTACCGAAAAACATAAGTTTCCAGTGCACACAAAAACACACACGCACACACACACACACACACTCAATCCACAAATAGCTGTGCTTAAGTGAAACTGTATCTGATTTTCTAAGGACAGCAGCCAAAAAAAGGGCAAATGTGATCAGAGATGCACACGAAACCCAAAACCGTGCAGGATTAATAATGCAGCGCACCGACAGGTGAAGCTCAGCTTAACATGTTTCAGATCAGAGGAAGATGCGACAGTAGTCAAAGCCGAGAAGGAGACAGAAGAGTGTGAGATTAAGTAGAGCACATATCTGCCAAGGACAAACAGTCTCCTTAACTTTAATCAAGCTGGACCAAATAGCACATACTCATCATAGATATCATTTCTCTAAACATGCCTGATTCTGTTTTTCCACCAAGATCCATGAATTATTTCCCCGAATCACTGAAAATGTCATGAAACACCACTTCCACCAAATTTCCAGGAAGTCCATTGAGTTGTTTTTAATTCATCTTGCCCTACAAACAAACAAATGGAAAAGGGTGAATACACAACCTGAGCAGAAATGAATCACAATATAAAAATCAAACTGAGCAACACAACAAACAGCTGTAAACGAGGAGAAGGAAGCGTGTGTCGACACCAGACTGGGTTCTTCCTAACCAACCAAAACCATCTTTGTATTCTCTTGTTCAGAGCCATTTTCTGCTTTGATGTTGTTTTACTTTGATGCTTTGATGTTGTTTTACAGTTTAGCTTTGTAGGCCCAGGCTGGTATGCAGTCTGCTGTTGTATAATGCTTTTGTATAATACCAATCACATGGGGGGGTGGGGGGGGGGGGGGGGGGGGGGACTGAAATACCCAGAAACAGCTTATTAGTGCAACAAAAGTTCTTACTAAACAACAAACATCTCACTGTGACAGGATGATGAATCTTTAACTTAAATCAAAAGGACAATGAGAAACTTTTTCTTTGACCATGAATATTTTCTTATTTAATGGGCAGAAATAGTCACCATTATACTGAGACCAGCAGCACCAGCAAGGCCTGGAAAACGTGTTCACTGGCATTATTGCCACAAATATGTGCAGGATTAAATGGGTGTTAATGTTTTTGCACAAAATCCTCAACGCTTTATGTAATTACTTCACCTCCTTTGCTCATTTGTGTACGAGGTGTAAGTTAAATCGGAATGTTTGATGTGTCTTGATCCTAAATGTGCTTCGCTGGGCACAGAGAGGCGACGTTCAGGTCTTCTTTGGAGGGAATCGCTCTGTTGTTGTCGCCAAGTTCAGTCAATGAAAGAGTAAATCTTGTGGCTCACTTCACTCGCCTCAGTAAATAATGCTGATTGGCATCCTCCAAGGCTGCAGCCGAGGGAACAAATCCCTTAAGCTGCAGTGGAGCGAGTGGGCAACATTCATAAGTCAAACCCACCGGGCCAGCTCTGTGCAGCGATGCATGGCTCTGTGTGCATGTGCATTTGTGTGTGTGTGAATACCTCACGTAAAAAAAAAAGTGCAATCACACAGAAACTATTCAGGGTCTTTACAAATGCATGAATCAAGCAAAAGAACTTCATATGGAAACCCAAATCCGCAGTTATCAAAGATGCTGCATAATTCATATTAATACAAACTTGGTGCTATAGTTTTTAAGGATTTAATGGGGATTATAGTTTTGTCCTTCAGTGTCACACAGTCTAATATGACTGACAGGAGCTGTTCCCCTGCAGTGCATGGAAATCAGTTCCTCTGTGCTCAAAGCAGAAAGTAACATGTGCCTGATACTGAGGGGCTGCTTGTGCTTTAAAACACATTCGGATGATGTGGAGAAGTCTGTGATTCCTTCAAAATACATTTAAATTGTTAAAGGAAAAAAAATCAGCACTCTGGTCAAATCAGGTCAGGTGGTCAGCAGCAGAGATAGACTTAGATATGCATCATCCTGGATTTGACCCTTTTGAATTAGTGGTTTTACATTTGGTAACATTTAGTATAATTTGACTTACAACTTTTGCCTTGGTAAAACTTCAAATATGTGCTTTTGCACATGTGGCACTGCAACTTGCACACTCGACCCCCCGCTGTGGGCACTTACTCGGTCTTGCTGCGGGTTTTGTCGTCACTGAGCTGCAGCAGGTTGATGACAGCCTGTCCCAGCTGTTTGTCCGGACCCACCAGGGCCCGGTGCAGGACGTGGACGCGCAACGTGCCGCGCTCTCCTGCTCCTCCAGCTCCTCCACCTCCTCCCTGGTGAAGCAGCAGCAGCGGCGGCAGGTCGAACGCGGCCTCCTCCCTCCACACCGGAGCGATACTCTTCTCCACCACCGAGGTCTGGTACTTCTCCTTGCCCAGGTGCATGACCGCGTACGCATCGTTGGTGCCGCCTTTCCCCTTCACCCTGAGGCCTCGGGCTTGGAGCACCGTTACCTGGACGCTTGTGGGACACCACTGCAGATCCGCCAGGGACATGCTGGCGCCACGTGTTGCTGGATTATAGCAGGAATCGAACTCCGAGGACAGAAAGCAGCGGTGTCAGGCACCGGCTCACTCACACACACACACTCACTGGTCTGGGGAGAGGGAGAGTTTTTCCCTTAGACTTGACTGAAGTTGAGGAAACAGCTGATTGGGCGTGGTCTCACACACAGAGAGGACGCCTTGGATAAGACAAGACACGCCCACAGATTAACAGGTTGACCTCATGCTGAGTGTGTGTGGATCATTCACATCACATCACACACTGCAGCACAGAGGACACACCTGATGCCTGTTCACACCTATTCACACCTGTCACTCTGCACCAGCATCATCCCATATCCTCTACACACATTTTTATAATCCCTGCTTCCTTGTTTGACTGTGTCTTCGTTAAACTTAAAGAGTAACTAAACCCCTAAACCTTTTTTCTCAGCAGAAAACAATTGTCTTTAGGTATCGAGTAGTGTTTTCACGCCCAAATCTTGACATTTAAAGTGCAAAAGAGTTTAAATTCTACACTTTATATAGTATTATGCTTAGTGACTGCCCTCTACTGGTTAAAATCTGGCTATAGGAATTGAATTTTGCCATTGGCTGAGATGTACTTAACTACTTAAATCCAATCCGGACCCGTTCACAAATGACCTGCGACTGACTGTGTATGTGTCTGTTGTTGCAGCACCTGCGCTCCTGCAGCTGTCGATGTGTTTCCTCCTCGATGACGTGCCGAGCTTGCAGCTTTCCACTGATCCACTGAGAACAGATTCACTACAGTCTGACTGTGTATATTGTGGCAGAGGAGTAATATCAACAAGTGAAGTGGGCAGATTGCATGGACTGAGTATAGTGATTACTGCAAAATGATCAATTTATAGATTAGAAATTTGGCAGATGACTTAATAAAGAAAATAATAGCTTCCTCTGTGGTTTGGTGCAGCCTCAGGCTCACATACTGAGAGCTCTGCAGAGGCTTTTACAAGTAATTGTGTCTGGAATTGTATTTCTAGACAAGACGCCTTGTCTTGTTCTGTAATAATCAGTTGTCACATCTATTCCTGCCTCAACATTTAAGTCGTCTCAAACCACCAGAACTCTCCGCTCTAATAATTCCCAGGCTGTTACTTGGAGAGAGGACGGGATACCTGACAAGCCTTTGACAGCTGATAGGTTTCATACGGTTGGATTCAGTTTCACATGCTGCTCCACTTTGAATGTTTATCAGGCTGCGGTGCCACTTTCTGCACAGATTCTCCTCCATCTGCAGATCAGACAGATTGAAGGCTCTAAAATACTCTGGGTATGTTTCTTTGCTTTGTCTCTTTCAGTCCATTAATGGACTGACAACCTCTCTAGAGTAGATTTCCTTCCTGCCCAATGCACATAAGTGCTAATGATCTCCACGGCCCTGAGTGTGTCAGAGTGGGTGTGGAAGATTTCAAACAGTTATTTAGTTCTGAATCAGTCTGTAGATCCATTTGGAAGAAATGTTCTCATGTTATTAGAATCAGGACGGTTCATGTCTGAACACTGACTCCTGCTGTTTAAAAAAGGAAACAAAGTTATCACATCGTCTGGTCAGGTTAGTTTCTATCAACATAAATCACAAGTCCTCTAAACAAAGACAAATCTAACAACCTGAGACCAACAAACTGAAATCATGGCTGACATTAAGCACAAGGTCTGAAAGTATCTGATCTCTCTTACTATGCCCAGCAAAGATTAGAGCTGCAGACACATGTAGAGCCTGGAGCCAATTAGAAAAGTGACGCACGTGTTGGCACTGCCAGTGTCTGTCTGACTGTGATGTAACGACTGTAGTACTTTTGTGTGTGTGTGTGTGTGTGTGTGTGTGTGTGTGTGTGTGTGTGTGTGTGTGTGTGTGTGTGTGTGTGTGTGTGTGTGTGTGTGAGCATCTGCTTGGACTATGATCTGCAATAATTTAGCTTTTCATCATTTACAAAAAGTCAAAATATTTTCATCACATTTACAACAAACTCACTTGGCAATAAAAACCAACCAGAAAAAAACTGGTTGGTTTTTATGATTTTCATTAGTTATTTGATGCTAAAAAAAAAAACAGGGGGAAACATGATTGACAGCTGAGACTGACTTGTGATTGGTCGAGCATGTGTATCTGCGGGACCTCACTACTGCAGCTCCAGGATATTTTATGCTTTATTTCTGGATAGTGGGAGGAAGTGGAGATGCGTCGTCCATTTTTAAATACAGTCTATGGTGACAACATAAAATAAACAACATATATTATCAATCAATCAAGAAATAAATATGTATAAATATAAATGTAATACTAATAAAAAGATAAATGTCAAAACATACACTTAAATGCTTTTCTTTGGCCTGGTAAAAATTCCAGAAAATAAATTCTTATTTTGGTAAATCACATTTACCATTTCAAAGTAAAAGTAAACATTATTGTGGCATCATTGTCCTTTTCTTAAATCTTGGTCATTTCTTTCCTCTTCAGGATTTTCATCCTCTAAATGTTTGTCACCGCTCTGGTCCTTCTGGTCCTGTTCGCCCACAAGAACTTTGCTGTAGAGCTTCTGTTGCTCTTCTTTATAAGCGTCTTTCACTTTGGCTCGTTTCAGGCCTCCGTCCCTGAGAGCAGAGAGGAGGGAGAGGGACACACACACACACACACACACACACACACACACACACACACACACACACACACACACACACACACACAGACTCAGACACAGTGTCTGACCAAGACTGTAATTCAGCTTCAGGAGCATAATACCTCACTGTTTCTGTCCCTGCTGATAATCTGCTCTTATGCCATTTGAACCCCCACGCCTGTCTTTTTACAACCATTACCACATCTAGTGTGGCTGATGTATATCATGGCATTTATATGAAACAATGACTCACCAAATTAGATCCACTAAGCCTCCTTGTGCAGCTATAGCAGCTTTAACTCTGTTTGCAAACTGCACTGCGTCCTCTCCTTCCTATAAAAGGACAATAAACAAGAAGTTATTCAGTAGACAGAGGAAATAACAGTTTGTCTAAAGTTGAATGAGTTGTTTTGTTGTGACGTAGTTTCACCTCTCTGTTCATTGGTGGTAGATACCAAACACTGCAGACGATGGCCCAGCTGCTCATCATCCTCAGCAGATAAGTCACCAGGCCGAACTTACTGCTGTTCCAGAAAGCGTCACCAAACCGAGGGTCGTACTTTGACAAGGAAATACAGTCGAATCAAGCCTTTGTACAAGCTACATAAGCAGAAAGTAGAAAAAACACAGGGGTTCCTACCTTGATGGCAACTGGATAAACAGTGCAGTCAATTTCAAAGCTGCCCTTTTTAAACATCATCACTGATGTGTTATTGATGCAAGTACCTGCTGATGACACCATGAGCTCGTACACTGAACAACAAACTTCATGTATTTACAAGTATCATCATCAGTTGTTGGAACTCTACAGCTTTATGATACACACCCTCAGGGAACATGAGGATGGGCTGTTTGGTTTTATCAGCAACGTGATCACCAAGCCTGAAATGACAGAAGATACATTCATCAAAATATTTAATAGAAATCTGTGAATAATTTCTACTCTGTAGATTAAGATTGATGGATAAAGTGTCAGAAGAATAATCAAGACCAAATCATTACGAGAGCCAAATCTGTAAAATAATGATTGCTGATGGAAGCTATATTGTTTAAAATCTGAAATCTATTTGTTTACATGGTAATAAAGGCCTGCTAACTAATAATACAGCAGTCGTAGAGACAGTAAAGACTTCATATTGTATTGGGTTAGGGTTAGTGATGGTGCAGTGTTACCTTTTGGCCACTAGGTGTCTGTCTTTGACTTCTGATCTGTCAAACCAGATGTGCTGGGAGGATCTGCCCATGGCTCTTTGTATCATTCCCATCAACCCTCTGTGAGCCTGGCCAATCTGAGACACAAGTCAAAGTCTAGTTCAGCACGACAACAACATCTCGAACAGCGTAACAGGAACATTTCACAATCGTTAAGTCACGTTTCTACCAGAGAGTAGCAGCCATCATTGGCCAAGATGATGACATCAATGGGTGTTGTATGATTGGCCACACAGATGCCACCGTTCTGAGGTTTGTTCCCGCTGCGATTAAACAAGTTTATTAAATACACAGACACTCAACTTACATCCCAGATCAAAACCACAGATATTTAAAAATAAGAAAATATCACAGTATGTATATAAACAATAGATAAAATGTTAAAGGTTGTGTGTACCTGTTGTGATAGGTGATGATCGCTGTGAGAGATCTGACACAGATGCGGTAACACATCATCTGAATCTTCTCACTCAGGTAAAACCTTACACTGAAGACACAGAGCTTAATGCAACAACAATCACTGCAGCTCCTGAATTACTGATTCAAACTTTAAAATATTGTCATTTTAAACCAATCAACTATAGAGATGGACAACATGACAGAGGTGAAACCAAATCTGGATCGCCGCCTGGTGGCTGGCTGGAGAATAGTTCAATAACACCCTCTTGGACCAAACTAAAACTAAAAAGCCAAAGTACTTTTGTATTCAAGTTATTTTAGCTTCATTTTTGTACACCTGGAGGATTTGAGCCTGTTTCATCCATCTTTACATACAGTCTATGTTTTAAACCTGAGATTGTCTGATTACATGACGTCTCACGCGTACTTTGAACAATTATGGGAACTGGACAAAACTTACTCTGTATTTGGTAAAACCGCCACCAAGGTTGTCAGGACTAGGAGCAAACTAATGCCAGTGACTGCCAGAGTAACCCTGCAGGAAAGAGAATTGTGAAGCACTTGTTTACCCAGTCAGCAACTTGACCATCAGATGAATCTGCCTGTGTGTGGCTCTGACCTGAGAGGCAGCAGGACCCCGTAGCGGACGAGGACCCCCAAGCCCCACAGGACTGTGAGTCTCAGACTTATGTGACGGAAGTTGTAGCTGCTTCGGGTCAGTAGGTTCCAGCTTTCCAGTTCCTGGGCTGAAAAGCGCTTGGTCACCTCATCGTCCACGATGCTCTCCACGCCTCTCCGGCAGAAGTAGAAGATGTCCGTCATTTCGAACTCCGCCTCTGAGCGCAGACAACCACGAAGCTCCTGGATCTCCTGCTGCAAAGAGGATAGTGGTTCTTTGGCTATGATACCTACGATGAGATTGGGAAGAAAAAAAAACACATATTTGAGATAATGGAAAAATATATATACAATAGGCCTTCATGAATGAGAAATGTGAAAATAGTATTTGTATACCAGTGCTATATGGTTTATAGAGTTCCTGGTTCTTTTTCTTCGCTTCAATCTCCATTCGTAGTGTCGCCCACTAATTCAAGAGACAACACAATAAGATAACTAGATTAGCGAATTAGATCAATTCAGGTTTGTATTTTTTACGTTTACACTGATGTTTGATGTCCAGCATGGTAAGAGTAAGAACTGAGGCTGACTTACATACAGACACACAACTAATGACCAGCAAATATGAAGTTGCATTAGAAGTAATACACAAGAAAATACAACGATTCTTAGGTGATGAAACACTATTAATAAAAACGTATTTCTGAATAGTTTATTCAACTTCTGCCAATTGATCCCCCTAAAGTCGTCATACAATTATTAACATTATCTATGATCAAAGTGGTGAAATAAGGCAAAATGATTCTTGGAGTCCACGGCTCTGTAGAAGAGAAGGTTGGGACGACATGCTCTTTCATGAGAAGCTTGCAGCTGCTGGGAACTTACAGCCACACTCGACAAATTCAGTCCTCTACCCTTTGATTGACTTACTCAAGCGTAAGTAGGTCACAGTTTGGATGCATCAGACTGCTGTGCCACCTGGACCTGGAGAAAAGAACCACCGCTCGATGTGTACGCTAAATAAAACAACCAAACCACACTATTGACGGCCACTGAGCTGCTACAGGGAATCAAACAGCGACTCATGCTGAGCCCAATTCTAAAGGTGCGACAACTGGATTACAACAGCTGCCTCCGACTGTCCCACAACCTCCAGGGAAGGAGGAAAACATTTTGCAAAATGTCCCAAAATAAATCTAACTTCGTCCCAGGAGTCTAAGCTCCCTGATGTATGTACACCACCTCAATTGGCTGTCCCATGGCTAAAAGCTTGTTTGTCCCAGAGGCCTGTTCCAAAGCCTACATCCCTGAGGGAGAGGACCAACATGTCCCATGTGTCTCACAATCTGTCCCGTCCAACAAAGAATGCATGTGTTTATCAAATAGGATTACCACTGTTTTAGTGTGTCAAATGTACTAATAACTCTAGGGTCCATAATTGTCACAGTGCTTTAGAGATAGTGTAAGATATTTGTCTCAAAATGTTGTACAATAAATAAATAAGCTCAATAAAATAACATTTAATTTCACCAAAGACCCTGGTTCAATAACACGTGAATGCAAAAGGTCAAAGGTCACCAAGCTCACCTCAAAGATCCTGAGAAGTGTCCTCATGTAGAGTCTGCGCAAACCGAAGGAGACTCCGAGTACAGACGGCACGATCATGAGGACGAAGAGGAGACTGAACCACACAGTGATGGAGAGACCGAGACACAGCAGGTTGTCAGCAGGAAACAGAGTCATGCTAACAACAAGAGGCGACACAACCACAACGCACACAACCCTGGAGACATCAGCTTTCGGTCGAGTCGTCTGGGCTTCTGTGACATCAGGGGAAGATCATCGTCTGCGTGGGACAAAGAAACAAGTCACAGAAGAGTCAAATCTTAATAATCCCAAATGTTCTCCCAATGTTTCAGCACAATATACAGCATATGTTTCTATGATAAAATATTATTTATGTTATTATATTGACATGTTACTGATATATTCTATGATCTTGGTCAACGGTTTAAAACTGACATATTGGTTGTGGGTGCCCCTGTGAGAGGCTGTTATGCTGAAATTCTTCCTCTTTTTATTTCTTAAGAATGAAATTGCCTCATTTCCTGACACCATGAGTAAGAGTTATTTTTTGCTTTTCAACAACGAGGCAATGACTGTTGGTTACAATTGTAAAGTGACTGCAGTTATCTTAGTTCTCTGTCAGCTGTCAGACACAAAGTGGCTGAGTGCAGAGAGTAAATTATAATGAGGGAGTCGATTGTGAGTTACTGACTCACAGCTAGAGTTCAACTGTGAGCTGTGTAGTTCAAATAACACTTTAATATCAGTCATAAAATGTTTATCTCTTGTATTGTAATAATTAAGAAAACAGTAAGAATATTTCTAGATTTAATTAAAATCAAATAAATAATAAAGCCTAAAATGTAATTGTGTCAAACTTGGACTGGGCAATATGGCCAAAAATGTATATAGATAACATTTTCATATGAGTTAATATCGATAATAATATATAGTAACATCTTAAATGTGTCTCATTAATGATCATTTTAGCCACAGATTCATACGTTTTCCTTTTTTTGTATGTTTTTAATAAGTTTGCTGTGTTTTAGTGGGTTTGTGTGATTTATTGTACATATTATCACACTGCACATAGTTTTCTTGTTTTTACACTGTATATATTTTCGTTTTTATTCCATTCATATTTTTCTATATTTTTTATATTTCCTTACACTTAAGTATTATTATTCTTTCACTCAAGTATTGCATGTTACTTATTACTGATGCCTATTTTTGACTCTTGCTGCTGTAATATTGCAAATTTCCCCATTGGGAGACCAATAAATGATTAACTTATCTCATTTTATCTTATCTTATCTTATCTTATCTCATCCTATCGTATCTTATCTTATCTTATTCAACCCTGTTTACATGTATATTTTAAAATCTCTTACCTCACTGCTGCTCACCTTGAACCAGCTCTCCCTGACAGAAGAGATATTGTGTCTTCCTGGTTAAATAAAGGAAAAAATAAAACAATAAAACAAAATGATAAAGCTGGTAAACACTTAAAAAACTCCAGAGTGATAGTAAGAGTTCAGTTGACTCACTGTTATCTAGTCACAGCACTTTAGCTGCATATTAGCACAACTTCTCCAAATGAAGCAGCTCTGACCAAGCTCCGGAATTAACGCACTAAGCGTCAGTGCTGATCGGGGGAGGATTGAAGCGACAGACGGTCTCAGGCGTTTCTCCATCTGGCCTCATGTCATGACTGAAGCTCAGGGATCTCTCACACTCTGTGTTTGGTTGTTATCAGCTTTAAACAGCAGGAAAACAGAGCAAACACAAGTCCTCCACAGCCCAAGTTTCTGCAGCAGTCAGCCCCACAATCCCATCTCTCCCCCCGGGTCGGACTCACGGACTCACCGTGTGCATGTCGGTGCTGCTGCAGACACACCGGCTCCAAACGGACCGAGGATCAACCAGCACCACACTGAAAGGATTCACACTCCTCAGGGGATAAACACAGAGGTAATGTGTGGACATGTTTTGGTGACACTTCACTATAGTGAGGGTTTTGAACAACAATAATAATAATTATAATAATAATCAGTTATATGACCATACTAATATCAAAATAATAATAATATCAAAATAATAAATAGAATAAAATAATTAAAAATCCAATCAACAGCAGACTATTAATTAGAGCCTGACCTGCATGGATTTGTTTGGAGCCAATACAAACACTACACCTCATCACAGTGAGAATATTTAACATTATTCAATTAGTAACAATAGTTATATAATGAAAGTAAGAGACTATTAATTAGATTCGACCGATGTGTATTTCTGAGGGCCGATACTGATTTTACACTTTAAAAACAGTGAGGGTATTGAACATTATTCTTGAAAAAATAATGTAAATATAATTTTTTAAATCACAATAAAAAATAAAATAGACAACAATAGACTCAAATAATGAAAAGTGTTGTGATGTAACTAACAGCAGACTATTCAAACACCAATATTAAGGAGTAAAAAATATCCAATACCAATACATTAGCCAATTGCTTATATATATATATAGATCTATATATATCCAGATCAATGAGCTCCTCCTGATGATGGTGCTGCAGGATAAGGAACAGAGGGAACAGAAGGAGGAGCAAACCTTCAAGCGTCCATGGAGACTTGTGTGTGACGGAGTGTGTTGGCCACCAGGGAGCGATCAAGATGTTGACAACAAGTACGTACATACTGTAACACCTACACACTGTAAATGTAGAATACCCACTACACTCTCAACCCCCAACAACCAAAGACTGGGAAATAACCATCACATCACCAGTATATTATTGGAATGCAAAAGTACACATTACTCAAAAGACACCAGTTGTTTTATGGTAACAGATATGGATCTAACAGATGTTTGTTGTTAAAATCAGTGTTGTTTTATTCCCATGTATATGTAAAGCATGCTGTAGCTATAGAAAATAAGTTATATTATTGTTGTTGTTATTATTACATTTTTAGTTTTTTCCATCACAAACATTTACTGAGCCCCCAATTAAATTACAACTGGGGAAAAAAATAGACAAGAGAAGAAACACACATTAGTCTGTCCAATAAAAATCTTTATTTATATTATCTTTATTTATGCTACAAATTGCTGTTGTTTTCTAGCATGCATAGTTTCACACAGTTAAGACAAGTAAAATCACAAAGTCAGATTTCCCTTTAGAAGAATATCTTAGCTTTAGAACATGCATATATACCCATGCCCAGTCAGGAACAGTCAGTAATAATTTCTCTGCCCAAGGAAACAAAGGGCATTTTGACAGCCATTTTAAAAACAAGATCCAGTGAATCATATTTCTAGAACATACTGCATAATCTTAATTCACCGCATGAGACTCAAATAACATTTTTAGAAACTTTCTTTGGCTTTTTTTGTCATATAGAAGCTAATGCGGCTTAGACTATTGATAATGAAGGTGGGGGGGGGGGGGGGGGGGGGGGGGGGGTACAACGAAATGGAAGTAGGGATTGTGCTGTAGGGGCGGCTGATGGCTGAGGTTGATGGTTCGATTGAATTTGAGGTATCAAAAGTTAAAAGTGAAAATGCTGCACCAAAGTGAAAAATCACTTCAGAACCAGTAGATTCCTAATATCCCCAAAACAAGCACACGTATCGGAGGTCTCTGATAATAATTAAAGCAATAACAACGTCCATCTTTCCGCTGTAGTTTTAAGTCTCTGTTGATAATCTACCGCTGTTAGTTAGGTAGAGACGGGGCTTTTATTGTCTGAGTATTCATGCAAGTAATATTCAGAATCAGGAAAATATACTGGAATTTTAAAAAGGCCCTTCACAGTAGTCAGGAAACGTTGCAGTCGAAAAGAATCTGTTCACCTTATGCACACTGAAGGTTACATATATATATCACAGTAAGATACGCAGAATGAACTGCGTCAGTGCTACATTACATAGAACTACAAAACATTGGCTCGCCCTAACCAGGGTTCAACAACTGTCTCAAACATCACATTACCCACAACGGCATTATAGAAATGTCTCTACTAAAGGAAAATAAGCTTATATACATATATATTAAATTATATATTATTCATTTATTTATTTTAAGATTTAATGAGGGAGATAATAATCCTACAGTTTAGGGTGCAGAGAGAAAAACAGTATGCACAAAACACAAACGCACAGCTTCAAACAGGATCACATGGAATATTCCCCATATTGCTATAATTGTATTTGTGCTTCTCGGCATTATAAAGGAATGTGTTGTATGTGTGGTTTGCTGGCATTGTGTCGTTGGTGCAAATGCGTTCCTCTTAAATGCTACTGTTACAAATAGTGTCTGAGCAAAATGACACAAACATCACGTTGCCCATCGGGTCAGAAACAACATCATCGTTAAAAATGTCGTCACTAAAGGAAAATAGGCTTCTTCTTCTTCTATTTTTTATATATATAAAGTTAGAAATGCAGCTGTTGACTGTGTTGATGCTCAATAAGAAACAGCAGCAGCATATCGTCATCAACAGTGTGGCTCCTGGCAACAGTGGTCAGCCTCTGTGCTTCAGCGTGGCAGTTTCAGGCCAGGGGGTTGATATGTATTTGATCTCGTGTTCATCGTCAGTTTCAGAAGTTTAAGATCCGTCAGTGTCTCCTCCACGTTCGGGTTTTTTGAACGTCTCGGCTCTCGATCTGCGGCAAACTCACCGAGACATCATCCGCACAAACTCTGTCAATTAAAGAGAAGGACAGTTTTAAAAAGGACGGTCAATCACCTGTGTTAGTTAAAATCGACAGTAAAATGTATGACGCTGCACTGGTGCATGTATTTATTCATTTATTTGTGTTTGTCAGGGATTATGCAGCGACACAGGTTGCAGGACAGACATGAGCTGCATGTAGGATTTCTAGCCGAGGCTAACTTGCAACCCCTGCCCTTGATTACACTTAAACCTAAAAAGGTCACAATACGTTATTGCAATAAAAATATAAGTAAACTCAACACACAATAAAAAATTCGCACAGCTGCAAGACATAGGTTTTTTGTTTTGGGGTATGCACATTAACCATGAGCTGCATGTATTCAGGCACTCGTGATAAAATAGTACTTGTTCATTAATACTGATCATGTTTAGTTTTTCTCATGAATGAATGCAATTTGTTTCAATTCAGCTTTCTCTGTGGGTTTTAACTACTTAAAAATATGAATCAGGGCTTGTAACTAAAAGTCACAGACAGTGTTTTTAGTTTTTTCCCTGAAATCTACCCTCTAAGCAGTTTGCAGTTTTCTGAGCAGCAGCATTCCCTGATATTTTTATCCCTGGCAGCCTGCATGCATCTGTTTCTCTGTGTGTAATCTACGAGGTGGCATAATCCCTCGGTATGGAGATAATCTGACAGACCTACTGCCTTCATCCCCACACCTCGCCATCAGCGTGGTGTTGGGATTTCAGCTCGACACATGCTGGGATTTGCAACGTGTGTGCATGTTCAGATCAACTGTAGGAAGGAGGAGTAACATGTGTGATTTGCAAACGATGGCGGATGTTATCCTTCACCTTCAAAGTCCACGTGTCCATCTCCGTTCAGATCTATGTCTCGTAGGATGTCCTCCAGATCTCTGTGTCCAACCTGGAGAACACAGATTGTGAGGGGGTTCCACTTTATATGGTGCAAGCTCACGTTTAAATACTGAATGGAGAAATAAGACTCTCCCAGTAGTTCTGTACCTGTTGTCCAAGAAGTTTCTTCATCGCCTCTCTAAGTTCTGCCGTGCTGATCTGGCCATCGCCATTTGTGTCAAACTGAAATGAAGAGAAAAAAGACAAATAAGAGAAGCAATTAACAAAATTCTCTTGAATATGAGTGAACATCCTAAAGATTGTTGTCACGCCGATCTGACGTAAAAAAGTGTTTTTTTTTACTTTGACCCGATTTAAACCCATTGGGAAATTCTATCGGTTATATATATATTTTTAAACCTTTTTTCTCCTGACTTTCCTCACCTCCTTAAATGCATCTCTCAGCTCTTTCACCCCAATCATGTCCGCAGTTTCAGCCAGAAGTTTGGGCCCCATGAGTTCAACGAAGTCCTCAAAGTCAACATGTCCTCCCACTGGGAGACAGAGGGAGGGGAGGAAGTCGAGAGGGACAAAGCGTATTTCATTCATGCTCCGGCTGAAGCTTTGTGTTTGAATTAATAGTGGAAATAATTCACGGTTTCACTCACGGTTCATGTTGATCTGCTGACTCAGCTCTATCAGCTCCATCTCCGTCGGCATGTAGCCCATAGTCCTCATGCAGTTCCCCAGGTCTTTGCAGCCGATGAAGCCATCTTTGTCTTTGTCGAACTCCCTGAAAGCCTCGCGCAACTCTGAGAGGCGGAGAAATCACGTATGAGTGTGAGATAAAAGTTTAAATGATATGAGGATTTAAATTATTAATTTGCATTCTTTACAGCCCTGAAATGTAACGTACCATCCATTTCTTCTGGCCTCAGCTCTCGATCCTGTGAAGGATCACAGCGAAGAGTCAGGAAACAAAAACTGCTGATATTTTTGAAAATCATGCCAATGTGCATCATTCCTCACACAACATGACACCGTAAATCTAATAAATAGGCAACTACAAGTATGTGCCACAGTGCCAAGAGTCTGCAGGTCTCCCTCCAGCCAGAGAGGAAGAGCTTTGACACCTCCTGCTGAACTGTTCGGATGCTATAAAACATGTAGATTCTTGGCACTCTGAGATACTTGGGCAAATAATAACACATAGTTACGTTTTGGGATAAAAGTAAAAAATAGCAGAAAGAAGATTAGATATTTAATAATATAGGATTTTTAAGAGTAGAAAGGAATCTGACACATTTGCTGTATCCGTTGTGAAGTTATGTGTTTTTTCAAGTTTGCCGCTTGCGTGGATTTGCAGAAACGACGGAAAAAACCCAACATATGCGCTAGTTATTTTATTTCTTCTTTTATCTGCTGCTCCATTCAACTAACATGACTCAATCCCAACACCAACAGCCATCTGAGAACTGGTCTTTAGAGGAGTCAGTAAACACGCAGTTGAGAACACTGAAAGGTTCAACATCCCTGTTTTCTTTAATGACAAGAACTTGACATGTGTCATCACAGCAGGAAACAGACAGAGAAATAATCTCCAGGTAAAAATCATTTCTGCCACCGCTGCATGATTTAATAATCCTCCGAGAAATGTCCATGTGTTTATGGGTAATGCAGCCTCAGACACAAACACACACACACAAACACACACACACACACACACACACACACACACACACACACACACACACACACACACACACACACACACACACACACACACACACACGTTGTCACAATACCATCTTCTCAGTTGCACCACGCTGACTTACATGCTCTTAGTGCTGACATTAAAGTGAGAGGTGATTACCACACACATTCATGGTGAGTTCCAGTTACTGTGTGTGTACTGCATTGTGTGCTAATCTCTCCTGGCATGCATGCACATGATATTTTCTGGACTTACGTACAGCCTGCCGGCTCTCAGCGAAGCCCTTGCGTAGAAAGATGCACGCGGGCCCCAGCACGTTGTGCATGTTGGCTCCGTTCTGGGCCAGGGCCACTAGCGGCTCAAGATAGGCCCCCCCAGAGCCCCCCTCCTCACAGGACTGCACTGCTTTGTAGTTCTTCTTCTGGTCCTGGAGCAGCATCCGGGGCAGGGGGGCCAGACATGGGAGCAGGGGCAAAGACAGGGGTAGAGACCGTGACTCAGCTTGTGGTAGCATGGAGCGAACATGGAGGTGGGATGGAGGGGGGGTTCTAAAGCAGGAGGTCTGTCAGTCATGCAGAGGTGTAGTCAGGTCTGTCATGGTGGAGGAAAGGGGACTCGGAATCTTGCACAACAGAACAGCACCAAGCCTCTATAGCAACAATCCACCGCCTGTGTTCATGTAACTGCTCTCGAATCAGTTTGTTCCAGTTTTCACCTGCACATTTTCTACTGTAAAGAATAATTGCAATTTATAGCTGATAGTCTAATCTTTGTATTTTTCTATCTTCTGCTCTAACTCTTACAATAATATTCTCTCACCACAGTAGCTGCAGTGACAAACTGTCAGAAACCCTGTGGTCAGACAGGCTTATTTGGAGGAGACTTTACGCACCAAGTCATCATGTGGTCTAGAAGATTACGTTGAGGTTTAGTCAGCTGTTTAAATATAATCACCAATTAGCCCGTCAACTAGGGGGCAGAAGTTGTTCTCACAGAAATCAACCCAATTACAGAGACTAAAAACATGCGTCCACTGCCGGATAAAGTCCAACCATCCAACCTGACTGATATCTGAATTAGAGAAGCAGTTAAATCTGAGGCTAAATGCAGAATGCTACACTACACAATAAAATGTACTCTTCAATTACTTCCACCCATTTTTTCCAAGCAGATATAAACCCCATTTAAACAGTAGCATCTCTTTATAAAACACTAAAATGCGCGTCAGGTCTTCAATTACCGACGTCCAACTCAGTGGCTAAAAACCCAGCGACAAGCACGTGAAGTCGACTCGTGTCACAGCGAATTACCCCGAGGCCATTTTTGCTGCTGCCTCAAATCTCTCAGACGTGAGCTCGTGCCCGTCTTCAGATGGATGTCGCAGTAAAGCGAATGAGACATTTGCATGCATACAGAATAAAAGAAAATTAATATGCATTTTTGTACTTCGCGCAGTCGCACGTAGTATTAGTATGCTCTACAAATGACCTTCACTCTCCATCTGTTGCCATGCCACCTCTTCATGCATTCCTAAAGTCCCCACCACAGGAACGGATGCCCAAAGGGTAATCTGACTAAGTGAGGCATGGAGCTGGGCTGTCTTCGGGTATATCGTGCCAGAAAAAGTACTACGAAGCAACGCGCTTGCATTTATATAACAACCCATCCCCAACCCCCCAAAAAGGGCTCTAGTCAAGCAAGAACTTCTCCAGCAAACCATCCATGTTATGCACAGATGGCGTCAACAGTTGCTTGTGCTTCCTCAAGGATGTGCAGCTGCTGATATGAAGAGAAGTCTTTTTTCTGGGATTGTCTGAGCGTCTTTGCAGGAATACAATGAGGACAGTGAATGTTAGACACACATTGTACAAGCGAAGGTTACGGGGCCTTGAGTTTTTCAAAAAAAATAATTACGAATCACTGCCTCACATCCAGTAGACCAGTGCGATCGGGTCAACTCTAAAGTTTATCGACAGGATCTAAATTCCCCTTATTTTCAACTCAGCCGACGGGGTCAAGATCAAGCAGCAACTTCTCTGACCCATCCGAGATTTGTTTTCCAGCGAGCGATACGACGCAGTGATTAGAACAGAGATGACGTTTATCCAAAAAGACTCATAATAGGATGCAAATGTCGGATTAACGCAGCAGTGTGATCCACACGGAATGAGTTTTAAAGGCGGTCAACAAGGTCCTGCGACAACAATCAAGACTAAGACACTCTATCGCAAATAATGACTAAAATAAAAGCATGAGACAATAAGATTTGTCTTGAAATATCCTTCATTTGTCCTCCTTTGCATCACAAGACACGGGGCAACAGTCCAGTCAGACAGAAGCAGTCAACCAGTACAGGTCCAGTCAAAAAGCCTTGGGTCAGGTTGGGGGACACACCATGAGACAAACATGCAGGGGATTCAAGGAGACCACAGCTAAATGAAAAACCTCGACCTTACCTTCTTGGTGAAAATTTTGAGCGACTTTACAGAGTTGCCCATTGCAAAAAAAGAAAAATCCTTCCTGTTTTATGTTTTCTCTCTAACTGTTGGTGTGCCTGTATGGGAGTGCACGTGTATGCATGTGTGTTTGCATATGTGTCCGGGCATGCATGGGAATAGGAGTGACTAGAGAGGGAGAGAGGGTTCAGTGGGTCATTGACTAATACAAGAGGACGTTTGGGAAAAAGCGGGGAGCGGAGCGGAGGTATCATAGGAGGTGGAGAGAGGTGAGGAGGGAGAGGACGGAGACGTGTGCAGGGAGGACCCACAGGCAAGGGCACTGGGAGGTACGAGGGGAGGAACACTGAGACAAAGGAGGAAACGTGTAAACAAGAACGGAGGACAGATCAGAAAAACAAAAAAGATTAGCGAGGGAGAGGGAGCATGCAATGTGAACAGAGCGAGATGCAAGCGCCAGGAGTAGAAAAAGCAAGATTGCTTATTCATTCCATCCTCTCTCCTACAGTGTATTTCCTCCCTCCCTCCCTCCCCTCTACCCTCTCTCTCTCTCTCTCTCTCTCTCTCTCTCTCTCTCTCTCTCACCCTCGCTCTTTCTCTCTCTCGTTCTGTCCGTCCGTCTGTCCCTTGCTCTTTTTCCCTCACCCTCTCCCCTACGCATTTAAACCATCTATGCGAATGTGACAGAAGAGGCTCGTTCGGACAACATTACCTTCCCCTGAGCAAGATGCCGGAGACACTAATCCAAACACACACACACACACACACATACACACTCGATTAAACACACATGAGGGGCTGTGAAGCTAAAAATATAACACGCTTTCTCTTCCCCCTTCTCTCCCCACTCTCTCCCTCTCTCTTTCTCTATCTCTCTCTCCCTCTCCCACACAAACACACACACACACACACACACACACACACACACACACACACACACACACACACACACACACACACACACACACACACACACCCTGACGTAAAAGCATCACAAAGTCATGGTAAGCTTGAAGGGCTTGAATACAGATGAAAGCCAAAATGTGCAAGAAATAACAAAGGATCCTGAACCACCAAGGATGTGCAAATGCAGTAAATGCTCTCTTTCAGCCTTTCACAGACACACACACACACACACACACACACACACACACACACACACACACACACACACACACACACACACACACACACACAAATTTCTCGTCAGCCTTGAAGACAAAACAGTAGCATCTCTACAAACCAGTGGCAAACAGTGAAAGTGTTCAAGTATTGTACTTAAAATAAAAGGTGTTTATTTCTATATTATGTTATCTGACATTGGGCGAGAGGCGGGGGTGCACCCTGGACATGTTGCCAGTCTCCAATGACCCAAACTCAGTAAATTAAACTATAAAATAAATAAACAAATTAACTGAATTTGTTTAGTAAATTAACCTAATTCTTGGTCCTAAATCGCTAACCAGAGACACTGATCTGAATCTTTATTAATAAGACTCAGAGGTCGATATATAATTTTTAAGAATATAAACCTGTTTAAGAATATGTTTTTAAGGACTCACAGAGGAGAATTTGTATTGTGTCATGCCTCCAGTTGGTTGAAGACGTATAAATACTCTCTGCTTTCAATAATAATTAGTGTAGGTTCAATTACATCTGCTTAAACTAATGCTCATAGATCGACATAGATCTTTGCATTGTGAAAACAGGGTTCATGCACGTGCATCGTTGTGCACAGTGAAGCTCAAACGTCATAACAATAAGCGCAACCAAACTTTGAAGGGATTCAATCACTTCTTCCACCACCGCTTCCA